>NW_027526203.1:374241825-374580003 GCF_048455015.1 Haemaphysalis longicornis | reverse complement strand
GGGACTACCTGTTGCAGATCGTTATTCATGATTGCAAGATTGCAAGTTAGCACTCGCGATCTGGTGGCTATCGAGAGCATCTCAACCTTCAGGTTCAGTTGCTTTCCTCTCCGTGATGCACCGTGATACGCCGGTAACGTCAAAGACAATGTTTTCCTTGGATACGAACAATCGACACCGCGAGGTTGGCGCACTTGCTCGTTAACATTTACGACGACAGTCAGTCTGTATACGGGAACTGTGCAGGCGTAAACACGATGCCAGAATAGTATGCGGCCACATAAAGCCTATCTAAGGCGATTACATGTGGTAACGTTATGTTAGTATAACAGAGCAGTTTAAAACCTCTTCATTTTGCCATTCTTTATATTTCTCCAAAACTATATCCGCGACAAAGCACTATTCGGATTTTTTAAGCCGCTAAATAAACGTCTGACGTCAATCTAACGTGCAGAAGCAATTGTCAAACGACAAATGCGACAACGTTAATTTTTCTTACTTCATGTGAGACTGTTTCACAGTTTAACCAACGAAATTAAAGGGTGCCGTATGACACTTCCTCGAAGGGCAAACTCGAATGAAAAGTTAATTATTCGAGAGACGCCAGATAAGAAAGCTTACTTACGTAGTTTAGTTTAGCTTATTCGTGTTCACGCGGTACAGTAACGTGATGTAATATTTATTCTTCTTGCACCTACGGATTCCATGCGAGCACAGAACGCTGTTATTTAAGTAGGTCACAGTATGAATGTTCTAACTGTTGCTGACCGCAATGTCAGTGTAAAGAAACCCGTTTAAAGAGTATTTAAAGGAGTGGGAAATAACTTCGAAATAAGAACTTGTGCTTCCGCTTTTTGCGGTGAAACATTTCTGGCGAGCTTTCGCTACAGTCTTTGCCCCCAATGTCAGAAACGGTCGTTTAATATACTGCTTCCTTTCTTCCAGAGCAAAGCCTAGAAATTGAAAAATAAGGAGCCGCGTAGCAACCAGACGGCTCAGACAGCCTGCTAAAGAAAAATCCAGTAAATAAATGTAACCGACAGAGAACCGAGTAGTCTGACGGAACTACTGCGATAAGTAAATTTCGGAACTCTGAGAGGTATTCGAAGAATGTGTAGAAATAAAGGAGCCACCAATTGTTCCTTCTACGTCCACGTGCTCGACAAGCGTTGGGCTAAACCTTTTGTGCCCCGGGCCTCCGCTTCCAGGCTGTCAATGTGCCTTCGTTTACTTTATCGTTACGCGTTCCTAGTTCGGTATCTCATTTCTACGAAAGAGACATCGAACAGTCACTGGACTTCGGCGGAGCCTTTAAAGAGAACCAGTTGAAGCAGACCGAAAAAAAAAAACATGCACGAAGGAGACAGTAAGTAAAGAACGTTTTGTGTGCACAGACCGCGTGGGCTGCCCAACTGCGAACAAATAAGGCTTAAATATGGAGAGGCACAGCTTATATGATACGATAAATAAACTTTATGTGAATCGAGGTGCGGATGTTAGGGCACCCGTCCGGTGGGAGGCTGGCCATCCGTGCCGTCTCCACCAGTCGTGGCTGGTGTGAGACGTCGTAACTGGTCAGCAGTTTCACCCACTGCTCATAGGTAGGGTCGGGGTTAGGGGTGAGGTTAGGGGATTGCTGGCTCTCCCATACCATTCAGGGTGCCTGGTTTGGGGCAGGATTTGCATGTGGCAGAGTATAGGGTGGGATACATGGCATGTAGAAGGGTGTTATGGGGGGGTAGGAGTTAATCTGTAGTAGCCGGAAGGTAGTAGCTTCATCACGAGAGAGGTTCGGGGAGGGGAAGGAATAGGTGTTTTCGACGCTCGTTCCTATATAGTCGGCGTGTATTTCGGCATTTGTTTGCAGTGGGGTGGGTTTAACTGTTGCTTCCAAGTGGGCTTCGTGGCCCTCGTGGGAAACGGCCCGGTGTGAATGAGCGCGGGCAGCGCTCATTCGCAGCTTACAACTCTATTTTTATTTTAAATAAAGCTAAGCTAGCTTTATTTCGGGAAATTTGTGCTTCGGGAACCCTGTCTGCCGCCACTGCCCCAGCTCCCGTTGCCGACGTGTAGCGATGGCCTGGAGGTGTGGCCTGGGGCTCCCTCCCCTCGCCACGCACAGAGCCGGTAGCACCTTCTTCTTCCGGCCGACCCTCTCTTCGCCGCAACCGTTTTAATGCGTCAGCACCGCTCACGCGTACTTGGCTCGGTTGGCGAAAAGCGCGCCGCCCCCAGATCCGCGCCGCCACAAAGTGAAGCCAGGAACGTGCCGTCGTAATTCCCATTTGCATCTGCGGTCTACGAGTGAACCGGTACCTGCAGCCTGGCGTACAATGACTTTGACGTTGCTTAGCGCGGGGCTAGGCTCAAAGTTAAGGTCCCATAAAGTTAATCCTAAATACAGGCCTAACAGGGCCGCTTGCCCGGGGTTATGCGCCTTGCTAACGTGGGGAAAAGGGAAAAACGCAGGAAAAAGGTTAATGATGAAAAAGTCGAAAAATGACCGTTTTCCCGTCTTGCTTGTTTCGCGTCATTATTTACTCAACACTGAACTCAGCAGCCCAAAACTCAGGAGCAGTAAATTAAGCGGCGCAACTTGACGACATTACTCAGCGAGCAGTAATACTCTCGCATTCTCCTATCGTCAGAAGTCTTGGGTAGCACCCCCTATGCCTGTTTCTGCTTTTTTTGCGAAGGGGAAGCGAAAGGGGGGGGGGGGAGGAATTTAAAACGCGCTCCATGTCACGTGAGTCGAGCATATCTTCAAGCTCTGATTCCAAATGTGTTTTTGTTGCTGCATTCGCGCGCGGCTACTAAAGTAGAGGGCGGCAAAACGACTTGTGAAACACTGCTAGCAGTACTAATACAACTACAACAGCCATTACTACTGCATCTGATAATATTAATTCTAATAATAATTGTATAATACTATACTAAGGCATGTATTTTCAAAAATGGGATGTTTGCAAAAAGGTTCCTCTTGGCGCACCGAGTAGAAGATGTCTGATTGTAGTCGACGTGGAATCAATTCATCATTTCGCTAGATTCCGATTCCATATATTTTAATAAACAGACGTGTGGGCACACTCGACACACTAGCCCATCACAGGTAACCATCGCTATCGAAGCAAAAACAAGGTAATGCATTCTAAATTCGAAACGGCCATTTACTATGATATTCCACCCGAGCGGCAGCAGCTGAATTGACTATTGCAAGTAACGCTTTCAGCGAGAATCATTCTTAATCTACTGACCCTGCATTTCGCGGTGGCGGTAAGCGTGTCGTCCTCACAGAGAGCTTAGTTGCACGGTTATCGCTCACATTAAAAAAAAAGTTTAGCGCTTGTTGAAAACGTTTTATGTAACGCATCTATTCCTGCCTCTTTTTTACCTCAAGAGTCAGTTTTAGGGTCGTTTTTATTTTTTGTATTTTTCAATGTTGTAATCTGGTCTAAATCTCGACGGCTGCTCCTTTTTTCAGGTGACGTTAAGCTATTCCGCTTTTTTGTCGCTTGACGGACTGTGAGAGTATGCAAGGTGTATAACATCTTTCTGGGGGAATCCGAAACATTCTGTTATTAGATCTTGTAGACGGCAGTTTGGAAGTTTCTTGGTACAAGAGAGTCACGCCATATCCACGGAATGAATGATGATAAGTGGGGAGAAGCTCGAGAGGGGGAGATCATCGGTAACCGTAACTCTCCCGTGAAAGTTCGCCCATTACATCATTAAGAAAGACGTAAGACTGTGTGCGTACATTGTACAAATCAACTTTTATATTCGGAGTCAATGCTCCCAGGCCCAGACCTGGTGAAAGACCCCGCGCCATCGAGGACTACCCCGCACCTCCACCACAATTTGTCACGTAGGATGGGACACAACGGTAAAGAAAGAACTTTTATTTAGGGCGAACTTGTGCCCGAACAAGACGAGAGGAAACGAGCAAAGGTCCTTGCGTCTCGTTCGATCTCCGAGAACGACTGCCTGCGTTCGTGGCGTGATCTCTTGCGTTATCTCCCCCTCGCAGTGCACGTGCGCTCGCGCCTCCGTTGGCGAACACAGACAAGCTCGCGCTCCCGGTGCCGAGTTTGCGCTGCCAGTTGCAGCCGGTTCTTGCGCGCGCAACGCGGCCCACTTTGCGACATCTCCGAAAGCATGCGGCGGTCACGTACCACGAGACACAAGGGATGGACAGACCCATGACTTAAGGAGCTTCGCCCCTAAAAGCTACATGCCGCTGCTGTGTTTCTCTTCCTATAAGCTGCCAAATTTGCCCGCACTTCCGCGTAAAATGCTTCCTCGAAGGTCAAAGTCAGAACAATAACCACGCACCGTTCCGAAGCCAGTCGGGCAAGCTGCACCGGGTGCGCACGGCCTTGTCGCTAGGGCGGCTGTAGACGCCAATAAGACAGGTGTTTCGGTACCCCTCTAATTCGACTTCCGCCGCGACATCTTTTGTACAACCATGAGCACAAAAACTTGTAAGACGCTTAAGCTTCGCCTTTAAGAGTGTGGAACGCGAAAGCCGAGCAGGAGCAGCGCTATCCGCACTCATAGAAGATGCCAGCTCGAAAGAGCACCTCGCACAGGTGGACTGCACCGCATTCATCGCGCACGTGTTCATCTGTCCGACTCGAACATCCAGATGAACCTTTTGGTTAGTTCAAACAAGACACTCTACTAAGTTGCGAATATGTATTCCGGGCATTTTTTCCCGCTCATACTGTGGTATTGAACCAGTATTCATTAAACGCCTAGGTATTGTTCCTTTCGATGTTGTTGCTTGTGCAAGATATTTAATTATGGTCGTGCATTTGAGTAACTTTCGATTTGCACTTCTGAAGCGCAGTGTCCAGACTGCGCATTTGAAGACCAAAGTGGCAGGTGTCATATGTGTTGCACTTCTAATAGACGAGCGCCAAATTTGCAATGTGGACTGTGTCCGGTGCTGCGTGAAAAAAATTCGTCCAGGCGCGTTTCTTTGGATCTACCTTATCGCCAGATATTGTGCTGCCGTGGGTGTTCATATTCGTATAATATGCGTAGTTTTATGTATTATCACGGCCGCTGGATGAGAGCGCACGCAAGGTGCGGCCTGCCGCGTCGCCCGGAATTCAACGGGCGAGGTCGTGAGTGGCGGTGTTTACGTTTACCGCGGCTATGCTCCCTCGCGGCGCTAGCGTTCGGGGACTGGTTTCGGGACGCAGCCGGGCGGTCCCCGTAGGCGAGCGCTTGCGCCAACTGAGACACAGCCAGCGCACGGGTTTTAAAGATGCTGTTGTCCTTCCTGGGCTACTCAACCACGAAAACTGTCTGTCCGTATGTATGTATGTATGTATGTATGTATGTATGTATGTATGTATGTATGTATGTATGTATGTATGTATATATGTATGTATGTATGTATGTATGTATGAATGTATGCATGTATGCATGCATGTATGTATGTATGTATGTATGTATGTATGTATGTATGTATGTATGTATGTATGTATGTATGTATGTATGTATGTAAGACAGAAATAAGAGTTGGCAGTCAAGAAAACCTCGGAAAGCAAAGGGAAGGATGTGGTAGGTCATTGAAATAGATAAAGAATTTGGAAAGAAAGAAAGAAAGTGGAGAAAAAATGCCCGCCAGGTGGGATCCGAACCCGCGAGCTCCAGAATACCGGTCTGGTGCGATGACCACTACGCTACCGGCGGGGCGATTTTCCCCTCCACTTTCTAGGGTATTTATATTAAGGTATTTTTGTTTCCTGTGCTTGGGGGTGGTAGCCAGCGCCACTCGTACTACTCGGGGTGAAGGGTACCTTCTTTTTAACCCCCGGGCCGTGACTCGAGTGTCTACGACATGTCGAGAGTGGTCGACCAGCGGGGAACCCTCTTAAGATTCCTATGGCACCAAGACCGCCAGAACAGAGGCCCTCGCTATGCATGTAGCGAATCAGAATGGGAAATGAGGGGCTCGTTGAAAATAACACAGAAATAAAGAGTTGGCAGTCAAGAAAACCTCGGAAAGCAAAGGGCAGGATGTGGTAGGTCATTGAAACAGATAAAGAAATTCTTTATCTGTTTTAATGACCTGCCACATCCTGCCCTTTGCTTTCCGAGGTTTTCTTGACTGCCAACTCTTATTTTTGTGTTATTTTCAATGTATGTTTGTATGTATGTATGTATGTATGTATGTATGTATGTATGTATGTATGTATGTATGTATGTATGTATGTATGCATGTATGTATGTATGTATGTATGTATGTATGTATGTATGTATGTATGTATGTATGTATGTATGTATGTATGTATGTACGTATGTCAACCTGTCCCTCGATTCGCAGCGAGAAGTTAAAATAATTCACACATTTTCAATCTAATAAATATAAAAAGATTCTCCATATTCGACAACACTGTTAAAAAAAGATACTATTCAACAAAAAGATAATACCACCGGCTAGCTTTAATTGTCTGAGAACGTCTCACACAGCAAAAAAACCGTTTTGCACAGTTTAAAGCCGCAAGTTGATTAGTTACAGTTCAAGCGGCAGGTATTCGGTGGGACTTTATTCATCCGCAATTTCTAAAATGTCACCTTTTCTCGGGAAACGCGTTGTAGACAGACGGGAGAGCGACGAATAATTGCCGGCGACGGATTTAAGTTTGCCTTAGAGACACTTCTATTGCAGAAACATGTTGGGCGGGCGGAATATTGTGCACCTCATAAATCGGGGACACGGGACAGAATGATTGAAAAAGGATTTGAAAAGACTAGAGATTTTTCTATGCGTGTCTTTTGATACTCTTACTGGCTTACGACTTCCGGTGATTCCGGTTGTTTCATTTCAAAGTGGAGGGGAAAATCGCCCCGCCGCTAGCGTAGTGGTTATCGCACCAGACCGGTATTCTGGAGGTCGTGGGTTCGGATCCCACCAGGCGGGCATTTTTTCTCCACTTTCTTTCTTTCCAAATTCTTTATCTGAATCAATGACCTACCACATCCTCCCCTTTGCTTTCCGACGTACGTACGTATGTCAATCTGTCCCTCGATTCGCAGCGAGAAGTTAAAAGAATTCATACATTTTCAATCTAATAAATATAAAAAGAATCTCCATATTCGACAACACTGTTAAAAAAAGATACTATTCAACAAAAAGATAATACCACCGGCTAGCTTTAATTGTCTGAAAACGTCTCACACAGCAAGTAAACCGTGTTGCACAGTTTAAAGCCGCAATTTGATTAGTTACAGTTCAAGCGGCAGGTATTCGGTGGGACTTTATTCATCCGCAATTTCGAAAATGTCACCTTTTCTCGGGAAACGCGTTGTAGACAGACGGGAGAGCGACGAATATTTGCCGGCGACGGATTTAAGTTTGCCTTAGAGACACTTCTATTGCAAAAACATGTTGGGCGGGCGGAATATTGTGCACCTCATAAAACGGGGACAAGGGACAGAATGGTTGAAAAAGGATTGGAAAAGACTGGAGATTTTGCTATACGTGTCTTTTGATATTCTTACTGGCTTACGACTTCCGGTGATTCCGGTTGTTTCATTTTCGCAGGCACCAGAATGCCTTTAAACACCCTACTGAAAACTTGATTACAGAAGGTTGTATATAAAGAAAAATAACTACACCATGCGATGTTCAAGAGACAGTGCGCACGGTCCACTGTCCTAGCTGTTAAGCATTTTTTAAACTTTGCGATAAGAACTAGCGCTAGGTACATTTCCTGCGATATTTCATCGAAGATTTGAACCCATATGCATTTATCCTTGAAGGTAACGGCCAGGCTCCTGGAGCAGCACCAGTGCGTGCTGAAATTAGCGCGCTCTAAAGAAGTAGCGGTAGTTTTGCTCTGCGAACATTCTGCGCTTAAATTCGAATTATTTTTCGTTGTGTAGGGAAATTTTCACATACGTTATTGATACGTCAGCTTTCTTTTTTGAGTACCCTAGCATAATCTCTCCGTTATGCAAGAAGTGTAATGCCTTGTATCTGCACACAAAAAATGCGTAATTCACGCAGTTAGAACATTTATTAATTATGAAATTCTAAATGGACATTGTTGGTTTTAAATAACAAAGAAAAGAAAAAAAGGCGAAATGGAAAAGGGCACATGGTGTTTGAATGATTGCGCATTATTAGGCAATTTTTAGAATTTCTGTACAATTTCGCTTTTTCCTTTTGTGTCCGGCCAAAAATTTAGCTTGCCGAAGCTCGCCAAATATTTCTTTTTAATTTTTTGTCGACCCGGACGTCACATCGGCTCTCCTTAATTTTTTTTCGGGGCTATAGAGAACAAGATGAAATATCAGGTAGAAACTGGAATCACTTTTCGTTCAACTGTATATACATTGTCAAAATAAAGAAGAACGGCCGACATAGCTATGATCTTCATAACTAAACAACGTGTTCTCAAATTATATGTGCCGTGAAATTAGTACGAATGGTGGTGTTTTATTTATTGCATGAGGAAACATACATAAACATTGGTTATGTCTTAAACATTGAGAAATGTTGGCACTCATAAATATCAAGCGCTGTCACAAAAACATTATTTCTGTTAGTGCGAAATTTTAATATATTCTGTGGAGTCGCAGCTTGCCGACAAAACGTAAATCTCTGGCGGGCGTGAGGTCACAAAGAGCATGCCGGGCGATGTGAGACCGAATGCGGGGCAGAAGGCACGCTATCAGCTCGGCCACCGCTAATCGTCTTTGTCTTTTAACAGGCTTAACATTAGTGCTGGTAAATGCCTTGCATAGAGCGTGGAACGCCGATGATAAGCCCACACTACCCGAAAGGCGCAATTAGTCCCGGAACGGTGGCGCCGCGGTGGCAGAATTTGGCTCTAGGCGCACTCACGCCGTTTTCGGCAACGTTTATGGATACTTTTTCAGGTTCAGAACTGCGCTTTCCAAAGCGGGAGCAACTTTAACCTAGGCGCTGAGAGGGCGCTCCGGTCGCGAGTTGCGCTGTGTCGGAGGCTGCGGCGGCGGCTCCGGCAGCAGCGTTGACGGCGTGCGCGGCCGGTCCGCTGGGCTCAAAGTTGTGACCGCGGTGTAGTTGCGTGTCTGCCCTACAGGTTTCTTCTTTCCACTTGCGTTTGTCGTCACCCTTGTGCGAGAAACTTGCATTTTCAGTGCATTCGGTTTGGGATGCTATTGAACACTGCGGCCGCGGGTGAAAGCGTTTCGTGACTCCGTCAACATGCTGTGTTTTCTTTCATGTGCTGGGCTTGGTGCAACGTCGACTTGCTTAATTCGCAGTCGGCAGTACGAGGTTTCCCAGCCCACTATAGCAGTGATGCTTGTGAGGAGGATGGGCACATACATCGCACATGGGGCACATACTTATGCCCTTTACAAAATGCAGAGCTGTGAGGAGGAGGACGGAATGTAGCTTCTCATGCTAAAAAAACTATTAAAACAAAACACACTACTGAGCAAAAACAAAAATTCTTAATTTTAACACAATATAACTAGAAAACATACAATTCAAATCTCAATAAAAAACTTCTTCATTTATCCAGGACTTTGAGCTAGCTTTAACCAGCGGAACAATTTGATTTCTTTGAAACTACGGAGGATACGCGGATGTCTTTCATAAAGAAAGCATGCAGTTGCTGCGCATGGTTATCAGGAAATATCATTCGTGCTGCAATGAAGCTTGCGCGATTGGCATGGCAAGCGAAGTCGTGTGAGCACTTGAAAGCTACTGCTACGCGAAACTTCATTTAAAATGCTGTCGTTCTTGGTATTTTAGTCCCCGCTAAAAATCACTGGGCGTACGTACATCTGCTTGCAAAATTTGACCGTTTCAAATAATTTGCGAACGGAAATAGCGCGGCAACAAAATATTGCGAAACTTCCGATAACAGTTATTTCTTTTCGAGTACGCAGCCAGAGCTGGTCCCAACCCGAGATGCCGGGGCGGAACGCTATATGTATACGGGAGGGCCGGCATTTCCATGAGGGCGAAGGAGTCCAAGAGCGTAAAAAAATCCCGCTACCACCAACCCTACCTATAACGTGTTACGCCACGTAGTTTTCTTTGTTTTGTTTTTTTCCTGCGGGCTGTGCTATATTTTTCTGCCATTCTTTTTTTTTTCTCGCGCGCGCGCTGCGTTTGCACGGCGTTGCACGTGCGCTCGGGAAAGTCGACGTCCTCATGTGGTGCCGATTATTCTTCTCTGTGCCTGTTCTAGGTTCAAGCGCACCGAGCTTTTCTTGCGCGCTGACATCCCGGCGCTCACATGCCTTTTAGGTTATATTTTCCTTGCGACCGGAGCAGGAAGGCGAAAACCACTTTTCCTAGTTAAGCGCTCCGCATGTTTGCTGTGCGTGCGTGCGTGCGTGGGTGGGCGCACATATCTGGTAATTGTGTACACGTACATTCTTGGAAGCAAACGGCTACAATAAACAGAAGGCAATACATATTTTTCGCCCCCTGTTGTGGTTCTTCCGAGTCCACTCCTCCACGCGTGCTCCAGTCGGCTGAGCTCAAAGTTTCGGGGTAGATGCCTGTCTCTGCAAGTTTCTTCCTTTCGTTTGCGTTTTTTTTACCCCTGTGCGCGAACCTTGGCCTTTCAGAGCGTTCAGTTTGTGACGCTATTGAACAGTACCGATTTCACCGATGATTTGGTGACTCCGTCAACACGCTGTGTTTTCTTTGATGAGCCTGGCTTAATACCGAAGCAACACTAAGAAGCGTCACTTTTTAGCGCCGTGATCGGATCTATAGCTTCTCACCCAATAGAAAAGAGCGATTCCCCGCGCGGACAAAGGCAATACAGCTCCCAGCCAACTGGGGAAGGGCAGCACTCGAAGAAGAAGCGGGGCAGCGTCGGCAAATTGTTTTTTACGAGGACGGAATGAAAGCGGGGGCCTACACAGTCCTGAAGAGCGTTGTTGTGAGGGACGATATTACCTATGTTGTCCACGATACGGAAAACTGCTCCAACAGTCATGTGAGGAAGTATCATTCATGATGCAATAAATTTGCGCAATTGGCATGACAAGGGAATTCTGCTACTTGAACGTTCATTTAAAACGCTGTCGTTCTTGATATCCCCACTTCATATCCCTGGGCGTACGTACACGACTCCATAATGCCGTCCGTTTCAAATAGATCTCGAACTGCAACGGGCGCAACAAAATGATGAGCAACGTCCTAAAACAGTTATTTCTTTTGCAGTACGCAGCCAGAAGTGGCGAGGACCGGACATGCCGAGCGGAACGCTCCCCGCTAGCAGACGACGCCCGCTCTCCTAGCGCAACTCGCAACCGCAGCGCCGCGGTGGCGAGAGTCGCGGCCGGACGCCTTCTCTCCATGGCCGCGGCGGGGAGATACGGAACTGATTAAGTATCTATAAACGTTGGCTTTGGGGGCACGCGGCATGCCGCACGTCAGTGCGCCTTTCATCCAGCGGCCGTGGTATTATATTGGTTACTTTATTTCGCCTCAGGATTATCCGACAGAATATTTAATTAAAAATCAAATGTAGCGCTAATGTCACGACACGTCCCAATGTTGGAAGTGTAACTGAAACGCGTTCCTCTCGCATTAAGGGAACTTGTAGCGGGAACTCAGTTTTCGTTCCTGTTTTAGATGAACGTGTACAACACTACGAGAGGCCACCCACTACTCACGAGGTCCTTACTACTCCTTCTTCCACTTCTCATAAGAGACACTGCCCGGTAATGCCTTACCTCACGTTAGTGACGACCTCCTAGCTAGGAACACCGGCGGATTTGTATCCAATAGAGCTGAAGGCAAAAGACTCGCTATTCAGAAGTCCGATCGCGGCGCCCCTCCTGATGGAGGAACATGATGTATGAAAGTGAGGAGCGCATCCAGGACCATCAATTTATCAGGTCATTCTGGTCATGAATTTTATTACCAGGAAGCGATCAATTTTAACCAAATAAAAATGAACCCTGAATCGTAAGACATCCAGCTAAAAGAAATGCGTGGCGTGCCTTTACATCCTTTCTGGAATATCGACGTTAACTCACACATTCTGCCCTGAAACTCTGCTGTGACGTTGGTTTCGCTCAAAAAACAGCGCCGACTTGGCCCCTGCGTAACGGCAACAAGCGACGTCGCTCCTATCGCTGCGAGTCTTGGGTGCCGGTGGCATAAACACTGCAAAATAGAGTGAGCGGCACCCATTTGCAATGCATGAGACACAAGCGACAGGCGCGACAGAGCAGAAAGATAAGCCGAATCAAATAAACATCGGCGCGCGGAAAGAGGCGGAGATGGACGAGTGGCTCGCGGCCTGATGTGATCCCAGAATTCCCTACGCCTGGCTGCGTCGATATACCAACCCAATGTATGCCGATGGGCCAGAGGCGTCATAAATTTCCCGCAGACGCTACACTGCGAAATCCGCAACTGATTTGCGAAGACAAACCGTCCACGCTGTTGACAAAATGGTCGCCAGCGCTTGTATTGGTGAGAAATGCCCGAAAGGATGGGCTCGGCATCCGTGGTGCCGTGGCCCATTTGTCAACGCGGCTGCTTGCAGTGACAAGGGCGGCTGGCTGGCGCTAAGCGCGGCCCCGGGGCACTTGGCAGCGCCAAGGTGGCCAGGCACAAAAGAGGCCTTCGCCATTCGACCGCAACGAGGCGGCAACAAACGTCCAGGCACGACCGACAGCGGCGACGCACAGCCGAGTATCTATCGGCTCTTTCACGAGGGTGCACCACTCTAGGCCATGTCTCTACAAGAGAACACTACAGATGCATACAGGATACATTACATTTCATATAGATGGGAAAAAATTCTATGTATTTGTACTACGCTGTATATGCTATCATTATGTATTTTCCGATGCTCGATAATATATTGACATATCAGGATAAAACGTTGTGGGGTGGTATAAACGTTTTATTTGAACTGAAACTAAGATGCTTCAGCTGTTCTTCTTTTGCGGGGGCCGTCCTAATTCCAGGAGTTTCTGGACACGTGCGGCCGAACTGAATCAACCAGAACGGGTTTCTTATTTATTTGTTATTTCATTAAAGAAGGGATATATTTCTAAAAGAAGCGATCTAGGCATTAGGAACATATATAAGGTGGTAAACCGTTTCGTATTGGTACGCGGTGCTTTTTAGGCCCATGCGCAAGAAATCAGTAAGTCCCATAGGAATGTGATCGTGTGAGTTCGTTTCACGGGTTTCAATGCTAGCTACAATGTGCCATATACTACAGTAAAAGCTCGTTAATTCGACACCAGTAAATTCGGAAATTCGGAAATATTCGGACGGCTCTATTGGTCCCGGCCAAAGCGCATGTTAGTCTATGGGGCCAAACCTTCGTTAATTCGTCAGAATTCGGCCCCGCACCGCTTAATTCGGACAAATGCCGGTCTCCTGACCAATGAAGAAATTATAATGATGTCACGGGCGCCCAGGAAGACCACGATTCTGACGAAGAGTCATGCGAGGAGGTGCAGCCGCGACCTCATCGCACCTCACGAGAAGTCTCGGAGGCGCTTTTGATATCGGAGGACGTTTGCGTGAGCAGTTCCGACAGTTTGCGTGCTGTTGGCACTTGAAAGAGTTAAGAAAAATTGTAATGTCAGCCGGAATCTGCACGAAAAAGAAGACGACTATTACAAAATACTTCAGCAAATAAAGGTATGCTTCTCCAACGTGATTTTAATGTTGTTTTTACTGTTCATTCATCAATTCGGCATTCGGATAATTCGGACATTTTTCCCGGTCCCGTTAGATCCGAATTAACGAGCTTTTACTGTATTCGACTGATGAGGAGAGTTTGTAAAGGCGTATGTTGCTTTCCTTGATGCCATGACGGGGTTGAGTGATTCGCCCAATTAGTCCGGCTGGTTGCATGGCAGCGGTTAGGAGTTGGGGGAGTTGCGTGGTCTGCCCCTTAGTCTTCGCTTCCGAGACCCAGTACCCGAAGAGCGGCTGGCGTTAGAAACGGTCGTCTGCCGCGATTGCGCGAGAGAAAAACAGTTGGGCAGATGTGTCCCTATGTTTGACCCGTGCAAACTCACTTGAGTAAGTTCGCATAGGTCAAACATGGAGGAATAACGTCGATCGCTTGTTTGAGTGAGCCTCCCTGGTCGCCCACTGAACAGCCGGTGGTCCAGCTGGGAAGGTCATAGCCGCACAGCGCGAATTTAATGTGACTGAGAGAGTCAAGGGTTGGTGGAAACCCAAGAAGTGCGACGTAAAATACGAGTGGGGTATTACTGCTCCTTGTGGGGTAACGTTCGGTGGGGATTGGAATTCGGAGCCCTGTCCGGTAGGTGTGGGCTGAAATTAGTGGTTTGAAGGTTTTTAAAGGGGCCCTAAATAGGGTGGCGAAGGCTATAAGGCCTGGAGCATTCACCCTTTCCTCGAACTTCAAAGCGCCGTAAATGATACGAGCTGGTAAGCTCGAGAAAAAAGAAACCCGCCCGCATCTTCCCACGGGGGGAACTCGAGTAAATGCGTCGCAGAGTGGTGGGGGTATCGCGTGAATGTTGCGTAATTGGGTATGGTTTGGGAATGCTTAATTGTTATTTCGTCTTTATTATTCTTATTTATTGAATGAAGGAGAAGCGAAGGCAAGGAGTGTAAAGTTAAAGTCTGTCTTTATTGCTTGGTGCCGTCAAGCAAAGCGTCAAGACAAGCGAAAGCCAAGCAAAGACGCGCTTGACTGAATTCCGAACGCGCGCAACGCCGCTTATATACACACCGCCCGCGTTCGAGGGAGAGGAGTATGGGGGAGAGACGCGCATGCGCACACTTCTGTACTTTCCACGCACCCACCACGCCGTTATCACGTGTACACGCCCTGCCGCCGTTACTGTTGAGCGCGACGCAGCGCACGGGTAGCTGCGACGCATGCGCGCACAGACGCGCTCCTCCCGCACCGCCGCACCTGTTGTTGAGAGCGAGGAGGGTGCGGGGGAGAGACGCGCACCTGCGCCTCGACGCGACGCGCATGCGCAGTGAGCGTGTGGACGGCGCCGACAACATCGACGAGTGACATCGCGAGCCTAAGAAATGCTCCGCATTTAAAACAACCCAGAGCCACTTGTCGGGGCTCTTGCGCTCCGAGGAACGCGCATCCATTGGCTGCGCTCAGCAGTTCGTCCGCCTTTTTGTTCTTAGCAGCCGGCACGCATTCTCCGCCTACTGCTGGCTGCGTGGCGCTGCATGGCACTGCTTTTCGCGTCGGCCGCGATTCCGATAGCACGTTAGATCTAACATACAGGAAAATAGCGTTTCAAGTTATTCTGCCACCGCTTTATGAAGCCGCGCCGAAGACCATCCCCAGTACAATCTTTCACCGCACTATCTATCCCTTACACGAATTTGTGCACTGATTTTCAACAATAGTCCGGACATGGCAGGCGGCGACGAGTTTTAGCTGCTGCAGTGTGCGCATGTTCGTGCGCGGTCCATGTCCACCGTGAAAGCTGATGGTTGCCGCGGTCGCGTGCAGAAGACGCTCCGCGCTTATTAGCGTTATTCATATCTTGTATATATATAATCGACACGCTATATTGATTGATTGTAGGGTTTTAACGCGCCGACGCAACGCAGGCGATGAGGCGCGCCGTAGTGGAGGGCGTCGGATTAATTTTGACCACCTGGGGATCTTTAACGTGCGCCGAAATCTCGTACACACGGGCGTTTCTGCTTTTCGCCTCCATCAGAAAAGCGGCCGCCGCGGCCGGGAATCGAACCCGCGACCTCGTGCTCAGCAGCGCAACGCCTTAGCCACTGAGCCACCGCGGCGGGTGACACGCTATATCAACCAACTCAGCTAAGCTCGTGTGACGGATGGCTACTATCGACATTCGTTCCTATAAAGAAACGCCGTGCCGCAGTGTCCCTCTCGTAGACGACACCCGAGTTGCCGAAACCACCTGCGTCTTCATTCCAGAGCCGAAAACGCTGTTTGGCTGCAGCATTTGATGCAACCTGCCAATAGCGGCGCCATAGTCTTCAGCGCCAGATGCGTGATATAGGCTACGTCAGAGGCAAAAAACGCCACGTCAAAGCTCCGTTGAAAGGTGGCAAGACTACACATGTAACATGGAAAGAAAAAAACGTTTATCTAGTGATAGCACGCTTGAAATCGCGACCGATTGAGGGTCCCTTAAAGTGGCAGCGTGGCAGATGTCATCACAGGCTCCTTGACGTTTAGAGTCAGAATTCCACGAGGGGCGCATTCGCTGAGATGGTTTGGAACTTCTGTGATTTGGAGTAGAACGTCTTGTGTTTAAAGGTGAGCTCGGAAACTTATCATTGCATGCGGGAGTAGCTGTCTTTTACATAAGCTGTAAGACGCAAAGCTTGTCAAGGTGCACGCTCTCCACAGAGCCGTCTATGCTTTTTGTTCTTCCATTCTTCGCGTGCGAATAAGACATCGGCTAATGTTGAATGTGATCAAATTACGTGACGCGAAAGCCTGAGCTACGCCGAACCCCCAGTGTTTTTCGTCACTTTGAAAACAAAGCAACATCGTTCGTTTCAACCTTAAAAAAAAGTTTTTTTTTATAGTGAAGCTGTTAGCCTCTCGCCGATCGCTGTTTTTCGTTGCGTAGGTGCATGAAAAAAAAAATAAGAAAAATTGGCCCGTATATGCTCGCTTCGCTGCAAATGTCATCCAAGGACGATAGCCATCGACAACACTGCACACCATTAAAAAACACCCCAATAATTTACGGCCGCTTTTCTGATGGAGGCGAAAAGCACAAACTCCCGTGTGTATGAAATTTCTGCGCACGTTAAAGGTCCCCAGGTGGTCAAAATTAATCCGGAGCCCTCCACTACGGCGCGCCTCATGGCCTGCGTTGCGTCGGCGCGTTGAACCCTACAATCCCATTAATTTACGGGACATGTCTATGCTAACCTTGTTGCCAAAACATGTGCCGTACTACAAAATTACGGCCCACGTTGTGTAGGATTAAGTAACGGGAAGTGTGGCGTGGTTATAGGTTATGGAACAAATTCCGTATTAACTGGATATAGGAAATGTTCCGTACAAATAGGCAGCAGTAAAAGTCCCGTGTAGCTAGACTACGGAACACGTTCCATATTCATAGCAAACAGAGAATGTTATATAAAGCTTAACTACAGGAAATGTCCCGCATAGGTGGCTTACGAAAGAAACTCCGTACTAGCTCAGCACGGAACATGTTCCGTACAACTAGACTACATGAAATGTACGGTACAACTTAATTACAGTAAAATTCCTATTCTTACTAACTACAGGAATTATGTTGCAATGTCTTTTTATGGCTCATGTTGTAGAAATGATGTAAACATGCACAATTAGTGTAAACCGTTAAAACCGTAACTGTGCATTGATTGTTTTAGAGGTTTCGTAATGATAACCGCACTCGCACCATATGCGCAGCCAGGGAATATGCTGGAATGCAATAAATTTTTATGAACTCTGAATTGTGTCGTGTTAACGAACCTTAAAAAATGTTGAAAGCTCAAGACGATTTTGTTAGTGAATTGGTAGAAAAAATAACAGCCTTGAGCTTGCAGCCTTTTCTTAAAGCTTGGTGAACGCAAAACAATTCAGATTGAACTGAAATACATTGCATTCCAGCATATTCTCTGGCTGTGCATATTCTGCGAGTGCATGTTACATTACGAAACCTCTATTGTAGCACAAAGGGCATTTATCGCTTTAACGGTTCATGAAAAATCAGCATAAGGCAATCTGCCGAGAGCCGTACTGTCGTGGTCCCCTGTAATATCTGCTGAAGTTTAGTAATGCTGCCTATCTTGTATTGATGTCTGCACTTGTAGCTCATGTTGGACAGTTGCACCTCAAGTAAAAACTGCTGTAGCCAACAATACACTTACACTAACAGGAAACAAAAACTCCCAAAAGTTGCCGACAATTGTGTCCTCACAGCGCTGAGCCACAACTGTAGCCTCGTCATGAGTTAATTAAAAGACTTGTCATGTCAGGCTGGAACCTTTATTTCTTCTACGTGAGCTTGATTGATCGATTGTACGGTTCAACGCGCCGACGCAACGCAGGCGATGAGGTGCGCCGTAGTTGAAGGCTCCGGATTAATTTTTACCACCTTGGGATCTTTAACGTGCGCAGAAATCTCGTACACACGGGTGTTTTTCCTTTTCGCCTCCATCAGAAAAGTGGCCGCCGTGGCCGGTAATCGAACCCGCATCCTCGTGCTCAGCAGCACAACACCTTCGCCACTAAGCCACCGCGGCGGGTCTTCTACGTGAGCTACATGGCACAAAACTGCTAAAACGAAACGTGCTCTTAAAAGCGAAGTAATGAATGATATCAATGTAAAGTAAAAAAACGTGTTAACTTTGAGGCTTTCGAAAGTTCAGCGTTTCAAAATATGGTAGCAGAATCCAGCCATTTCATCCGGAACGTCTCCTTGTTTTGGAAGGTGCTGCGGACTTCTGGCTCCATGTTTGTGAGTTTCCTCGCTGACTGGCGGGTCCATCTTCTGGCCTCATGCCCACAAGTTGCCTGGAAAATAAATCCCGCAATAAATTTCTTGGGACCCACAGGTTTGCATCCCCACCACCATAAGCGCAGATTCAGCAACGGCTATCATGCAGACGAAATTATTTTCAGCATTTTATACAGCCAAATTTAAATCAGGAATATGTCATGGACACCTTATTTTTTCTCCACAAAGCTATGGCGGCACATGGCAACCGTTTTTTTTTTTTTGCTTGAAATAAAGCTTCATACATACAAGCAGCACAAACTTGATCAGGTCTTAAACGTAATTTAGGCCCACTTTTGAAAAAAAAACTGTTCGAATTATTGATTGATTGATTATGCGGTTTAACACGTCGAAACCACTCAAGGCGATGAGGCGTGCTGTAGTGGAGGGCTCCGGATTGATTTTGAACACCTGGGAATCATTAAAGTATGCCGAAATATCGAACACACGGGTGTTTTAGCTTTTTGCCTCCATCAGAAAAGCAGCTGCCACGGCCGAGGCTCGAACCCGCGTCTTCGGGCTCACCTGCTCGTATTTACAGGGAACACTGAGTATGGTGCACAATACGTAGAGCACCTTTTCATGAGTCAATGGGATCCACACTAGCACTGTAAGACCTGTTTTCATTTAAACATAGGTAGAAGGTCCGGACAGCCAACTTGGCGGGCGTATGCGGCGCTAGGCAGTCCTGCATGACTGTTGGGGTTGAGCCGCGCTAATTGCCTTCAGCGCCAGTGAACAAGCCTTCCCAGAGGCGTGTGGCACAACATTATTTTCAAGTATTTTCTAAGCACTGCAATGATTTCTCACACAAAACAGGGCGTTAAAGGCAGGTTATCACCCTGCCTGCTGAGTCTTACGCCAGGAGAAATGTGAAGGTTGCCCTCAAGGCTGTGCGTTTTCCTCAGAGATTCCATTTGTTTTATATACAAAGCTGTGTTCACTGTATTTTGAACAGCAGAGTGAGCGAGTGGATTATACGTAGCTGTAAAATGCCAGCAGGCTGTCTAATTTTGTCAGCGCGAGTACCACAAGCCCTGTATGAACGCAAGCACTGCAGCCACCTCGCTTCAATACATGGTGAGGCAATAGCTCGCATCGTAAAGCAACTCCATGGCAGAAAGAAACGTCACGTCCTTGAAGAAATTTGCACCGTCGAGAATTACTCTCCATGAGAAATCAAAGATGCTTCCACCTGAAAGGAAAAGAACAAAAGGAATTTAAAAAAGAACGTTGAAACGAACTGTGTACTCCTCATTTGTCAGCTATGGCAAGTTATAGAAATCAAAAGTTCTTGAAAAATACCTACGTCAAAACCCGAAATAAGATTTTTTTCTGGACCATAATCCCTGAGTAACGTATGCAGTTCTGATTTTAAAATAAAAGCAACAAAAATGCAGTCAAACGGCTAAAGCTACGGCACTGGAGAAGCACAGTGTTTACAAATAAAACTAACAACAAATCAAGAGCACGTGAAAGAAGGTAGAATTGAAAACCACATTTGTTAATTAGAATCTCGCAGTAAACAAGCGATTTTTAATCGCTCAGAAGAATAGCAAGGATGTTGACAACTATACTGTGCTGCTCCTCCTCTCTCTCCCGCCAACTAGTGTCACTAAATAAGGTTTTAGAGTACCGTCACTGAGGTACACAAGTGAGCAACGGTGGCCATTTTGGTGCTTATCAGTGTTGCCAGATTGTCTCTTCTACCATCTCGCCGCTAACTTTGACCGGGTCGCTTGTAAACAACATGGCGGGGCTGGCGGGGCCGTGCAGCCGGCGGTGGTGCCTCGAAGTCGGAAGCTACTAGCTAATGGTCTCAAAATAATACTTCATGCGCACAATCTTTTCCTTTAACACGCCGACGCTACACAGTCGAAGAGGCGCGTCGTAGTGTAGGGTAGAGCACTGCACGGGCCCGGGCCGGCCCGAAAGCCCGGGCCCGACCCGGCCCGCGGGGCAGGCCGGGCCGCCCGAAATCGATTATTGGCGGGCCCGGGCCGGGCCCGGGCTCAATGCCACGGGCCCGGGCCAGGCTCGAGCTCGACGCCGTGGGCCCGAGCCGGGCTCGGGCTTGAATTCATAGGCACGACCGTTAATAGGCCCGACGTGAAATGTAGAAAAGAGCATCAAAATGAATATTCTTAGTTTATTTTTGCGCGCTTCTTGCTTTTAGTTGTACGCATTATTTTAAAAACGTGTTTTGCTAGGTCTGATGGTCACTATACTGCAATTTTAATGACATTTCTTGTACACCATCAAGATTTTCTATTTTGTTGTATAGCATACCAAAGATACGATCACAAGGAATGCCCAAGTGGGGAAGGACTTAATTCAGACATTCTGGAGCTGTGCACATATGTCTATGTATGTGCACGTGTGTTTTAGATATCGCACCAATCAAAATGCGGCTGCCGTGGCCGGGAATCAAACACGCATGCCAGAGAAACACCACCGTTTAACGACCACTGCATGTGAAGTACTTCAACGCGCGTACATACTCGTTTGCTCAAATGCGGATCGAAAAATGTCAGCAATACCAACTTGTGGCCTAGACAACCACGTGAAGTTGCCAAGAGTCTGGTCATCAAAGGTGATGGTGTCTCTCGTGTAAGAATACGAGCTATTATTACGCCGATGTGGCGTGAACTGTAGACGGTGAAAGCAAAACTGTGCACTTTTAAACCCGTATTTTTTTGCGTTTCAGTTCATGACGTGCTTGTACAGACTAGATGCTCCGTCTCATCGCCCGGAATATAATAAACAAACTTTCTTTAGCGTCAAAGACCGGGCCTCGTCACACACGCGCGGGCCCTCCCTAGGCCAAAAAATAAATTACCGAGCCGGGCCGGGCCCGGGCTTGAGATGACGGGCCCGGGTCGGGCTCGGGCCAGGCTCACTTATGAATGCCTGGGCCCGGACCGGGCTCGGGCTAGGTGTTACGGGCCCGGGTCGGGCTCGGGCTTCGCGAAGCGGGCTCGGGCCGGGCTCGGGCCTTAAAATCAGGCCCGTGCAGTGCTCTAGTGTAGGGCTCCAGATTAACCTTGAAAGCCTGGGGGATCTTTGACGTGCGCCGAAATCTAGAACGCACGGTCGCTTTCGCTTTTCGCCTGTGCAGAATCTTTCAAGTGCACTGCAAGTAATTTATAGTAACAGAGTGCCAACACCGCGCAAGCATTTGTAGTAGCTCACAGTAACCCTTTTTCTGCCCGGTTTCTCCGAACTTTTGCGGCAGAAATGTTGCGGCAGACACTACCGCCAACCTCTCGCGCTGTTACTTTCTCCCCCCTGTTTCGGTTCTCCCATGATAAACACAATACAGGCTTGATGAATATCGTCCAATTGTCCCGCCTTCGCATTACTGGCACGCTATCTGCAGGGACCTTGTATTACAGTTTGGCTTGGCGCTCGAGCCACGAGCCCCCAGTCTTGAACGCGAGCCCCTTCATGTATTTTGTGGTTGAAATATCGTTTTAACGCGTTTTTCTATGTGTGTGCAATCTCAAAAAATACGCTCACGTCCATTTTTAAATAAAAGAGCACTGGTATTATCAGTTTATCTTTTGCTTCACATATTCCTAATGTTATCTTTTTGCTGAACAATGCAAGCAAGTACGATGTACGCTACCAAATTCAGTATTTTGGAATTATTTTTGCCTATATAAATGTCTCTATCAAGAATTCTCTTAACCTTTCACCTGGTGGCTGAACGGACGGCAGACAGACAGACAGACAGACAGACAGACAGACAGACAGACAGACAGACAGACAGACAGACAGACAGACAGACAGACAGACAGACAGACAGACAGACAGACAGACAGACAGACCGACCGACCGACCGACCAATATTTTCGCGTTTAAGTAGCCCAGAAAGACTGCCGTCTTTGCAAAGAAAAGCCTCGCGACGCGCAGCGCTTCAGAACTCCACGTGACGGCAAGTGGGGAGAACTAGCGCACCCCAGCCGCAGAGAACGCTGCTTCTGAGGAAGTGGCGTGAAGCCAAGATGACTGCGTTTATATAAGTATAAATAAATAAAAATGAAAGAGTTATCGTATGTAACTGTGAAAGTACAATACCAGTAAGAATAAAATAACAAAATATAACAACAACAAAATAGACTTCTCGAACAGCGGCCGGATTCAGCGAAAAGTGAACACGCCCGGCGTAATTGGTTGTGACTTTAATGTAGAGATGTCTAAAGCACTCTATGTGTTGTTCCTGGCGTTCGCCAAGGAACGCCTCGGGTGCGAATGTTGAAATGACACGAAAAAGATTTTGCATTGCTTAGGGTTTGCTATAGATGTGAGACGTGTTGTGGCCGAGCCCATCCGAGTGTACCACAGTGACCACTTGTTGCTACTATTCCAAGCAAATAATATAACTCGTCGAATGAATGACGAAGTGCGTGATTTATTTATAAGAAAATAGAAAGGAAGGTCCACCATCAGGAGTAATTCGTCACACCGAGGAGTGGATGCCCGAACGCCTGCTGGTGTGGGGAGGGGGGATTGGAATACGCATATACGTGCATTTCAGTTGATGTTATCGTTCCTTGGCTTTAGTAAACAAAAAAGCTTCGCTGGTCATGCGCTTCTGTAAAACAGGATAGCAAAACTTTTGCTTTGGGGAAAGTTCAGCTGCTGGCACAGCAACAGATGTCCTCCCTGTCCATTTTGTACGGATATATATACTGAAGCCTTTAACTACTCATTGCTTGCCAACTAACGCTTCCTCTTTCGTCGTCCATCCTTGTAGGCTGCTGCCAGCACCACAAACTGTGCATAATTATTTATATAAATAAAACCATTACATTTAAATGAAAAAGGGAAAACAGCATAATGCTTATAGTCCCTATCTTGTTGTCCAGAATACGGATTAGGATCCTGAGTGGTAATCGCTTTGAGGAATTCTTTGTTACCAAGAAAATTATTGCACTTGCGCGTTAGCGTCTAGCGTGAGTTTCAAACGCCACTTGGCGACAAAAAAATTAGTGGCTGGTGTTGTTTCCGAGGCATAAAGCCGTTTATAGCAGGCAATGAAATCAGCCGAAAATGGGCTTCTAAATCTAACAATATAAAAATTCTGCAAGTACAGATTTCACGAGCCACAAAGCCGGGGACTTTTTTTCGCCCCTCTAAGCCACTCGGTAATTTTTTTTTTCAAAGTCCATACAAATGAAGCTGTGGCATTGTAGTCATCTCAATACTGCATCGACCACTTGGTTTTCCGCCCAGGAAGGTACACCAAAGAAAGTCACAATGCAAACATTAGCTGGCTAACTACAATACGCTCACTGCAACTTTCCGTGCAGTGTTTTCAGTAGAGGTGCCAACAAAATTTACTTAGGCGATTTTATTACAAGTGCTTCCCGCTTGTTCTTCAGAAAAATACGTAAATGTAACTATGCGTGTAATGCTTGGGCATCACGCTGTTTACCACTAGCGGGTGATTTGTGCGTAGTCCCCGTAGCCAACCTTTCCAGCCATTAGCCCGCACTGGGCCAGAAATGCCTCTTTTTTCTGGCGAGACATTGCCAGCCTAATTTTCCCCGAGAAAACTATGCTAACACAAACCTGGGCTTTTCGAGCAACTAAGAGCATGGTACTTAAATTAGCGTCCTTTTTGTAAATTTCGCGGCACCGTGTTAGCGCGACCGACAGGACCTAGCTGCACCGACAGGACAGCGCGCAGCGATGGCTTCACGTTCTCCTTGTCACGTTCGCAAGCAGACCGGCGCAGCCCCGTTCACGGCAGCGGTAACATGCTCCCATAAGGCTAAAACACCGCATTTGCATAGCAGCAATGCACGTGGCAAACAGCTTCGTCGTTGTGAAGGAGGCGGATGTTAATGGGAAACGTCCCCGTGTTTCGCGCCGTCGCGCATGCGTCCCAAAGACAATCAGGCTAAGTACGGTCTAAAATACTTCCCTGAAAGCACGTGCGTAATGATGGAAAGCCAACGTGATGCACCGGGATGCCATATCACTGAGTGCAAAGCAACAGCAAGCTTTATCAGGGCATTTCCGCATGATAATCCGCCGGTCTTGATTGATTGTTTGTATGGTTTAACGCACCGACGCAACGCCGGCGATGAGGCGCGCCGTAGTGGAGGGCACCGGATTAATCTTGACCACCTGGGGATCTTTAACGTCCGCCGAAACCTCGTACACACGGACGTTTTTGCTTTACGCCTCCATCAGAAAAGCGGCCGCCGCGGCCGGGAATCGAACCCGCGACCTCGTGCTCAGCAGCACAACGCCTTAGCCCCTGAGCCACCGCGGCGGGTAAACCACCGGTCTTGTTCATGAACAAAACTATCAGGTGACACGTACCCTCTCGGCGAAAAAAAGTAGATACTGCAACGGCGAGGAGAAGGCAGGCGTTTAATTGAGCTAAAAAAAAGAAGGGGAGGGGGGGGGGGCGGAGGAGACCTTATTTCAGGAAGCCGTGCGCTTCCGTAGCCCTAGTGGCCGGCTGACAGCTGGCCCTCCGGGTGCAAACTGGTCAATGCGCATTACCACCGCTCAGGGGATGGGGAGGGAATGGGATCGGAAGGTAGCGGGCAGAACTATACTAGATGGGTTGTTGTGGCGAGGAGATTGCAGGAGGAGCAAAGACAGAAAAAGGTGAGGGTGGGTGGTGGAGATATACGAGAGTGGGAGCCATGAAAAAAAAACGTTTTGTTTATCGAAATCATTGCTTTGTCCCGATAACAATGATACCAGTATTCGTGCAAACTTCAAACAAGTAGAAGAGATATTAAAGAAAACATATGCTCCAGTGGCGACTCCCCAACAGAGTTGCCAGGTTTGGCGCTCGGTCGCCTAACTGGGGAATTTTTAGGCTCGCGGTGTCTGAAATTCTAGTGTGGCAACTTGGGCATTTTCTGGCGACTTCGCGCGCTGGTGATAACTTATTTATTCACAGGCTCTTTCGGTCATTCAGTGCTTCTCAGCAGTCCAGATTAATATTTAAGCCAACCAAGACAAAAAAAAAATGGGGACGATATTGCAAAGTGGAGAATAGGGCCAAGGCGTAAGTGTCACTCAAAGCACATTAACGGACACCGCTACTTACCGGTAGAATGCGCGACTTTACGTGTTACTTTTTTTTAAATAGCCGTCAGCAGCTTTAATAATCGCGCCAAAGACTTTAAGCAATGCTGTCAGTTTAGCGTGTGTGATCACGCAGGTCGCGGACTCGTAAGATTCCATGTTTAGGTGTGGCAAGCTTGTATGAACCTTTTATAATAGGCGCGGAAATGTAAGGAGGCAGCGAAGGGAATAAAAAACTGTGTGCAGCAAGCACACGTTATATGATCAACGATCATTCATATCCTTTGAATACTTTACGTAAACTTCTATATTTTAACTTCCTTATTAAACAATGGGGAACAACTGTTGTTTTTCCGACCCTTAGCAAATGGATAATATTGGTGGTCCGATTTCACTTCATCTCATAATTTCAGCCTTTTCATTTTTCTACGCAAGCCATCGAAAAATAATTACTAGCATCGCTTTGCTCAAAATGGCAATTTTTCTGGCTCCTTTTCAAGTGTTCAGTTCCAGGTGGCGACTTTCCCGGCTACTTTTGGCAATTTCCCGGCAACATTTTGTTCTTATGACTTGGCAGTTAACCCCGCCCCCTAGGGACTTTCTGACGATTTTTTCTACGACGTTACGGGATCCTGTATGTGCGATTGGTGGCCGCCGACCTAAGCCCCCGCTAGAAACAAGATTAGACAACAGCGGTGAGTAGACGACGACTAGACAGAACATGGCTACACCAGGGGCGGTATTCTCGTAACTGTCCCTTTTGAAAACGTCCATTTTGCGCCCCTTCCCCGTGACGTACTTCCGGTTAAGCAGTGAGCGTTGGCAGTAGGTTTGCCGCGCTTGCGTTACGTCATTTCCGGTTGTTTGCTTTTAGCCAATCAGGGCTTGCCAAAAGGGACACTTTTGAAAGGGACGCAAAAGGGACAAAACTCGAGAATACCGCCCCACATTGCAATGACTAGATTGTGATGACTAGACTATCGATCTAGTTCCGTTTGACGGTATCACTTGAATGATATCGAGCAGTTATGTTTAACTGATGACTATGCTTTTAGTGCTCGCCCATATTACGTCACTCCTGCAAGTACTATGTCACTGTCGCGCGAAATTTGAAATTTTTTATTCATATTTCTTGCGTTTTTCGGTAAAAGCAGCTTTCGCAGCTGGTATGAAGCTGAGTGACTGCGCAATGACTAGTTTGTTCGAGTTGTATGTTGTCTTCACGGCTCCGTTAACTCCATGGGGTGACACTTGAGTAGCATGTGCGTATACATACACATGCCTACATACATACATACATACATACATACATGCATCATGCATACATTTTATTTATATATATATATATATATATATATATATATATATTTATTTATTTATTTATTTATTTATTTATTTATTTATTTTTATTTGTACATACTGCAGCCCCCCCCTTAGGGATATGGCAGGAGTGAGCATACAACAGAATAAGTTCGAACCGCAATTAAACAGAGTGGTAAAACAAGATAACAAAAGCACAATCACGACGAATCAGAAATAGCAAGTATAAATTTTTCACGCGGAAGGGAATGGGTGCCACCAGGCAATCCCTTCCAGTATTCGGCATTTAAAAGAAAAAAAAACTAAATTTGAATGTGTTAGTTCTACAGTGGTAAGGTTTGATGTTAAGATGGTGATTGCTTCTAGTAATGGACGGCGAGGCAAATGAAATGTATGTAACGTCAGACATGCGATACGCTGAATGGATAAGACAGTGAAGCAGTTTCATAGAATTATCGAGTCGGCGCGTGCGTAGTGGGGTAAGCTATTGGGATGAAAGGGCAAGGGAAGGCGAGAAATAACGGTCATAACGATTAAAAATGAATCTGGTGGCTTTTTTTAATGGCCTCAATTTTATCGATATCGCGTTGCTTGTGAGGCTTCCATACGTGGCATGCGCAGTCAAGCACGGGCCGAGTCAATGTTTTATACAGTAGTAATTAAGTGTTTTTTTGGGGATTGGGTTTACGTGAGCGCTCCAAGAAAGAGGCTCTCTGCAGTGGTACATCTGCTCCAATCCACCAGCGGCAAGGCGTGGGGAGCACCAATGAAGTCAGTGTTACAGCTCTACAACGCGCTGTTCTTGTGCTGTTACGGTACAGTGCTCCTGTCCTTTCTGGAGCGTGCCGCACAACTACTCGGTCACTTCAGGGTATACAAGTTCAGGCCCTGTGAACCTGTCTTGGCCTACCACGATGTACGTCCACAGCAGCGACCATTGCGCTTGCTCGGAATCGCCCTTTGGCAACCTTTGTGGAAGTTGAAATACTCAGGACACATATCAGGCACCTCGCCCGTCTACCTGATCATCACCTCGCGGGGAATACCAGCGACCCGTCCCCGGGCGTCGTTCGCAAGGGTAGTAGCTTCCCACAACACCAGCATTCCATCGAACTAAACGCCGGAGATGCGATCGCTCCTTCCGTTGTGGTGTGTGATGCAGCCCCGACTGAGCCTAGATATTCCAGGAGTAAAAAAAAAACTTGATCTTCCCATACCGGCCCTGCAACAGCTAACTTTGACATACCTGCACGAGACATACAGTGACCGAACCCATGTATACACCGATGGCTCGGTAACATCGTCGGATTCTGCCGGCGCTGTTATTATTACACGAATATCACTGTCCAGCCAATTCAAGATAGCCAATCATACAACCTCCACGGCTACAAAACTTAGGGCCATCCGTACCATCGAGCAAAGTTCATGACGGAGATGAACTATCTTCTGTGATTCGAAGGCTGCACTTCAGTTACTCCAGTCAGCCCTGTGCCAGGGACCTCACGAACAGCTCCTGACAGAAATAAGAAGGGTGTAAGACCATGCTACCTCGGCGGGTCATGATGTCACCCTGCAGTGGCTTCCCAGCCACTGCGGCATTGTCGGCAACGAAAGTGCGGACGCTGTCGCCCGGCTGGCGCATCAAACAGCGGCGACTGTGCTCATTCCACTGTCTAGGACGGACGCAGCTAGGGCCCTCCGCATACTTGCCCGGGAAACAGCCATCTCCCAATGGCCTCCAGAAGAATGCACATGTGCACGAATTGGTGCCCTTGACCCCCACCTGCAGCGTCCCCTTCCACTAAGCCTCCCACGGTCTGACGCAACTCTGCTTTGCCGTCTCTGGCTGGGGGTGGCTTTCACAAATGCTTATTCATAAACAATAGGAATGGCAGCAAGTGATGAGTGCGAAACGTGTGGCACGCCGGAGGTGATCCGGCACGTTTTATGCGAGTGCCCACGCTAATCGCCTGAAAGAAAGAAGCTATCGTCAGCACTGCGGAACCTGGACTCTCTGCGACCATTTTCGGAGGAGAAGATTCTGTGCCATTGGCCCTCTCTGTCATCCGCTCAGAAGGCGACTAAGGAACTGTTACGCTTTCTATGGGCGACGAACTTAAACACCAGACTATAGACTGAACGCCTCGAGTGTCAATCAGTATCAGTGCTTCAGCGCTGGGAATACGTGTCTACTACAACTTTTCTTCATTCTTTCTTTACTCTTTTTTGCTTATTTTCCCTTTCCCCCGTGCAGGATGGCAAACTAGGCTCTAGCCAGGTTAACTTTCCTGACTTCCTTCTACACCCTTCCTTCCTTCCTTGGAGATTGGGACAGCGTTAGTCTTAAATAACCTAATTTTTTGAAAGATCGCATGCAGGTAGAGTTAATGTGTGAGACCAAGATACGTTGCTAGAAAGGATAACACCAAGATGTTTCTATTCTGTTGCTTTTGTAGGGTGGATCCGTTAAAAGAATACGTGAAGCAGGAAAGGGACTTGCTATTTGTGAAAGAGATAAGCACAGATTTGTTAAAATTAATAGTCATTTGCCAGGCTACAGCGTTCGCAAAAATTTTTAAATGAATCATTTAGACAATGATGAGATCCAGGAGAGTCAATGGATTCGTACAAAACACAATCATCAGCATGCAGGCGAACTTTAGAACTGGCGTTACTAGGCAAATCGTTAATATACAGAAGAAACAGTAGCGGTCCAAGTACGGAACCTTGCGGAACACTCGAACAAACACTAACCACATTGGAGTCAGCCGAGTATAAGAAACGTATTTGGAGCGGTCAGAAAGGAAATGAGACATCCAAGTAACTAGTTGCGGCTTGTTCAATATGGTGTTTAATTTACTTAGTAATTTACAGTGAAGTACAGTGTCGAACGCTCTCGAAAATTCAATGAATAGTGCGTCAACTTGATTCCCAATGTCCATGTTCTTAGCAATGTCGTGCACAAATTTAGTTAGCTGGGTCACGGTACTATAACAATGCCTGAATCCGTGTTGGTAATTAGACAATAGATTGTTAAATTCGAGAAATACAATGATGTGTTTGTAAATAATGTGCTCTAATACCATGCAGGAATGAGGGGTAAGTGCAAAGGGCTTATAATGGCTGAAGACTTGCTTGTAACCACATTTATATAAAGGTACTATTTTGCCGTTTTTCAAAGATCTGGGAACGCTACCAGATTTTACGGATATATTGAAAATTATTGTAAGGTAGCGAGAGGTCCACAGATGGTAGCGTACGAGAAACATGTTAGGTATACCATCGGGGCCATTTCGTTTTTTGTGTCCAGATTAAGTACAAGATTTAGCACGCTCTCTTCACTGGCCGCTATATCGCGAATTGGAGACGTTGAATTCGAGGTGGAAAAACATACATACATACATACATACATACATACATACATACATACATACATACATACATACATACATACATACATACATACATACATACATACATACATACATACATACATACATACATACATACATACATACATACATACATACATACATACATACATACATACATACATACTGTGGTACCGGGGTTCTTGCACCCGGCCGCGGTTCCCAAGAAAGGACACTGAGCCCCCTCGATCACACCTTTACTTGGAGTCCCGCTACGCCAAGGTACACCGCTCAGCCGATCCGGCTGCACACACGTCGCCCAGCCGAGTCCGCCATGTCCTATCCTGGCTCCTCTCGCGCCACCTCCTTATCCTCAGCCGGCACATGTCCATCGCGCGGGATTGTCCACCGCCACTATTTCCGGATTACCACAATACATACATACATACATACATACATGCATACATACATACATACATACATACATACATACATACATACATACATACATACATACATACATACATACATGCATGCATGCTTACACGCATGCATACATACATACATGCATACATACATACATACAAAATACATACATGCATGTATGCATGCATATATACGTGCATATATACATACACGCATGCATACATACGTACATACATACACCCATGCGACATACATACACACATACACGCATGCATGCATACATACATACATACATAAACACATACGAACATACATGCATACACACATACATACATACTGCAAGACTCGGACACGGGAGACTTGAGGGACGCGTTTAATGACGAGGCAACCTCGCCTAGAAGCCGTTGCGAAAAGCGATGGTGAAGAAGGCGCGAGGATGAAAGATGAAGAAGATGGTGCGGTGCTCGCGTGCGGCACACTGATGATGAGTGTCTAGGTGGGATTGGCCATTCGAGTAACAGTTATGAAACAACGATGACGCCTGTGCTCACAATATCCACCCCCCACGGCGGAAGGGGCGCCTCCGGGCGCTACAGAGATGAGGGGCGCCGATGAAATGGCTTGATGCGCGAGACATGGACAATTTCAGTTCCGCGGCGCCGGCGGTCGGACGTGGGACGAGTAGGAGCCACTCGATAGTTGACTGGAGAAGTCTGCTACAGAACGGTGTAAGGACCGATGAAACGTGGAAGGAACGTTTCACATAATCCCACTGCACGCATGGGAGTCGCAAGTAACACTTTATCGCCTGGTTGAAAGGAAACAGTCCGATGCGTCGCATCATGACGAGACTTGCGGTCTTTTTGACAGGCCTGAGTGTTCAACTGTGCGAGACGGCGGCAGTGTTCAAGACGAGAGACAAACTCTCCTGGGACATCCGCTTGCGGAGAGGCAGGTGCAGAAAAGAAAGCAGCATCGAGGACGGAAGATGGAGGGCGGCCGTAAACAAGAAAGAAGGGCGAAAAGCCAGTAGTTCATTGTGTTGCGGTGTTGTACGCATAAGTGACGAAGGGTAAAACGGTGTCCCAATTCGTGTGGTCAGGGCTTATATAAAACGAAAGCATATCGGAGAGGGTGCGGTGAAATCGCTCAGTCAGCCCATTTGTTTGGGGATGGTAGCTCGATGTGGTTTTGTGGACGGTACCAGCAGCGTGAAGAACTTCATTCAGCAGTGTTGAGAGGAAGGTTTTTCCGCGGTCGCTGAGAAGAATGCGGGGAGGGCCGTGTCGCAAGAATATGTCCTTTAGAAAGAAATGAGCCATCTCTGAAGCGCAGCCGGTACGAAGCGGGGCAGTTTCGCCGTATCTGGTTAAATGGTCCACCGCAGTGACGATCCAACGGTTACCTGCTGTCGTCAATGGCAAGGGCCCGTACAAGTCAATTCCCACCACGTGGAAAGGAGCGGACGGACATGGCATTGGTTGTAACAGTCCCTCAGGTACCGTGGTTTTATGTTTTCTAAGCTGGCAAGCAGCACAAGATGCAACATACTTGGCGACACTGGTGGCGAGGCCAGGCCAGAAGAACCGGCTCTTGACGCGGTCGTATGTTTTGCGAAACGCCAGATGGCCAGCGGTGGTGGCATCGTGGAAAACTTCTAGAATCTCCTTTCGAAGCGAACGGGGAATCACAGGAACCCATCTGTCGCTGGTAGGATGGTAATTGTAGTGGTACAGAGCGCCATTCAAAAGTCGAAATTTGTCCAGCTGGCGACGCGAGCGGCTGTTAAAAGGCTGCGCCAAGCCGCCGAGGCGATTGATGAGGTCTCGGCAGTACGTGTAGGACCGCTGCAAAGAGATCAGGTTATCAGGCAAGTGGTAGGTATCGTAATCTGCAGGTGCAATCGGCAAAATTAGGGAGTTAACACCAGGATGCTCATCATCTGACTGAGGCGACAGCGGGCAGCGGGAAAGAGCGTCCGCATCCATGTGTTTCTTCCCTGACTTATAGGTCACTGTAAAATCATATTCCTGTAAACGGAGAATCCAACGACCGAGCCGGCCCGACAAATTTTTCAGTAACGACAACCAGCAAAGCGCGTGATGGTCAGTCACAACCGAGAAATGACGCCCGTGCAAGTACGGTCTAAATTTTTGGACGGACCAAACAACGGCAAGGCATTCCTTTTCCGTTATAGTGTAGTTTTGCTCCGCAGGTGTTAAAGTCCGGCTGGCATAGGCAACAACTTGCTCTACTGATGATGAGTTGCGTTGTAGGAGGACCGCGCCGATACCGTGTCCACTGGCGTCCGTGTGGAGTACAGTGGGAGCACCATCATCAAAGTGGCAGAGAACCGGTCAAGAAGTCAAGGCATCCTTGAGTGTCAGCTTCGCAGTCACCAGACCAGGTAAAAGGGGTCGCAGATGCTAGTAGTTTATTGAGTGGCGACGCTATTTGGGCAAAATTGCGGATGAACCGACGGAAGTAGGATGCCAAGCCCAGAAAACTTCGAAGGTCTTTTTGACGAAGAGGTCGCGGAAAATTAACTAAGGCGTTGATCTTGTCGGGATCGGGGCGAATTCCATCACTGCTGACGACATGCCCCAGAACTTTGATTGATTTGCTCGCAAAGCGACACTTTTTTGTTTATTTGCAAGCCAGCATTGGCGAGGCTCATTAAAACTACGTCTAGACGGTGAAGGTGTTCGTCAAAGGTAGAAGAAAAGATAACAATGTCGTCAAGGTAGCAGAGGCACGTCTTCCACTTTAAGCCACGAAGAACATTGTCAATCATGCGCTCAAAGGTTGCAGGCGCGTTGCATAACCCGAAAGGCATAACGTTAAACTCAAACAAACCATCTGGATGAAAGATGAAAGATGATGAAATATGAAGAAGATGGTGTGGTGCTCGCGTGCGCCACACTGATGATGAGTTGCTAGGTGGGATTGGCAATTCGAGTAACAGTTATGAAACAACGATGACGCCTGTGCTCACAATACATACATACATACATACATACATACATACATACATACATACATACATACACGCATACATACATACACGCATACATACATACATATATACATAGTACATACATATATACACGCACGCATACATAAATATATACATACATACATACATACATACATACATGCATACATATATACATACATACATACATACACGCATACATACATACATAGTACATACATATATACACGCATGCATACATAAATATATACATACACGTTTGCATACAGGCATACATACATACATACATACATACACACATGCATACATGCAAAATACATACATGCATACACGCATGCACACATACATGCATGCATGTATACATACTAACCCGCATGCATACACATATACATACATACACGCATGCATGCATACATCCATTCGTGCATGCATACATACATACATACATACATACATACACGCATGCATACATCCATTCATGCATACATACATGCATGCATGAATGCATGCATACATACATACATACATACATACATACATACATACATACATACATACATACATACATACATACATACATACATACATACATACATACATACACGCATGCATGCATACATACATACATAGATACATGCATGCATACATACATACATGCATAGACGCATGCATGCATACATCCATTCAAGCATACATACATGCATGCATACATACATGCATACATACATGCATACATACACGCATGCGTGCATACATACATACATGCATACATACATGGATGCATACATACATACATACATACGTCCATACATGCATACATGCACACATAAAGACCTTGCGTACATGCATACATACATACATGTACGCATACATACATACATACATACATACATACATACATACATACATACATACATACATACATACATACATACATACATACATACATTATGAAGTAAGTTAGAACAAAAGCTGGATTTTCGGAAACTCCACCTCTATTGAAGGGAAAGGGTGAAATTGTGCTTTCGCATATTTCCCCCTTTGGGAAAACACAAAGGGGGGAAATGTTTTGCAAAAACACATATGCGAAAATGGTGTTTTCGCATATGATCGCCTATAATACTCGGATCAACTCGCTCACCCAATAAAATATCTAAGTGATTTTTGTTGACATATGCAGCCCGCAAATATCGTCAAAAAGTAGTTTTAAATTTTCACTTTAAGTAATGCCCATGGTGTATTGGTGTTTGAATATATATTGTGTGTTTTTATAGATTCTTTATTATATGTTTGACCGATTCATTATCGAATTGGTTCTTGCTGGCAAATTTTACCCGTGCAATTGCGCAAAAATAAATTTAAGGATTTCTGCTTAAGGTGCCATTAAAAGACGAGACGGATTTCTGAAAGTGCATCCCAAAACAGAATGAAAATGCCTAACAGGAGATGCCAACTCACACCCACACTGTCTGTTCTTGAGGCTTGAGGATTCAGGAGTACATACCTATGGTGCTGTTGGAGATCAATATTGCTGATTTTTTTAGTTACACCCGTGATAGAGTGAAAAGGGGTAATACAGTTTTTTTAGGAATTTCTCATTTTATCGCAGGCCCGTTAAGGTTTTGAGGTACTCTGATATAGGTAATCCACAGTAATGTCTAAAAACGGATTTTCAAGGACTCCCCCTATCAGCCACCTAGTGGGGCGAATCAGGATTTGGGGCAAGTTACGTGTTTTTACACCTTTCTGAGTAACTATTCTGCCCGTTGGCATAGCCAATTGGATTTTTTCTTACAAATCCTGCCGAGAAAGTTGTCCAAATAAACAACTTCAGTATTGGGTTCTAACATACACTGAACATGGTGAGCAATACGTTTTTGAAAATTACACCCCTTAAGATGTAGAATTTCCCTCATTCTTCCCGCGTTCGAAAAACTCGCGCGCCGTATCTTGGGACGGCGCCAACCATTTTCGGGAGTGAAGGCCTTTCGTCGGAGCCATGGGTGTCGGCAGGGGGGTGCAAAAGCGGCTCTCGCCACCACCCCCAAACCAACCACCCCAGAACAACTGCCCCGGCCCCTCTTCCTCATCATTTTTTCCCTCAATACAATGGGTTTGCCCCACTCAAGAATATATCTTGCCGACTCCCATGGTAGGAGCCCATTGTATGTTCCATAAAACTGTCATTCACAGTTCCTTGACACCCACTGAGATAAAACTTCCCACGCGTATGTAGACGTTTGAGCACAATGGCGCCGTACAATTTGTCTCGGGATTGTTCCAAGAAAACACGCGTTTCAGCCGTTTTCTAAGCCATACGCCTCCGATAGGAGCCCATGTATTGAAAGGTTGGAATCCCTAACCCTGTGCAACTCCACAGGCAATTAATCATGACAATAAACGATTAACTCATGTATGGGTTAAACTCATCGGTATATTGCCGCCCCCCCCCCCCCCCCCCCCAGCATCGACGAGGGCTACCGCTAGTTGGATATATTGTGGCATGAATTGCGGCCATTCTGCCTGTCGTAGTAATTCACACCAAAAGATGAAAAAAGAAAAGCGAGGTAAGAGACACAAACACAATGCGGTAGTGGAGAAGTCCTTGATAGCCGCTGGCTTTCGTCTTCAAATCGCGTAAGCTGCCTTAAGTTCACGAAGAATTTTTAAAATTCTTAAGCATGCATATGTACGGAAACATGAGGTTTTCATACCTTGATACGACTGCTTAAATTGCCCATGGTAAAACGTTCCCCAAGCAAAGCACGTAAATATAATTATAATGCGGACTTTAGGAAGGCTGGGTGACTGGCAGAGCGGCTGGAAATAAACAACTCCCAAAATAAATGTACCATTTTTAACAGCAGAGCTGTTTAGGCCGACACAAATCCGTCCGGCGTAGACAGAAAACCCCGAGCGCACGTGAGCGTGTGCCCCGCGGTGACCGCCACGCATCCCTGGCACGAAGCGCCGGGCACGACCTTCACGCAGTGGCTTTAGCAAAAAAAAAAAAAAAAAAAAAAGAGCGCACGTAAGCGCGCCTTACAGCGACTGCCCGGCGTCGTCCAGGTTTGCTCGTGGGCTTACGCCACACGAGGAGCTCCAGCATTCGTCATCGTCGTCGTGTAGCGACCGGCGCGCCATAGGTCCGCCGCGCCGAAGACGATGACGACTAATCTGTCAAGCCATCCCTTCACAATCCACAAATGAGACGGTCACCGGACCAGCTGGCGAACAAGTGGAGGTCTACCGGGGCGAGGACGCACCACAGGAGGATCTGTTCCACGTGGCTGTGCCGTCGGAAGACGACAACGAAAGGGGTGACGAAGATTGCTGCTGAATAAAACACTGTACACACTTTAACGGTATTTGCTTTACAGTGCCGTCCAAAATGGTTTTCCACTGCTGGTGTCTCGCTGCTCCCTCTCTCCTGGGATCCGCTTTCAGTTTGGGGAGAAGCTAGTTCGACACCCAGCTCTGCTGTTTCTCCAGCCTTGGACCAATAGTGCAAGCTGCGGCAATTGTTTTGTAGACGGTTAGCGGTGTAGGGATGCAGGTAGCATTCTCTCTTATTGCGTATGAAAGGCAGCTCGATGCCTACGTTCGTGATCGGCGCTATCCCTTTACGTCTCCCTACAGCTCTGCATGGGACAACAAAGGAACCATGAGGACGACGTACAATCTTGTTTTATTCGAAGGCACTATCCTTTGTACCCTTTGGTAAATCTTCCAACTCCATGTGCTCTACGATGCTCTACGATGCAGCCCCGATCGAGATGCAAGATCGGCTTAATTCCCCTTCCTTTTCACGCCTGCTTATTAATGTGCATGGAGGCGTCTTCCTGCGTGGAGAAGTGGCAGCCGGGACCACTCCAACAATTTCGAGGGGAAGGGGACCTTCGCTTACCTCGCACGGCAGTGACTCGAGCGTTTTCACCGTGTGAGGAGCAATCCACTCGCCATGAACCCTCGCCAACAAAAAAAAAAAGAAAAGAAAAAAAAACGTACGTCCCCGTGGCCTCGACATTGCCCCAGTATGAATCACATGTTTGCTGGGCGGCAAGTTGTAAAAAGCGTCGAGGGAAAGGCCAAACTCGGGACCTTTGAATCATGGCGAAACAAATGGGGCTTTGGGTACTCTGGCTCCCTTCTGTACTTTTTCTTTCTGGCTCCTTGTGCTCTCGCCGTTCGTGCTCAAGCAAGACAACCCGTAGTTTTGCTTCCGAAGCTACAACGCTTGGCGTCGTCGGTCTATTTCTTTCGCCGCCTCGTCTCTCTCTCTCTGTGCCCTTTTTTTCGTGTTCTCGTTCTCAAATTCCTACAGCTTAAACGTGGCAGAACTCGTAGTAGCTGTGTAGCTTGAGCTACCACAAATCATTGACGTTGAGAAGTGGGATGACCTTCCGCTGCCTACCATGATGTGCGCTACGTTTCTTGGCACAAGCTGATGAGGAACGGGAGAATCTTGCAATGTTTTATTGAGTGTCATCCCACTCCGGTAACCGGCCCCTTCTTAGCTCCTCTGTCCGCTCCACAGTAGAGTGAAGAGCAGGTTGCCCCGCACTGCTGCCTCCCGCCCGTGAGGAGCGGATAAGTGATACCTCTCCGCCTTCCGCTACTGACACTAGCGAGGAAAGTAAAATGGAAAGCAGGATTATGATTTCCTTTTCTTTTCATGCAGCCTCGAACTCCTTCTTGTCCTTCTCAGCACGAAAGAAAGAAAGAAAGAAAGAAAGAAAGAAAGAAAGAAAGAAAGAAAGGAAGAAAGGGGAAAAATTGAAGGAAGGAAGGAAGGAAGGAAGGAAGGAAGGAAGGAACGAAGGAACGAAGGAACGAAGGAAGGAACGAAAAAAACAATCGAGCAAATGCGGGGAGGTCAACACTGAAAGCGTGCGGTTGGCTACCCCACACATGGTGAGAAAGAAAGAATAAAAAAGAAAAAATCGGCAGGGAAACACGTAGGTAAAAAGGTAAGTACAACGACAAAACACGGTTAAAAAGGAATCATAAAGCAAAGGAAGTAAACCCTCCCAATGGGTGTACGCTAGCCATGCCCTATACGACCGTTCAGACAAGCATGTCACCATCAAAAAGGCAACTCGGGCTTCCATATCCTTTTGGGACCGCGCCGGGCGACTCCTGAATCATAAAATAGCCCGGTTGGGCTATTTTGGTTTACTTGGCGTGACTGAGAGGTGCGGCCTCTACGTTCTGAACCGAGCACAAGAGGTGTTCAGTTGTTTCACCAGTGGCACACGCCACAAGCAAGGCTGCTAGGCATGCCCACAGTGCAAGAGCAAGCACTTGTCAAGGCGTGCTCCTAGCCACAGGTGACGAAGTAGGGTCGGGTGTGTACAGGCGCCAGTTCGACATTCCGCACAGCGAGTGTGGTTTTGCGAGCAATGGAGCGAAGTGACCTCTCAGCGTCGGGAGCCGATAGTGGGGTGCAGGGCGATTGGGCACTTTTCTTTAAAAAGAAAAAAAAAACCGCATATACCATCATCGGTAGCGAGATTTATAAGGAACTTCTTTAATAGCAGAACTCATCAAACAGAATTCAATGAATTTTGTCCTTAGCAGCGACGCGCCTTGGGTTATTTTGAGCAGGGTGGGATTGTAGCCGAGGGCCTCCGTGATTTATATTCGTAGGGGCAACGGAAAGGGCAAATCATTCGCTGAAGCCCGGCATACTCCTGAGATAAGAAAGGGCGCGGGCATTCAAATCCTCTTAGTTGCGGGTGCACTACTAAGGGTATGTGAAGGGAAAGGGAGATGCTAGCCTTGTCTCATACCCTGTTGATTGGGCCCTGGAAGGAGCAAATAAAAGGAGCAGCTAAGACAAGAAGGAACAAAAACCACGAAACGAGGGGACCATTTTTTTAACATGGCACAGGAACCCACCAGCTGCTTCAAAAGTGAATGAAATTACCGTGTTAGCAAGAATCCAAGTACCGCAGTTCTAAGGAAAATTAGAGCACTGAAGACACCTAAATGCAGTTAAAACAAGAAACACATTCCAGCATGATAATGTACCCAAATTCGGCATGCGGTATATATCACGGCCCATACAGTTTTAAAATGACTGCAAGTGATGTCTCACGCTCGGAACAGAATGGTAGCTGCGGAATCACAGGGGCTGGCTGGTATGTTCGAACATCAGAGCTCGGCTTCTTTTTGTCTCTGAGAGGGGGAAAACAGCATAAAGTAGACATAAAAAACTCTAATGTGATGGCACAAAAACAACGCCATGGGAAAACGGTGTATTCGCTATACTTTACTATACTTTTCCTATATTTTACTATACTTTCATACTGTACTATACTTTTATAATATACTTTTATTACACTATTCAAACAAGGCTGTCTGGAATTCTTGGTCTCTTCAGAATTTACTTATTTATTTATTTATAATATGATAATACCTCAGGGTACATTGAGGTACATTGCAGAGGGGAGGGGAAGATACAATAAATATACACAAAGGTACACAAAGAAGCAGATATAAAAAAATCGACAGCACGATAAAAATAAAACAGTAGTGCATGACACATGAAAGGACTAATCCAGGTTTGACAATGCATTTTTGAATAGTGTAGGGTCGGCTATGCTGTTAGGGTGGCTGGTAGACAATACCACTCATCGCTGGTTCGGGGAAAGAAGGACTGTTAGTACGCCGATGTGTTACAGCGAGGTACGTTGACTTTTGTGAATGATATAAATCGCGCAGGTTCAACCCACAGCGAACTCAAAGAAGGATCGTGATAGAATATCTTGTGGAAAAGAATTCGTAACTGCTTCCGGCGGGTAGCAAGCAATGGAAGATGTAACGTCGCTTTCATGACAGTTACGCTAGCTGCACGACGATAGTTAGCTAAGATGAAACAGGCTGAGCGGTTGTGTGGCTTGGACTGCGTAGCATGGCCTGGATCCCATATTGCAGATGCCTACTCTAACTGTGGGCGAACGTACGTGGTGTAGACGAGTAAGTTTAATGACGACAGAGCTAAGTAAAAAATCCTGTTGATGTAACCTAAAGTGCGACTAGCCTTGACCCTTATGTATTATACATGTGGTTTCCATGGAAGGGTGTTAGTAATGGGGACGCCCAGGTAATGGTAGGAATTAACTGATTCTGGGCAATTATTTAGGTAATAGCTGGCGCACTCTAAGTTCGTACGGGAAACACGCATGGATTTACACGTGTTAGTATTGAGGTCCATTTTCCAGAGTACCATGGAGGGGAGGTCAACCGTGCCATCCCAAGTTGTACCACTGAGTCAAGATCGTTCTCATGAAAGATTCCCTGAGATACTTTCGCGACAGTATGGCACTCCCAAATAAGACCTCGGGCCGAGCGCTGTGGCAGAACACAGTAAGGTGCGCTCGCAAGCTAACGTCAAAATGAGTTTTCTTTGAAATCGCCAAACGCCACCGCAAAACCACAGCATGTCACAGAGCCGACTGACGTGCAGTAGGCATAAGGTCTCGGCCAATGCATTTGGAGCGTCTTCTGCATACAAAGGTGGCATTCCACATGTTCTTCGTGATAATTAGCTCTTATGTGCGGCTGATGCGAGATAACCTGTAGGACTGTGCAAAGACCGACGAAAGTGTTGCTCTTCATTGGAGTGTAATTTTTGCTATAAAGTTTTCCAATATCCGTGCGCACCCAAATGCCCTCTAATGCGACAAATCACAAATTTAGCGTTGTGGTCCGCACAACTGTGGTCCGCACAAATTCAGTTGTGGCCCGCACAACTGAAGTTTTCTATTAAGGAACATACGTTCCTTTAAAGACGCTAAGTGCGAGTGTATGCATCCAGGCACCTGAAGCAAAGCAATTCATTCGCAAACGAATATTGAGAGGAGATGAATCTTGGAAAGGTAAACTGCTAGGCTCTTCTCGGGCATTTCTGATCCTGGCGGCAACAGCCAGTAATATCATCATGATGGAAGCGTCTATATACCAAAATTCTAAAACCAGGAATAAAACTGTAAATGCGCTGCTTTCAGACTGCCAATGGAAGAGCTACTAAAATGTAAATTACGTAAAATGTAACATGTAAAACGCAAAATGTAGAATGTAAAATGTAAATATAAGTTTTGAGTTATGTTCTGTTGCTATGTTCTGCTGTGTTCTGATTACCGAGACAAACCTGTATCCCATTCTATAGCTTGCATTTGTATGATTACTTGTTGTTTCGGGATTACTAAACCCCCGTACAAAAATATCCAACGGGCGCTGTAGGTATTTGGAATGAAATAAATAAATAAAATCTCCAAGTAACACAAATAGGAAAAAAAAAACATTTATAAAGCAGAATACATGCCAGCTAAGTTGATAGCAAAAGGCAGGGAAAAAATACATCACCCATTCACTGAAGAGCAAGGAAACACACACGCGCAGGCATTCAATTGAACAAAGATTAAGACAAGATGCGCGACTGGAAGCGCTTCGGAGTCCTGCTCTTGCTGGTTACCAATGGGGTTCGGGTTACAGGAACTATAGAAAAAATATCACGAGCCCACGGCCCATCCCGGGAATTGCCTATGTTTCCGAATATGGAAAACTTCTCCTTACAATAGTTACCCATGTATGCTTCCAAATGATTAGTCTTAATGCTGCTGGTAGGTTACCACGCCATGTTAAAACATGTATCTTACTTTTTAGATTCCATTCCAGTTTTTTCTCGTTCTTACTGTTCCTTTTAACAGCGGAGCCGTTGTTGCTGGCCGTAATGTGAGCGGCGTCATGAGAAAACCCCGGGTTACAGACTCATAGTCACACCCGCCGTTTACCACGCTCGTGAGCGCGTGCCTCACGAGGAGCGCCCCGCGTCGTCCACGCTTGCGCGGGGGGCTTGCACAACAATACCACGAAAACAGTTTACGTGCGCCCCGCGTCGTCCACGCTTGCGCGGGGGGCTTGCACAACAATACCAAGAAAACAGTTTACGTGCGCCTGCGCCTCAAGAAGGGGGGGGGGGGGGGGGCACACGATAACTCGCGCTACAGACGCCTAGTTCGCGAAGCCGGTTGCCGCCGGTTCTAGCGCGTGCGGGCGCGTTCCATTTTGGAAGAAATGTGAAAGCTTGCGGGAAAAAGGCCTGCAAGTCATGCATGCGGAACAGATGGATGACGAACGCGACTACTACTACCCCAGTGAACAGCGACGACGGAACGTGTAACTAAACAATTTCAAGCCTAATGCAATGCAATGCGTGGTGTTATGTCCTTCATTGCTTACATAGGAAGAAATCCTCCAGCGCCGCTAGGGTTCAAGCCTTGCGCGACTTAGTGCTAGCATCGCCAATTTTTTTTAAATGCTTAAGCGTTTCAGTGTGTGTCAACAAGAAAGGCTGTTTATTCATCCGTACTGCTTGATTTGTCCAACTTCCGACGCATGCAAAAATGCCATTATTAAAAGGAGCTCGGGCCTTCTTGTCTTATATCAGTTTCCTTATATTGTGATAAAATTGCATTCGCAGCAATGCACGCGTGTACAGCAAAGAAGCCAACTTTAAGGTGGCCTGGTGTGTATAGGTTTTATAAAGATAACGAGCTTTTACGGAAGTATTTCATAAAAAGCCTTTGGGCCAATGTACTTCGGTATCAAACGTCTTATATTGAAACTAAAAATTGGCGCAGCTTCAGTGACTCAACGTCGCGAACGCTGATGTTAACAGCGAAGCTGCCTTAAAGGGCCCCTGAGATGGGGGTTTTTGGGGGGTCGATGGTATCGGAGCGCAACGGCTATTTCTTGAACTAATCGTGACGTGTTTGTGCGCTCTTGATTTAATCAATTTTTTTACGAGCGTAAAAACATCAGAAAGCTACAAAAAACATCTTTTGTGTATGGGTGCTTTTACACAGTCACACATATTTGTTTTATACCGGAGTGTAAAGCACTTACACACCGGGCCAAACCGGGCTTGACGCTCCTCTGTTCTCGGCGGAAGGATACAGTGAGCGCAGGAGCGACGACGCTTGCAGCCAGCGTGATCGCTCAGCGCTCCGTGTCTGGTGTTAGTATCATCAGTTTTCTTTGCATTTGCTTTCTTGGACGCTGTACCCGAAAGGATTCTTTGCACCATCTGTGTTTCGAGCGTAGCCTCGACGTTGTTTCAGAGGTGGTAACGAACGGCGCGCCAAGGGAGCGCCGCGCCGACGACGAAGGAGCAGCTCCGCACGCAGCGCTTGGACGACGCCGGGCACTGCTCGTGATCACGAGGCGCACGCTCAAGTGCGCTCACGCGGGCTGAATAAATCAGTTCAAGCCCAAACGCTGTCGCAGCTGATTCTCTGCGGCGGTCGCGCCAAGGGCAAGAGCATGCTGATCCCGTAACGACAACTGCCAAAGAGTTTCATTTCATTGCTTCCCATCAAGTCATGATCGCAGAAAGTGTGGTTTGCTGCACCGGCCTTCTGAATGAACCTGTTGCCTAGTGTCCTTAGCGCGCTTTACCGTTTACCGTGTTAAATGAAGCAAGAGTAGCCGCTTGCCGCTGAAAACGAAAGGATTGCACTCAGCGATTTCTGCATTCCGGCTTACCGGCTCTGCCGAGTAGCGACATCTGGCGAATTTGTCGCAAAGCAAATGACACAAACGTTTGTTGCCCAGAACTGTTCGCTTACGCTTGAAATGGCTTGAATCTTAGACGTCTTAGATTCAACTCTCACAATACAATAATTTTTTTTAAAAGAGCCGTATACTTCTACTGTAGAGCTTAAAAAATCGAAAACATGACGTTGACGCCGCCATCTAGTGGGAATAATTAGGACCAAGTATTGCATTAACCAGAATTCACGCCAACGCTAAATATTTCGATATAAAATGAGTAAGATATATTGTAATGATTCCGCAGTTACCTATACCCCTATACTACCTTGCCCAAGACGATTTTGAAAGCATAAAAGAGCTATGCTAGTTCATAAAGGCATCTGAACCATTGGAAGCGTGGGAAGCTAGGGGCGGAAATTTTGCTCGCTCATTCTAAAAAAATTGTCATTTATCGTGCTCGTGATCATCATTTAGCAAGAATGTAGTAAACACTAAGATTGCTTGCATGAAGCGCAGAGCACAGCGCATTTGCTGTGCCGTAAAGTTCCGGAAGAACGCCCACCCAAATTTAAGTACAGTGATATCAAGTGAAAAATACGAGATGAGCGAAATTTCGGGTCAAGCGCGGAAAGGACGAATAAGTGACCGCATCTACACATGAAGAGATGATTCGGGTTTGTTTTGTTCACTCATCGGCGCTAAAGCCATGGATTTTACGGGGTGGGCGCGCGTCTTTCAATAAATTGAATATTTCACCCGTAAAAGGGGGTGGGCGATGTTTCGGGGGAGGTCACTCGGAACTTTCCGGTAATCTAATCAAAACGCGAGCGTACATTTCGCCGGCGCAGGGGGCTCGCTACTACAGTCGGTAGAAATTCTAGCCTCTGTATCGAAAATAAGTTACCGTTAACGGAAACTTTCGCGCATGCAAGGTCGACTTCCGCAATCACCAGTATCTCCTGCTCAAAGTCCGTACAGACTAAAAACGTAGCTTAAAAAAAAAAAAAAAGACGTCGTCGTCTCATGTGCGACCCACTCGCTGAAGTAACCATGGTAACGACGACGCTCTGAACCAAACCGCCGCCGTCAAAAATCGCGGACATTCCGGCAGCCAACCATGAAATGAGTGCTTCGCCTCGGACGAGGTCGGACTATGTCGTCATCGCAAGCCGCCGAGCCAACAAATAGTTCTGTCTCGTCGGGGTAATAACTTTTGTTAGCGTGCGCGAATATGCTTACTATTTTTGGACTTGTTTCTACAAGAACTATAGAGTAGAATTCTGACACAAACAAAAACACTTTGAAATCCATCTCAGGCCCCCTTTAAGCTGCATAGAACATCTCAAAGCCAGCAGGTCGATTCCCGTTAGCGCCAGTTCATTTTTGCCGTGTTGCACAGCTCCCGCCATCGAAAGTTATTCTTTGCTTACTGGATTAACATAAATGACAATGCATGCCACCGATTGGATCACTACACAGTATTTACTTAATAAGTGAACGAGTTGAGGTAATGAACTTACCTTTTGTGGCGGCCTTTCACATCTGTGGCGCTTTGCCAGTCTACACTAAAAATGTAACGACAAATTCACTCCAATGTAAACAAGACTGGCGTAACGAAATGTTTGGCGCTAGCTTTCAGATATTTGCGTCTGCGTGGATGGCTTTGGCAAGGTATGTGATGCTTGCTGATGCCCTTATCTAAGAACATATGGTCCAAGCCACAGGCACAATCGATCGATGCAAACGTCTTTACTTTTTTTTCTCTCTCTGGCAATCCAGCGCATCCAGGACTATTTGCCACGCTCACGTAACGGAAATTACTGCATCGCAAGTTGATGAAGCTGCGGTAGCAGCCCGATGAAACCAACATAAAAGTTGAACAGGAACTTCAAGAATAGATCAACAGAAGATCCTACTAGGCTTTTGTTTTCAGATTCTTTCAAAGTTCTAACTATTCCCTGTAATTTTTCATACAAAAGATCCTGTTCTGGTGGCCCCACAAAAAGTATTTTTCCAGCAAAGCGCTTGTGCATAATAGGGACACCTTCTTTAGGTGCCTTGTACACAGCGTTTCAAGGGATACATGGGGTCTCATGGGGGCATTTAATAAAAGGCATCAGAGACTTACTATTTTGGGATCAGACTGCTCTTATGGCGCATAAAAAATAGCTTTTCCCTAATGCATGTGTGTGCACTAATAAGGCCGACTTCAAAGTTGTTCGGTGTGTAGCAGAGCGGCTTAAACATTTATTCGACAATTCCCAGTGAGGAGTTTCTGCAATCTTGAAGCAAATCTTTACTAACCTAGTCCAGCCGCGTTTCGCCGACCTCAGCAATTTCACCTTCATTTTACTGCAACTGCGCCGTAGCCTTGGCAACGCATCACGTGACTTGCCGCACCGAACTCAGCTGCCACCCCGTGTGCTAACCTCCGTCACCGCCGCCGGCTTGGCGCATGCGTTCTCCGCAGCTGGGTCGGCGCCTGACTCGCCACACGCCTCGCTTATAGCAGCGCCGTGCTCGCCTAGTCAGTGCGATCGGGGACGTCTTTTCGGAGAGCTGCGCGGGAGCGGAAGGCTTTGAGCCGTCGTCGGCAAGCTCCGCCTGACAAGTGTGGCTTAGGATGCGTGTCTACCCAAGCCTAATCACAGTCACGTCTAGCCACCAACCTAGGCACAGCCATCATACCTGGCTTAACGACGAGCGTATACCTAAGTATAATAATTACTGATAAATTACAGGTTCACCAAGTGAAACCAGGACTTAACCAGGCTAAACCAAGCTTTCGCTTTGCATATCCAGGGTGAGCTGGGCTAAGCCGCGGCCTTTTTTTAAAGGGGCCCTGAAAGGCGTTTTGAGCACACTAAATTGACTAGCGCAATCGTTAGATTGGGTCGTCAACATCATCTGTGCCAAGTATTACTCTTTTACGCGAAGCGGAAAGCTCACAGTTTTGTTGCAAAGTTTGTCGCTTTTTTCTCACCCTTTCCTTCGTGTTTTTGGACGCCGCCATCTTCACATGTCTACATCATCGATTCCCAGATGTTCGTCATGAGCTAGACATCCTGCTATTGGGCGGATTTTTCACGCACTTCCGGCAAAGAGATGAGTCGTCTGCTCAGCGTCGGCTCGATCTGCCAGCGGAGTGCCGGAGTGCTTGGACCTTTTACGACAAACGAAACAAGTGTAAACAAACGCTTAACCGTTTGTATTGAATGCAACAGGGCCATAACACACTCTTAGGCAAAAAGGACTAAAATAGGGACTAAAATACAGCCGTTAGTCTTCGCGGGCGACCGTTCATCTTCAAAGGGAGTATCTGCGGCAGAGTACGTGCCGTGTGCATAAATTCGGACTAACTGTTCGTCCCCGCCGATCTATAAGGAGTAACGGGAAGACGAAACGCATGCAGTTAGTCTCTTTGCTGCGTCGTTAATCCCCTATTGGCGTCGTCGTTGCCCTTTCGCGCATATGTCTGCGAACAGTTTTATATTTACAAAACACAAGGCATTGCAGTCACTGGGTGCTTTAGATGGTGCCACGGGAGAAAATATTGATGTTAGTTATAAGAAAATCGCCTAGGGTTAGTAGAGCGGCGGGTAATGGCAAGGAGCGGCGAAGCGCGATTGTCATACGCTTCTCGGCGAGGTTATGTTGATACGCTGTGTTGCATTCGATTCGTGCGAAATAATAACGGCCAATGAAAGCTTTCAAGCGCCTTAACAGTAACTCAAAAATTAGTGACAGTAGCAAAAGTGGATTCCTGAGCGTAATGAATATGTATATGTTTAACAGACTAGAAAAAACGCATGTTGCTGATGACAACTGCAAAACAAAAATGTTCGCTACAGGTAAGCGTCTCGAAGTTATCTTTTACACTCGGTACATAATTGCCTTGGGCACCAAAGCTATGACAATGCTGCAACTGCTGTAAAACCCGCTTGCATTTCGCAGTCGCAATCGTCTAGCAACGCGAATTTGAAGAATTCAGGCTAAGCAACACCAAATTCGCTTTCGCCGATGCAGGAAAATATGGCATGTTTCCTTATTCTGACACTCACACAGACGACACCTTTCACATACGTTACATAGAGCACTTAACATATGTATCGAACACTAAGAAAGCACTTAGCTTGCGCTAATTTGTGCGGAAACAAATGAGTCGTCCGATCGCCCAGCTACCTATCTCAACTAGGCGACGACGAGTTGATTGTTATTTACGAAAAAAACTATGGTTGTGAGGCTCTACTTCGAATCGAACTGAGCAATAGTCCCTAAACCTAGCAAAGCGCAAGGCGCAAAACGCAAAACGCGGTCACGTTCGCTTGCACAGATAGAAATTCGGGCACCAGTTGCAATGGATGTGTTGCGTTATGCACAGAACTACACGCTGTACACTTGTATATTATCTGCCGCAGGAACCATCCGGCGGCGTGGTCTAGCGGGTAGCGCGTCGGGTTCCGTGTGTATACTTCCGGGCGTCAGGGGTTCGATCCCTGCCGGTGCTGGCGTTTTTTTCTTTTTTCTGCCCTCTACGCAGTTCGTCCTTGGGGAGTATCGGAACGGACCATCCGGGTGGGGGACTAACCGTTCGTCCCCTCGCAGTTAGTCCCCAAAGGGACTAATGATTGTGGCAGAGGCCGTTAGTCCCCGAAAGGACGAACTTTTAGTCCTTTTTGCCTAAGAGTGCACGACATGAATATTCTCTTACTTGAGTACGTTCCATAAAGAAAGCGTTGAAGCCCCGGGGCACTTCTTTCTCGCAATCGCAGAGAACGCCCTGAGCCGAATGCCCGGGTTTGACGCATACATTTTATTCAACTTCCAAACAATCCAGAGATGCGTTTCGAACGAACACAACGTCACAACATGCGTTGCAAGTCCGAACCGCGATTGACAGACGATGGGTTGCCTCCTCCTGCCCCTCGTAAATTCGGCACTCACCTCGCGCGCGGTTTGCGGGGACGAACAGCAAGTCACTTAACTCTGGCGCACAAGCCGAGATGGCTTTTAGCCACGCACACTGCACATACCCCACGCGAGGTTGAGTCGTACGCCGCTTGAGAAAGATAATCCAGACCATGGGAAGCACTATCCACCCGCAGAAGCACAACGTCGCATTTCATCGCGAAACAAAGGCGTCCACAACACACACACCATCGCCTCCTGTAATGTCAAACGCATCTCGCACTTCCCAATGGGAGTGAGTAGTATGCCGGCAGTGCCCATATCCCGCGAGGTGGGGCCCCAAGCTGAACCGGGATCCCGCAACCGTAACTGACTTCTAGAGCGGTTTGTGCCTTGTTGCCACGGCAACCGATGTTTGATATTGTCAAAGAAATGGTGCTCGCTCCAGCGCGAGGAAGCTCAGAGCCGTAGCGGAGCATGTTTTGCCAACGTTGCCGCTCTCCACCACGCGACGCCCCAAGCTGAACTGGCGTTTTGTGCACGGGTTCTGTATCGGTTTAAAATGTATTTTTCACATGCCGCCGGCAGGAATTACCACCGCCACAAAATAAGACCCGGCACCAGCGGGGCCACATCTGATACGGCGCTTTTTGGATAAACAGTGCGCTGTGCATCCAAGGGAGCGAGAGCAGGATCCTCCCCGTTCGGCTGCGAGTTCGCCGCCGATAAAAAGTCGCGTGCCGCCGATAGCAAAGTTCTGCAGCAACGTACACCGCGAAAGGGCAAGGCCAGGCCGCCGCACACATGGGGCCAGATTTTTCGTTCGCTTTTCCAGCCTTGAGCGGAGTGCGGGATTCATGGGGTCAACAAAGCTTGCCCGTAGCAGACGGCTGTGTGAGCAGCACAATAGCGGAAGTACGTCACCGCCGAGGAGCGCAGCATCATGGGAGGGAAGGCTCGCTCGCCGTGAACAGCGGAGAGTAAGTTGAAAGGAGGAGGAAACGCGGCGCGACGATAATGCGCGGTTCTTGATTTACGATTTCTCAGCTAATACTCATCGCTTCAACAAAATTCTTGCGGGAGGAGATTGCTAATACATTGCTTTATTTGGTTACATGTACATCCACGCATCGGCGGAAGGTATTTCAGGACCCCTTTAACGTTACTTTCGCTTTCCGGGTGTTTGTAAAATGCCTCCAACTGGGACGCCCTCCCTGGCCCAAACAACAGTTGAGTTGTATTTAAAGAATACCCGAAAACAAAATATGACTTTTGTTTAGTCCAAAGAATGTCGCGCCGTTACACCGTCACGTCGATTTTACTGCTAATATCAAATAATTTAACCAGATAATAAGGAATAAAGGTGAAAGAATAGTGGCTCGCAATCCAAGTTCTCGGGGTGCCTCTATGACGCCACAGTGGCTAGATTGTGCGATGGGCAGCCATCGACAAAAGGTACCACCAATAAAAATAATTCTGTGATTGCAATGGTCCCTCTGGTTTGGTTCTAACGCTGCGGTTGCATGCTTGCATGCGGATAACGCAAAATTACTCTCTTTTTTGGTACCCCACCAATGACATCACAACCGATGTTGTGTGGTGAGAAATTAAAAAATGTGCTGAAATTTGAAATTTTTCGTTAGAACGAAAGGCTCGTCGCTTCCAGAATAGAGTTGACCAAGTAATCAAAGGCTGGTTCTAGCGTGTGCTCTTTTTGTTTTTTGATCAATGAAGTGTCGAGCGCGGCTGAGTTGCCCGGATTTAGGCGGTTTAAAACACTCGAGCGTACTTATTGGCTCTGCTCGAGCCGACAACGCGCGACCGCGTCTTTTGCTCTTGTGCTCTCGTTGTTGTTACTGTAGTTCTTGGGTTTGGCGCCACTGGAGACGATTCTGGTATTTTGTGTTTTTGTGCTTTTCTCTCGACTCTCGTTGTCACTGTTTTTGAAAGCCGGCCTTGGTTTTTCATTTGTTTTCGTAAAAACCATTCCGGCGTGAATTTTTAATTAATAAAACGCCGTAATTTTGGCTTGTGTGCTTACGTTCCTCCTCAAATACGTCCAAGATTGTCTCTGCACTAAACAATGTTGTCATGTACGAGCAGTCCTACCAGTGCTAATAGTCCTGAATGAATTTCCTATACATTTTTCGTGTCCACGCTATTTGTTATAAAGAAATACTTTCTGCAGCCGGAGGTGAAATAGGCTTCAAAGAAAAGGCGACGACAAGAAACTGGCGCAGAAACATGCTGTGGTTCGCATATTAAACAACAGTTGTATAATGGCTCAAACGCAGGTCCTGACAATGCCAACCCGACGCTGTACCACCATTCAAAAGAGGCGATCAGGATGGTTTGCTTCATCATAGCGTGCGAGGGGTGCCGTATGTTCTCACATGCCACTATAGACAACGCGCTCTGCTCTGGCGCATAGCCCTGGGGCACAAAGGTAATACACAAGGTAAGCTGCAAAGCTGTCGAAGGGACTCAAAGGACATTGGAGTACTGACGGAGGAAAAGGTGCAGTAATAAGATACAATAGAGCTGGTATCATCGGTTTAGCTTACTTAAGCATTCGCTAATACTAGCCGATGAATCATAATGGTAGTATTTAAAGTTGATGCATTAGAGCACATAACGAACTAGCACATGCTGACAGCACAATTTGGCGCGGGTGACGGAATAAATCAATCAATGCGTCAACCTGGCGAGTCCTCGTTAGCCTTACTTAGCTTTACATCGTACGTTCATTCCCTGCTAGGTGCCTTCATAAACAATGAGAACGACGTATACCATCGTAGCTTAAAAAATATCATGTTAATCGATCTTTTTTTCTCCTCGCGATCAAAGTAAGCGCTGTGTCATTGTTTTGAAAATAAAGCTTAATAAACCCATTCAATCTTAAGTTGAATCCATTGTGAAGGATTTGTGCTACTTGTTCTTCATCACCTTTCATGAAAATAAGCTCGATAACTTTGTCCCCACTGCAATTCCATCGCTATCGAGGTGTGGGGAGACGACCGAAAGCGGGATCAGGAAGACTGATCGTGGTTTTTCTTCCCGACGCGGAAACGAAAAGGTCATTCACGTGCAACCCAAATACGAATTCCCCCCAAAAAACCGAGCACGCCACATGCATAATCTCTTATACATATCGGCAACAACCACGCATTTCCTGGGAGGCAACCCGAGGCACCGGAAGAGCCATTCGGCTTTAAATACAGCGGCTTCGAAATTCAGCTCTTTCCCGCCAGAATGCCGCGAGAGCTTTAACTGTAGTTTTGTTTCCTAGATACTTCTTTTGATTCTAATGTTCGTTTTCTTCATTTTTGAGGCACACAGAAAATTTGCAGAAATAAAACATGAGCCCTCGCAGACATGACGCCAACCAAGGGAGCAATTAATTCTTCCTTCTCACAAGGGGCTAAGCATTTTCGACCGAGGAACAGACAGCTGGGGTGGGTTAGAGATTGACCGAAGCAAAATGCAGGCGTGAGCAAGAAAATACGGGCAAGCCGAAAGCAGACGTCCAAGGTAGCGTTCCGATGAAGACCAAAAAATGAAGGAAGCTCACACTAACGCGTAAGACTTCAAAGCAGCAAAGTTCTACGCAACCTCCACGACCATCACAAAGTTTCAAGTCCACGATTGCAGCCGATTTGCTCCTTCCTCGCTGCCGCAACCACCTTTAATCCATCATTGTTGCTATAAGTGCGAAAGTTTCTTTCATTTTTCTGGAAGTCATAATCATTGGACATTACCGTGCCGGGGCGTACGCTATGACGTGTCTTTCTCGTTCCGAGCAAGTGTTGCCACGATTAAGGCGAACCCTTGAGTTTCTCTTTTTTTTTGCCAATCTTGGCCCGTCTGCCTAAGGGGGTGTGCTTGTCTTGACAAACGTGCGCAGGGGACGCTTGGGCGGTCGTCGCGAGGCACGCACACACAGCGCTAGGCATTTTCTTGGTTTTGTTAAGTGCCTGTCGGTCGCCGCAAGGCTCGCGCTCACGAGCGCGTGTGCACGTGCGCGCGCTCGGCAACATTAACTGCTGACACAAAAAATTGCGATTTGCCAGACAACTTCACTGTTAAAAAGAGCAAGCAAAGACAGGCCAAACTGAGGATTTGCATCGACATTTGGGTCAGTATTCCATATAAACATCCCAGCCATAAAGTGGACCATCACGGATTTCTTCAGTAAAAATTGAGGGTCGTACTCGCATAGCCCATTGTGCCCGCTGAGAGTGTTCTTATTTTTTAAAAATTTTGTTCTTTTCTAGCCGCCCTTTTATCTCCAGGGTTTAAAGCAAAATTACGTCTGTCAAAAAATTCATAAAAAGGTCACTTATTTTTCCATCGCAACCATTTTTTAAGGACATGATGTTGAGGCCCGGGGCTGCTCTATGACCCATCTTTAAAATATTTTTGCTTTTTGTTTGCTGTCATTACGCCATTCAAAAAATACATGATGTTGCGCATTTTCAATCATTTTTAGCAAATACAAGCACATTCTCTCAGCCAATGAACATTTGTTTCTGTATTTCACCATTGTTGATATTGGTAACAAATATATTGACAATGAAAAAAGGAAAAATGTGCGAGAAAACGTCAAATTTTCTGGCCCATATTCTGGTCAAATTTTCTGGCCCATATTCACCCCAAAATTGCGCGATGTTGTGCTAGTAGTAAAAATATTATATACGAGGTATTGAGTAGTACAAGTGATCACGGTTTATTTCGGATAGTTTAATTTGAACAGTTCTTGTTTAGCATAGGAAAACGTTTTGAATTTGTACACCCACCCTACTTCACCACGTTGTTACGCAGAGCGTCTTCTTTGCACGGAATGCGCCTTCCTGCTTGAAGGACGCGCGAGCCAGGGGGTTCGCGCTACAAGAATACCTTCCCTGCAATGGTATTTCGTTGCGTCAGTACAGGAAAAAGGGATAATTGGCGTGTTGGTGAGGAAAGTGCAATGTGGAGCTAGCGGTGGTGCGCCCGTTACGTGTTACTCAACGGCTGGCTGGACATCAGATGTGCTTTTGAAGCATCGGTGCATGTGATTCCCGCTAACGAATACAAATAAATTCGTGTAACTCGATGACTCACCGCTGTTTACTTCGAAATGTTCGGAATACATAAAAGATACCACGTATAATATACCCTGATGCTTAAAATGCACGTTGATGTCCTGCCACCCATTGAGTCTACACGTCCTCATAGAATGGGCGCTCCACCACTAGCTCCACGTTGTACTTTTCCCACCAACACGCGAATCATCCCTTTTACTGCGAAGCAGCGTATCTCATTCTCCCAGTTTTCATTCCGGTGACGCCGTTTTACTTGGCGCCGCTCCGGGGCTCCTCCCCGCCAGCGCAGACCCCTCTTTCACAACTGTTATTCCCATCGCCACCACCGATGCCTCTATAGCAAGTTGCGCAATCGGCGGACAACGGCGGTAGCGCCGTTATTAGATGGCTGCGGAGAGTCAACAGAAGCGGGAGAGTACAAACTATCGAAAGCTGCCGCTGCCGACCATGTAGCCGCCGCCGTTGCCGTCTTGTATTCACCTGGCCGAGTTGTTTGCGAATCCCTGCCGGTTGGAGAACAACTTGCCCGGTTGGAACGCTGGCGTGACCGCATTATTCTTCTTCAGCTTGAGAGGCTTTCCGAGCGATGTGTTCGGCGGTGTATTTCATTTCACGCCTACGTATGCGCACATCGCCAATTGGCGGTTTATGCGTGCACAGTTTAGGGAATGAAGGAGAAGGGCATGCACGCAAAGCTGGGCTTCATGCTACTACTGATGACTTCCCCATTGTGCTGGTAGGAGATTTAAACACGGTGGTCGCGTGCCTCAATACGCCTTCCCAGCTGTCCTCGAGTGGTTTTTGTATGGGTTGGCGTGTTAGAGTAAGAAGTCCATGACGGGGGAGGAAGACCGGCAGCCACATTTTTTTCCGCTAGCAGGTATTGGACGGATGCATGTCGCTCGCTTAGAGGCAGAAGGGTGGGAATTGAAACGTCGGCCGGAACGGAAGCGCAAAGGGTCGCGAAAGCAACGCCAAAGCGCTGCCGCTGCCGTTGCCGCGTTGAGAACACTGACGTGAGCCAACATTTCTTGTACAGCTTGTGGGGTTCTATATTTCACACACTAGTTAGTTCCCACCCCGCAGCCATCCGCGCTCAGCGAACATGCCTTGCGAGCGCTGGCTGCGGACGGGTCCGTTGTTTGCGGAGACAGACAAAGACAGGAGGCGGCGAGGGCAAAACATCAATAGCAGCATTTATTGCAAAGTGCGAATCAAATATACTGCATACAGACTAATCGTAGGCCATAACGGTAACACTGGGAGCGAGACATTAAACAACGCTAGAGATCGAGATGGTTCGACTCACCGATGGCATACCGGAGCAGCGGAGTGCTGCGCCGTGCGAGCGCGTTTGCAGTCTCCCAGCTCGCCCGGACGCGTCCCATTGTGGCGCGTTGCGGCGTTCCCCAGGTCCGGACCGGCGTGCCGAAACGTCCGCGTGCTAGCGCGTCCCCAAGACAAGAGAGCGTCCTCACGTCATCGGACAACCCACCACATCTCGCCTTTTGGTAGCGTATCGAGGAAGAACTGGTTCTCGGGTAAGGCAAAGGGGAAAAGGGTCAACGCCTCCACCAGGGCGACAACAAACCGTCCGGTCGCTGGCGCCCTCCCGTATGGTTCCCGTCGCGTGAGCGAGGCGCGTGTGCACGCCGGCCGCGATGGGAAGCTAGCCAGAAAGGGGTTCGCGGGAAAGTCGCGATCCCCACATCCCTCCCTCCTAAATTCCTTGCGTACGCCGGTGAGAGCTGACTACAGGACTAGAGGCGACGAAAAGTTCGTTCGTCGATTAAATCGTTAGTCACTGCATCGTGTTGCCTACGCCGGCTTCCACTCGTCCAATGCCACCGCTGGTAGTGTACCAGCAGGCCCGGTCGTCGCCCGCTGATGTCTGCAGACAGGTAGCTCCGGGAATAATCGCACCAGCCAACCCAAGCAAGCGTTGCTCAAGTGGCGGCACATCCGTGATGGCCCGTGGCCGCCGAGCGACCAGACTACCGACTCTCTCAACCAGGCTGGTGGCGGCATGCCGCACCGCACCACTTCAGCAGGCTCGGCAGCTCGCCCGGAACAGTAGACAGCAGCTTAAACACGCTCCGTCATGTGGTCCAAGCCGGGGTGGCTTAACTGCACAAAGAAACTCCCCGCACCTTCAGTGTACAGCAGAAAAATAGCTCTCCGATCGCACCGCCTTTGTGGCGCGATCCTAACGACAACTGCCCAGTTGTCAGCATTGCCATCACTCTGTTAATGTCAACAAAGCCCAATCAATCGTCCAAACCCTACGATGTATAGGGCAGGAAAAACAGGCTGCAGTAGCCCTTTGATCCTTTTGATCAAAGGGCTACTGCAGGGCTTGTTAACGTCAACAAAGCACGCCAAACTGTCCTAACCCGGCAGCGTGCTGGGTAGGGAGAGTACAAATTCGATTGCATCAATAACGAGACACAACCCCATGGTTCAGCTGCTAAATTTGTCAGCAATGCAACCGCTCTGGAAATGTCAACAGAGCTAGAACCTGTTCTAACCCTATACGGTACAGGGCACAAAGAACACACACGGTCGCATCGACCACCCGGCGCGATGCTTAACCACACAAATGCGAAAGCAGTATTTGCTCGCATCAGTAACACTTCATTCATACACATGAACGCGGAAACAGTATTTGCTCCCAACGACAGCCCTATGTTCAAACTTCACACCCATGAACGCCGCTTGCGTAAAAATGCTGAAATACGTTTCAACAACCTGGCGCTTAGTTTACGTGAACAGAGCTTGGTCTCTCGACCCGAACAAGAGGGCTCCTGCGACGTTACAATCAGCGGGCGCAAAGTTTGCCTCGCGTAATTCTCCCCGTCAGGGGAAGAGGGATGAGGCCCCCCTTCAGTCCCGTCGCCCGCGTGGCGCGACAACAAAAACAGCTACGCTGCGGAAAGCAGTTTTTCAAGCAGCGAGGGGTCAAAGCAACAGTCTTTCCTGAGGCGGGAGAGATTCCTTTCTCTCGCGCGAGGCGATCAACAAAACAGAGGGAGCACGCCGTGCCCCCCTCGCATTGTCCCCAAGGTCGTGCCTTCTCGGGGAGGACCGGCTGTGAAAGCCTTCGGGTCACTCACTTTGGCAAACGACCCGCATCCAAAAACACAGCAAAATAAAACAGACCAAACGAAAAGAAACCCTGAACGTGCCCGTACGTGCTGCCGTGAGGAGACATATGCTTTGTTGAGGGTCCTACACGCTCGCTGCAACACAAGCAGCTTATGAGCGAGCGGCGCCTACCGCAGTCAGCGGTATCGGAGCGCCCGTGCCAGGCTGCAATACCAGCTAGCCTTTTGCGGCACACGTGGCCCGACCACACGGCTCCCAGAGCTTGGACTCCCGGAGTCGACAAAACAAAAGGGCCCATCTCCCCGCGAGGGGGACTCGAGTAAATGCGTCGCATAGGGGGTGGGTGTATTGCGTTAACGTTTAGTGTTTGGGGAGTTGGTGGTAGTGAATGCGTTGTATCAGCAGCTTCTTGACGTAGTTTGAATGAGTCAAGGATATAAGGCGCGTTCGTAGCCTTTGATTCTGTGTCGGTTTTGTGGCGCAGTGGGAAGAGCACCATGTACCTCGCGTTCCGCCCACAGGTAGTGAATGCGTTGTATCAGCAACTTATTGACGTAGTTTGAATGAGTCAAGGATATAAGGCGCGTTCGTAGCCTTCCATTCTGTGTCGGCTTTGTGGTGCAGTGGGTAGAGCTTCATGTACCTTGCGTTCCGCCCGCAGGGTCGTGATTCGAAACCAGGCGCCGGTAAGTATTATTTTTTATATAGTGTAGGGGGAGGGGTGCGGATCTGTTGTTGAGAGCGAGGAGGGTAGCGTGATGCGGGAGAGGAGGAGTGGGGGAGAGGGCGCACCTGCGCTCTGAGCTGTTGCGGACGGACGGCGGACGCTACATGTGAGTTAAAGAAATGCTCTGCATTTAAAAGAAAACTCGGACCCAAATTGCAGCTTCCGTACACACTCACTTCGGGCTGACAAAACGGTGCGGGCTCCCTGGCCTCGCGTGGATGCAAAATCGGAAACCCTCGTTTCCGCAAACAACAACGTCCCGACAAAAATTCGGAGACCACGTGTTAACTGGCAGCGATGTCCTGCCATATACACGATTGCTGCAAACTCGGCGCTTAACAAATTCAAAACGTGGCAGCAATAAATAATTCGCCTCACTCTCAGGAAAGTTCGCCTCTGCTAATAACTCGCTCCAATCAGTTAGGCCTGGAGTCTGTTGTCTGTGCTCGGATCGTCCGACGCCAGAACAAAGGATGCTGCCGTGCCTCCTGCTCGTCTCAAAAGCCTCACGTTGGGGCGCCAGATGTGGGGTTCTATAAGCTTCAAGTACTTTCGAAGCGACATTTTCGACTGCGCCTTTCAAGTCTAAGCACGCGCACATAACCGATTTCCGGTTTATCCGTGCAAGGGTGGTAGTGAGAAGGAGGGGGGGGGGCGTGTACGCGCAGCGATTGGCGGTGAGATGTTTGAGTGGCGCCCCCTGGCTCTGACGTCGGCTTAGGGACTCGCGCCGCTGTCGTCTGCTACACTCCGCTTGTGAGGGGCAGCAGTGCCTGGGCTAGACATCATCCGCTTCGTTACTGTAGTGCGTTAAAAAGCGTATTTCTAGCGACTAAGTTATTTTTCAAGCTTCTGACGCATCTGAATAATTTGAAGCTGTATCCCCCACGAGTTTGCAACACACGAACTGATAGAGAACATCTTTCTTCAGAGTATCGGTCAGAAGATCGTGTGTAACTCGTCCTTTCTTGCTTATTCGCGAGGATCAGTGATCAGAGCTTCTCGATAAGTATTCAAAATGCGTAGGCTTCCCTGCAGTATTTTTGAGATGCTCCTATGAAGACTCAACAGTTTAACCAAGCAGCGGCCTCTACACGCGCATCGCACAGCAGGAAATAAAGCTGCTTTCTTCTGTTTCTTTCGTTGTTGTCTTGTATAAGATTAATGTTTCTTGCTTTTTTTCTCCCCAACGCATTAATTTTTCTGCGCCGTCACCAACTTCTTATTAGGAGGTTTCGGGATGTTTGGGAGGCTCACAAAGGTCGTGTGGATACTTCCTTCATGTTGTATGTCATGCATTCCCTTCTTTAAATTGGCTTTCATTACGGCTGCGTGCAACAATGTGCATATCCGCAACGTGCTTTGTTTATTCACATGCAAATACAAGAGAATGTGTGTGCTACGCCCCCGCGATCGCGCCCTAAACGACGTGGTCTACAGTACTCGAAGGCGACTTTTGTGCTCCGAATTTCTATCGTAATTATATCGTTATCATAACGAACTGACTCGCAACTCGAACAATGATGACATGATTACGGTGTTGAAGGCATGATATACTCGCTAACTAACGTAATAAATAGTATACCTGCATACATTACAAGAATAGAAACCGAAGAAGAATTCTAAGTAGCTCTTTATTGCTTTTCAACCCTTCCAGGCGCGAAGAACAAATCCTATTCTACTCGGGATGGCGTTCTATGATTTGAAGAAAATTACTTTTACTCTCTTGTCCTGGACTGAGGACCCGTCCCACTAACCAGATCGATTTAATTGTTAAATAAAGTTTTCCCCTCCTCTCCTTACTCCTCCTCCTCCTCTTGAGTGCAGTTTTCTTATAACGCATATCCGAATATCGGGAAGATATGGCTGTGCAAAATGTTCCGAAATATCCCTCCAGGTCTTAACAAACATATATGTGTTACTATAAATTTAACGAAGATGTGACTCGTTTTGCTCAATAAACTTCCATACTGGTTAGATGCCTGGTATAGAATCAGCACGCGTTTATATACACACTGGGTTATTTGGAACTCAACCTACAGTTTTTGCAGTCTATAGTGCATGTCGGCAAATTTTCATGCATCTACAATGTAAAGTGATGTGACAAAACACGTTCGAGCGTTCGGCAAGGTTGCAAAAACTGTTTTACCTTACATATGATTACCGGGAATCGCAATGCCTTCTACCAAAGCCAACAGCCCTGAAGTCCTAGAATTTGTTTTGGTCTTCTATTTTCGCTGTTGTCGGTTATTAGCAGCTGACTGTTCCTTTTGTTCGAATGCTTACTTGAGAAGCTGACGCCTAGCTCCGACTCTTCGCGCTCCGCTCAGGACCGGCTTCGCAAGGAATGGGTTGGCGCCGGCAATGTTTCTCCCGTAGCGGTATCCAAAACTATACTTTAATTGACACTATGAGTTTGTGTATGAGATTTTAGGCCTATTATTATGATAAAAAGTTACCCACACGCCAATTCTGCTGCAGACAAGCATCAGACGTTGACCGAGCGCAAAGAAACAGCAGGGAGGGCGAGCATGAGTGAAGCAGACGACAAATGCGAGAATCCCTAAGCTGACGTCACGGAGGCGGCTTCGCAGCGCCGCCTGTGTTCGCGCTCACCGCCAATAGATTTGTTTCTCTTACTGATCACTTGTCCTTCGCGCTGGAGGCAGGATTTACGCGGTCTTCAAACGGCCCAATCGCACTTGTCCGGGGTCCTCAGTGGTCAAGCGGATTGTGTGGGTGTGTTACACAAATAGTAAGATTCCAACGACGCGGGAATGAAACAGACAGCTCCATGTTTGTCCGCTAGAATAAAGCTCGAGTACTTCAAAGTCTTCATTCAGATAATTGGCTAGGAAGTATGCTAAATCGCAAATTACAAACAAACCTATTTTGTTTCGTGCACTCCGTGGACTGCGTCCAGCTTCGTAGGTCATCCTTCGTCACCGAGTGGAAGGGCCCTAATTTTTTCCTGTATATACCACTGCAGGGAAAGGCATTCTTGCCGCGTGAACCCGCTGGCTCGCGTGTATTTTATGCAGCCAGGCGCATGCCGTGCAGAGAAGACGCTCTGTGGAAGAACGGGGTGACGTAGTGTCGGTGCAAAAATTCAAAACTTTTTTTTTTTTCTCTGCTGAAACAAAAACTGTTCTGATTAAACTTTCTGAAATAAACAGCGATCGTTTGTACTAGCGAATTCCTTGTATTTGCTATTAAAGTAAGGCTTTACTACTTACGTCCAGCGGTTTTGCGGAGGATGCGGGAATTAGCCTTTTGACCGGAGACAAACTTTTGGCGAGACACTTATCGAGTCCCATCGCGTGATTCTCCGGTCCCGCTGTGGGCGCTGCGCACAAGGCCCCATTTTAAATCTTTCTGCTCACGAAGCGGTGGCGGCCGCAACGGGAGCGGCCACTCAGCTCGTCGGCAGCCGACCAAACCTGCCGCCTACTACGCATACGCCGCTGGGTCGTCTCGGGCTATGGGGCTCATCTTGCGCCGAGTTCGCCGTGAAAGATGAACACCGCGTTCGCCGAGAATGAAAGCCAGGTCAGGACTCCTTCTGTGATTCTGTGAGCGTTGCACGGGACCGAACGGCTTTGAGCAGTGGTCGTCAATACAGCTACATCAAAGGTTAACCAAGCGAAACCAAGCCTAAACCACACTAAGCCGAGCTTTTGCTGTGCATATCCGAGGTTAGCTGAGGGAAGCCGCAACCATTTTTTTACTACGACCGCAAGAATGCGTAATTTTGGGGTGAATATGGGCCAAAAAGGAGATTTTTCCAAACTGACAAATGTTTTTGGCAGATTTCTCCTTTATTCGGTGGGAATATACTTCTTGCCAATTGACCACAATGATGAAATACAGAAACGAAAAATTCAGGGACTGCGTGCCGATGCACCACTGAAACTTAACAACGTCATCTGTGCATGGCACTCCCGTGCAGCGGCAACACGGAGTACAAGGGACTTGATGACATTTCTCTGTGACTCCGGCCTGAAGGAGACTCTCTGAAAGTTTGCTTTAACTTTACTACTGCCCGTGTGCTGTGTGTATGTGTGTGTTTCTGCGTTTATCGGTTTCTGTGTGCTTATTTCCGTTTGTTAGTGTTTGTGTGAGTTTTTGTGTGTTCGCTTCCTTCGCTCATTTTCACCCCTCGCATGTTCATACGGAGTAGCAAGCCACGCTCGCTGCCAGGCTGACTTCTCTTTATCATTAAAGGCATCCCTCCTCCTCCTCTTTCACTGGCCGAGATTGATTGATTGTTTGATAAATCTTTATTTGAGAGCATGAGGCGCAGATGTTAGGGCGCCCGCCCGGTGGAGGGCATCCTTAGTCCAGGATACCCTGGCTGCGGCTGGCTGTCCGGGCCCTCGTCACCAGGTCTTACTGGATCCTGAGGTCCGGGCTAGTCAGGAAAGCCATCGAGGCAAGCAAGGCATACGCTTCGACAACGACCGTATCGTGTATCACCGGCAGAGCGACGCACCATTGAAGACCACGTGAACGACATGCTTCAGCGTGGCATTATTCGTCCTTCCAAGAGTCCCTGGGCGTCACCCGTGGTTCTTGTGAAAAAGAAGGATGGGTCCTTTCGTTTTGCGTCGACTACCGCCGTTTGAACACCATAACCCGCAAGGACTTGTATCCCCTTCCCCGCATCGACGACGCACTCGACTGTTTTCAGGGAGCAGAATACTTCTCGTCGCTAGACCTTCGATCCGGGTACTGGCAGGTCCCGATGGCGGAAGCTGATAGAGAGAAAACTGCTTTTGTTACCCCTGACGGTCTTTATGAATTTAATGTATTGCCGTTCGGGCTTTACAACGCTCCTGCCACCTTCGAACGAATGATGGACAGTATTTTGAGGGGACTAAAGTGGAAGACGTGTCTTTGCTATCGGGATGACGTCGTTGTTTTCTCTTCGGACATCAAAACGCACCTCGCCCGCTTGCAGCAAGTTTTGACCTGCCTTGCAAGAGCTGGGCTGCAGCTGAATCTCAAAAAGTGTCATTTTGCTGCACGCAAACTGTCGATCCCGGGCCACGTCGTTTCGAAGGACGGGATTCTCCCAGATGATACGAAGCTCAGAACCGTAGCTGAATTTCCGAAGCCGACGACTATGAAGGCACTTCGGAGCTTTATCGGTGCTCTCCGGTACATCGCCTGCCGGGGGATCTCGGGCCCGACGCCTCCAGGTTTCTCACTTTGCACTCCGTGACGAGCTACTCTACCGCCGCAACTACTGCTCCGACGGCCGAAAGTGGCTGCTGGTCGGCTGGCCCAGAAGATGTGTTTGTATTTGCTAAAAATGTTTGAAAATGCTCAGCATCGTGCATTTTCTGAATGGCGCAATGACAGCAGAAAAAAAGCATACATATTTTAAAAATGCGGCATAGAGCACCCCAGGGCGACAACATGATGTCCACAACAAAATGGTGGCAACTGAAAAAAAATTGACATTTTCATGAATCTTTTGACAGATGTAATATTGCTTTAAACCCTGGAGATAAAAGGGTGGCTAGAAAAAGAACAAAAATATTTTGTACAAAAACACGTTGAGAGAGCTTTGTGGGCCATGCGAGGACGGCCCACAATTTTTACTGAACAAATCCGTGATGGTTGGCTGGGACGTTTGGCATGGAATGACCCAGTTGTTTCTGAGAAATTCTTGAACCCATCACGCTCACAATGTCTCTAAAGACAAATGAGTAGTCGTAGTAGCCAATTAGCAATAAGAAAAATGAATGGTTGTATCAGATAACGTTCCCTCAAAATGTATTGTCTTAAGTATTTTGTTAGATATTTGTTATTCCTGCTGATCGGCAGTTGGGCCATTACAACGGTCTCTTCACTACTTAGTTGTTGGATAATAAATATGGACGGCGACCCGCCGCGGTGGCTCAGTAGCTAAGGCGTTGCGCTGCTGAGCACAAGGTCGCGGGTTCGATTCCCGGCCGCGGCAGCCGCTTTTCTGATGGAGGCGAAAAGGAAGAACGCCTGTGTGTACGAGATTTCGGCGCACGATAAAGATCCCCAGGTGGTCAAAATTAATCCGGAGCCCTCCACTACGGCGCGCCTCATCGCCTGCGTTGCGTCGGCGCGTTAAACTCCATAATCAATCAAATATGGACGGCGTAACAAACATTTTTGGCATCTTGTTTATTCTTTCAATGACCTCAGTTCACTGAGAAAGCCTTTTAATTTTACGAACTCTGGTTTCCTAACGGTGCAGAGGATGTTTCGCCTGTTGAAGCCACGGGTGCCGTAAAACGATGGTCTGGCAAGTGAGAAACAGTAATACGGTAAACAGGAAAATGCCGCTTCAGCCTAAACCTTACCCGGAAAGGCTCTGACAGCGAGTGGCTACATGTGCAATCGGAGTAACAAGTGGTTCATCATCGTCGACTACTACTCCAGATACCCCGAGATCACGCGGCTGGATAAGCTCCCTGTAGCTGGGGTGATCAACCATTCCAAGTCAGTCTTTGCACGCCATTGGATTCCCGAGGTAGTTGTTTCCGATAACGGCCCGCAGATTTCTTCCAACAAAGGATCCGAGCTTGCAGCCTTTGTCAGAGACTGAGGTTTTAAACATATAACCTTCAGTCCCCACTACCCCCAGAGCAATGAAATGGCGAATGCTGCGGTTTGACCATCAAGGCGTTTATGTCCAAGACTAAGACGGGGGACCCACTTACCACCATGCTGGCCTACAGGACTACACCCTTAAATCATAGCAACAGCCCTGCTGAGCTCCCCATGGGTCGCCGCTTGTACACAACCTATCTCAGGCAACGAGAGCATTACTTCCTTCAACGCCCACATCCATGCAGTGTGGGAAGTTCGAAGCAGCAAAACGTGAGGACCAGCGCAAATATTGCAACAATCGTCACGCTGTCCGGGATCTAGTTGACCTTCTAAACTGCAAAGAAGTTTGGGTGAGAGATATGCAGAAGAAAGTGAAAATTGTCGAGACCACCTTGCTGCATCGTGGACACTAGCGAATGCGTTTTGCGTCGCAACCACACCCACTTGGTACTCTTGCTGCAAAATCAAGGGTTCACGCAACCTGCGCAGCAGACACGAGCAGAAGCCGGTGCAGTGACGCAGTGCCACGACGCATCGCATGGCCACACCCGAAGCAGTCGCTGCAGCATTCCCCTCTCTTCTTTCGGAAGGAGATGTTTTCCGGCCGGACGCCGCGGCGCTGCAGCCGCGCGCCTTGAGAAGGAAGAAGAAGAAACGCTGTGTCGTAAAAAAATATGTTCGCTCAAGCTGCGTGTTCACGTGCCCGTACACCAGTTAAAGTCATGTTAAACCTAAAGCTATCATACTCTGCTGCTCTATGTCAATCTGCGGGTATCGGTTGATGGTGTTAGAACTCGAAGTGTAAACTAAGGAAAATAGGCCTGGCATCAGGCCGGCACATACCCACGTCAACTCCCCCCCCCCCCCTCCCTATTTTCCAACCTGTGCTATACAAGAAGTTCGTCTAGCCCTTTATTTTAGACCCGCGAAGGGCAGGTAGACTATGTAGAAGTGCTTTCACCCTAAAAAGACCCCGATTTACATAACTTCTGAGTTTGAATACCAGCTAAACAATAGCTCTCATGCTCGATATAGCATAACAATTGTAAATTGTAGTGCGTAATACCCAATTCAGAACTCCCATTCCACCTAAGCCATAATGAGATTACTTAATGTCCTTTTTTATCTTTTGTCATCACGTACGGCTTAACAAAGTAAGTCCACTTACATGTTCCTGGTACGAATGAGGCATGGAGAACGATAACGGCGCATTTAAAAGGAATGTGAGAGACGATAATTTTCAATTCATCAAATCGGGCGGGTCTCTACCGCTTCGCTGGCCATCCACTTTTGCAGAGTAGAATGGCTCCTTAATTTATTTTATTTTTTTTCGCGTGTCGTGGTTCTCGGTCCTTTCTTTTCGGAGCGGAAATTTTGAAGTGGAATTGAAGGAGTAATTAGCACCTCAAAGAAAGCCGGCGCCCATTTAGGCTAATGTAACCGCAGTGTCCAAAGCAAACACCAAGCGCGCATCTGTGGTCACTGAAAGAAGGGAATTAAACAGCGACGCCGTTCCATTCATTGCGGCTATTTAAGCCAAAGAAGCGCGGCGCGTGCCCTAATAGCGCTAACTGCCGGAAGGGAGAATAAAGGTCGCGCTAGAACGACCCTTGGTTCGACCGCTGCGGCGACGGCGGCTCGTGCGAGTGCGAGCACGAGACTGCGCTCCCAGCCTAATGAATGCCAGCGGGCCTCTTGGCGCAGCCGTGGCCAACCACTTTGTTACCGCACGTCGGCACACACCGGTGATTTCAAGAGCCGGCCCGAATTTCGAGGTAATGGCTGGTGCAAAAGCGAGTGCGGGCAATTCCAGCGGGGCATCATCGCGAGCTATTCATTCGGCATCTATAAAAAATGTGCCCGGCCCTGCAGACAGCGGCTGCAGCGCGCTGCGGCGCCATGAAAACGGTCGTTAAATGGGAGGCGCCATGCCTGGAAAGATTTATAGCGGACGAGGCGCGAAAATATACGCGTCGCGGTGGCCGCTTCCCGTCCGCCGCTTGCCACTGAGGGACGCCCCTGTCCCGTTGCGGCCGCAGCGGGGAACACGAGACGCACAAATGGACGCACTGTGTCCGCAGTAGGTGCGCCGCCGCTTGCTTCTCCCCTCGTTGGCCACGCCCGGCCGTGCAGCCGCCACGAAGAGCCAAACACGTTATTTAAAGAACTGCCGTACACACTTCCTGACAACACGGCGATGACGGTCCCGTCGTCGCTAAACGCACTGGCCGCTTGACTCGCCTGGATGAACTAATGCCAGTTTATTAAACCTCAGCCGGTCCCCCTCACCTGCTGTTCTTTTCACCTGCTTTTTCACCGGTATTCATCGCCACCAATATTTTTTTCTTTTTTGTTTGGTATACACGGGTACTCAAAGGGGTTCAATGCACTCGGAATCGCAGTTAAATATAGATGCTAGACGTGCGAAGGGATTATGTTCAGAGTGCCATAGGGATAGCGGTTGCAGGATGCAGGAAAAACGGAGTTTTGCACCGTGCGTGCAATAGTTCTATGGCCAGCGCCAAGCAAGCATGGAGTACTCGTTGTCGTGCCTTCCCAGGCTTGTAGATTGTTCATTGACTAACAGGAGAATAAGGGGTGAGTTGGCGCGATTGCATTCATGAAAAATAGAGGCGGGAACGAAAAGAAAGCACGAAATGGCAATAAGACAGAACATGGGTTAAACTGACAAGTTCACTTTTTTATTAATAAATAAACTTCCTAAATTCGCAAGCATCTTAAAGTGGTATGTCAACACCTTTCACCTTCTATCTATAAACGCCATTTACTTTTCAAGGGTAGGAGTGCACAGTTGGGTCTCCAGATATGTCTCTTCTGGGTATTTCTAGGGCGAGTCTCTTCTGGGTATTTCTGGGACGAGTTGAAGCCTAATCCAGAAATAGCGTTTGGTATGCAAAACCACTGAGTGCAATTACTTGCGCCGATTCTCAAACTCTGGTGTTCTACTGTATTTACGTTCAGGCAAAGCTCCGTCTACGACGTCTGACAGCAGACTGCAAAAAAAGACAGAATCGGTTACACGAAACAAGTGGCATTTGGCGTGAAGATTGTATACTGCGCTTTAACACACATTTGCGTTTTTCGCGTTCTCATCCCTTTCTTTGTAATCACTGACATTAAAACTAATTCAATATCTTGCGTACAAAAAAAGCCCTCGAACCATAACTTCCCAAGTGGCATACGGTGTGTGTTGAGAACGGTTGCTGGGAAAAAAAATTTCACCATCTTCCCGTAGGGGAACCCTGAGCAGTATGCGAAGCAGCCATGGGGTCGACTCAAGTTCCCATTAGTTTTCAGTTCGATCGCGGCGTTGCGGGAGGATAATGAGGTGAGCGGAGCGCGCGCGCGCGTCATTTATACCGCGGAGCTACAGTGGCGCCCCCAGCGGAGTATGCAGCGGCTACCGTCCCGTCTCTAACCCTAAGCTGCTTCGCATGATAGCGCGTGGAGCCGCAGGTGTTGCCATTCGTTGAGCAATCCCCGAGAGGAGAGGAGGAATGCCGGAGGGGAGAGGAGCGTCGGAGAGGAGAGGAGGAATGCCGGAGAGGAGTGGAAATGAGACAAGGAGAGGAGAGGAGGGGAGGAGGATGCGCATGCGCAGTGGGGGTGTGGACGCCGCACAACAGCGGAGGGAACAGTTTACGGACGCATGTAGCCAGTCAAAGTTCTATGGCCATGTCCAGACAGCCAACCTTTATACCGTTCTTTATTAGTATCGAACTGTAGTCAAGGAGGGCTTCGTTGTCCTCGGGTAGCCAACACAAGTGTTAGACGTCCAAATTATACATGTAGGATCCCCAAACTCAATCCAATGGTCACTCGACACCCGAGGGAAAATTTTAAAATACAGACACGTTACAGCGCTTGAGCCGACCACTCGTTCACGGCCGTACATCCATTCGTACTATTTTATCTGTCAACCGACGTATGCTTCCTTCAGGAGCCTTTTTCCCTCACGGAGGAACATGTGCCTAAACATTTGCACAACTCTCAATCTAATGCGGATAGCTGGCTTCCCAACATATTAATTGTCATTTTCGATAAAGATTTGAAGTAAACAGAACTAAAAAAGTTTTAAAAACTCCTCCCATGAAATTCAGGATTGGTTTCTGAATGTCAACCAACCTCTTCATCCCTGATGGGGACCCATGCAGTTCTTAACCCTTCTTTGTAACTGGTAGTGAAAGTTCGATCTTGTACATCGACGCTAACTACACTGCACTCGCGCTCACCCGCCGAGGTTGTTCAGTGGCTAAGGCGTTATGCTGCTGCCAAAGGACGCGGGTTCGATTCCCGGCCGCAGCGGCGGCTTTTCTCGTGGAGGCGAAAAGCGAAAACACACTGTGTTCGAGTTTCGGCGCATGTTAAAGATCCCCAGGTGGCCAAAATTAAACCAGAGCCCTCCACTACGACGCACCTCATCACCTGTGTAGCGTCTGCGCGTTAAACCCCCACAATCAATCAATCCGAACTCGCCCTCATTATGCAGCTTAAAGGTACCGTAAAGACGACATACAACCCGGTTGTATTAAAAAAAAAACAAGTCTTTGTTAGCTCATTAAACTCCCCTTCTGCCTCGAACGAATTCATTTTCGAACAATTTCGATTTCACCATCATACAACAGCAGCAGTGACGTGATAGAGAAACTACTAAAAACATAGATGACAGTGTGTTAACTCCGTTGAAGTATTAAAGTGGTACGCTCGAACAGAACTAGAAGCACCACTACAATGGCACAGTCATGTTTCTTGGCGGGGGCCTGCATCGGCAGCCGCCAATCACATAAACAGGTCCCCATGACGTCATAAAGACCGGCTGAGAAAATGACCGGAGAGTCGTCACTGCTGCATCTATTTTACTTATTAACCAGACTGATTGTTTACCGTTTTCGTTAAACTTTGTCGCTAAATATTGCAATTGCATTCGGACAAAGTAGTCTCCTGAGTGAACCAAACATGTAAGTTTATATCCTTGGTCCCCCAAGTACATTCACAGCCGTTGGGGAAAAAAAAAAAAAAAAAAAGGCTCGGAGTGGGTTGGTGATTTGGAAAGAATCTAGCTGCTAATGCAAGAAGCCTGAGCGAACATCGCGCTTTTCGCTCACCAGCTTTGCAGAAACAACTAAATTTACATTAAATCGTCAAGTGACTTTTTTAGGTCTGTAGGAGCAAGTAGAACTCAATGTGTCTTGGACTCATTTCTCCTCCTCATTGATTATTACTAATAAGCATGCTTATTCTCTGTCTGACCAAACACGGTGCTGGGTTAGCAAAATAATCTTGGTTTACGCATCTCTCGTTCGAAAATTATGTCGATGATCAATTTTGTTTCAGTAGTTCCGATGCTTTTGACATCTAAGTACTAAATCCATTTAGCCACTTGTTGCTTCATTTCGAGATGATTCTTTCTACTTTAAAGAAATAGTTTGCCTCACGCTATTCCAACTTTTTATTATTATTCCAAATAAACCTTCCTTGTCGAGCAAAGGACCGGAGACCACTCCCTGGCAGCATTTTCGTCTAGCCGGTCAGGAGCCTCCGCATATTCTGAGGGCTCTCCGTCGCTTTTATCGTCCCATTTGACGGTATATACCCCGAGAAATAGCAAACGTTGTTCTCTTTTTGAGCAATGGCTCGTAGGAGAATGCCAAAGACGAAGCATTCCCCGTGCCTTTGAATTAAAGCCGCAAGATTAAGGATGACGGTGTCTTATTTCTCTGCTTCTCTGAGCGCAACATGAAAGACGCACAACGTTCGAAAGGAACACCACCGTATAGTTCTGGTGGATATTCTCGGCCCTCTCGCGACGGCACTTCGTTAGTCATCGGTATCCTTTCCCACTCGCGACATGCGAGCAGCATTTAAATTATCTGACTTTATGCCACCACCCAGGAGAAAAAAATCCGCAAAGCTACCTGGAATGGCATAAGAAACGTTCCATCCACTCCGAAAGCGCTGGCACGCCAGGGGACACAGGGACTGACCAAGCAGAGCTTAATGCCACTGTTTTCCTGCATGGAAACCCATATATCGTAATGACAAAATTACCAGACAAGTGAAGCTCGCTGTGTAAGAAAAATAGCATTTGCAATAGAAATGGAATTAACTGACCAGGAAAATTGGACAAGCTCGTGTGACTGCACTCAGAAAAAAAATTCACGCATCTCCACGAAGTGAATCATGACGAGTGGGCGAAGCAATGGGGATCTTTTTTACCGTAAATCATCCGTGAGAGGGCTTACTGCTGCTAAAACGATTTCCAATCCAATCCAATCAATACAATTCAATTTAATCAAATCAAATCAAATCAAATCAAATCCAATTCAATCCAATCCCATCCAAATTTTTGTTCTAAAACAAGCTTTCTCAAAAAAAAAAAAGGAAGATGTTAGGGAGGGAAAAACTAGGAAAGATTTCTCTCAAAGTTTCTCCGGGGGTTCGAATCAAATAATTAATCAATCGCGTTAACACGCTTGCCGCAACTTACCATTAGTATCATTTGATAAAGTTTGTGTGTGTGACATGACCAGTATGAGTTTATTTTCACGAGTTTCAACTTCTGTCAAGGCATTCTTGAATTGCTAGAATGCGGATTCTTGGCCAAGTAGAGAACGATCAAACTGGAGCAACAACCGCAGGTACCCAAATCACCCGACTGTATTTATTTTTTTTTATTTTATTTATTTATACATACTGCAGCCCAATTGGGCTATCGCAGGAGTGGGTTGGTACATAGAATGCAAAACACTTTTCTGCACAGAAAAACACATATAAAAACACAACACATTTAAATTCACTTATTCATAAAGTTTAGACATAATAGATAATAAGTACAGCAAGACATTGAAATTATGCAAAACTGACATAACACAATCAATTTAAATTCTTCAAAAAATTTTCCAAAGGCAATGACCTAATTTCACCTGGTAGTAGGTTCCATTTTTCAATCGTTCGCGGGAAGAAGCTGTACTTAAATAGATTAGTTCGTGGAGAAAAAGTTGCAAGGTTGAGTTTGTGGCTATTTCTGGTAGATTTAGGTTCATCGGGCGACAAATGGCTATTCTGTTTTGAGTAGCGCGGAGTATTCGTAAGAATATGTAAAAGTTTAAGACATTCGCGTTCACGGCGCTCGGACAGGGGTTGTAATTCTAGTGTAGCAAGGTGGGATGACGGCGAAAAGCTCCAATCGAAACGGTGGAAAATAAAACGAATGCATTTTTTCTGAACAGATTCAAGTGTGTTAATTTCAGATACTTTATAAGGGTTCCAGATGGTACAGGCGTATTCTAAGATGGGTCGGATAAGCGTTTTATATGTTAGCAATTTCGTTTCGTAATTTCGTTCGCAGTGGTGACGATTCTCGATGGGATGTTTGCGCTTGGAATCTATCGACTCGCCCGAGAAAGTGAACTTGGGTGACTATAATCAGAGTCCTTCAATGTTTTACTGGTCACGAAACTTCGGCGCTCGTTTCATATAGGGACCGCGCGCGCCACTACAGGCGCCACCGCCGCACGAAGGTCATCCAGCCGCCGCGCGTGCGGCGTATTGGCCAGCTCTTGGCGTGCAAACGCTCGCTGCTTTTAGTGTCGGCGCGCTGATTAAGTGTGTTTTTTTCGTAGTAGCTGGCGAAAAATAGTCCAGTCATTGTGTATATAACTTGCCTTCAATGGGGTTTTACTTTTCGAAGAAATTACCGTAGACTTCGGCCGCGAACGGCAACGGCTTCTGCGTGCCCTGGCACAAGCGCTGCGCCGTCGTGTTGACGGATTTCTAAATCTCTATTGCTTCTTTTCTTATAGAAAAAGTTGTAAATATTACACATACGGTATCTGCGTAGCCACGGACTGCTGCGGGCCTATCGGTAATGAAAAAAAAAAAACTGAAAGAAACCAAGTACGCGTCGTTCAGACTACGCTTAATGAATCCATTGATATCTCTGGAATGCACAGAACGCTGAAAGAGATAGCCCAATAGTATTGTCGTTTCGATGAGTGGGTACACACTTGAGAACATCTAAAAACGCTGCAGCAACGCGAAGGATCAAAACGCGAAGAGATATATATATGTTGCACCATGTGTCTTTCTGCTTCCACCCTTTGCAATCCTCGCAAAAACGGGAAGCGAAAAAAGAACAATAAAACTGATTTTATCACACGCAACAAAAAATTTCAATGTTACGAAGGGAGACAAAAGAGCGTGGTCCAGGGTACAAAAATTTATTTTTTTCGCGCTGCGATGTGCAGCATACGGATGAAACAGAATATTGCTACGAAGCCAAGAACGACGCAAAGCTTTTCTGAACGCAGCGAGCTAGCGAGCTACTGCTCTACAAAGGCTAGCATGAAACACAAACGTCGAAGAAGCAGTCCGCAGTGCGACGTGCACAAATGAACGTCGATAAAGTGAGTTGCGCGGTGTTTGCTATGCATGCATTACTATCGGAAAGTTATTAATTTGAAATCCATGAGTAAAGATCGTTTCCCCGAAGTCCGGTGTCGATCAGGAACCCAATCGCCCGGGCTCCGGTTGATTTGGCAGGAGGCTGGCTGGGCGATGGTGTTGAAGTTCTTGGAGACGGCGGCCGAATTGATTGATTGATTTGTAGGGTTTAACGCGCCGACGCAACGCAGACGATGAGGCGCGCCGTAGTGGAGGGCTCCGGATTAATTTTGACCACCTGGGGATCTTATCGTGCGCCGAAATCTCGTACACACAGGCGTTTTTGCTTTTCGCCTCCATCAGAAAAGCGGCCGCCGCGGCCGGGAATCAAACCCGCGACCTCGTGCTCAGCAGCGCAACGCCTTAGCCACTGAGCCACCACGCTGACGGTGGTTCCTGGAATCCGGCGGCGCCGTCTGTTTTCTCAATGGGGGATTAGCCCTGTGGTATGCGGTGGGCCAGACGATCCGTCTCCCGTGCGCGCCGTGACGAATTGGAGTCGACTGCTCTGCAGTGTTGGCAGTGCTACATCGTCAGACAGGGCGGCGGGTTCCCACGCGCAGCCCGGGCGCCTGGCCGCTAATCTCATAAGTGGACCTTACACCATGGAAATAAGATTAAGAACATTGTCGAAGAAACAAAAAATCAAGTTAGCGACAAGGTGGCACACTTTTCATATCAAACAACATTGCCCGACGGGACGTACGACAAAAAGAGCAAACGGGCGCTCTGGTTGAAACGCCAGATAAGAAACCGGAATCGGCCACGCGCGATTACAAAACAAACAAAACGAACCCTAAGGGATAATTCGCGGAAATTTGAAAAGTAAAAGCACAAGGACGTCCCAAATCCTTTTTACACGCGAGCCTGAGCGCAAGGTAGTACAAGTTTGCAAACAGGTATGAAGCACCGCTACAACCTGACTGATATGACAAAAATCCGATTTTAAGTTAGCCTTGTACAATTCTAGGTCCACGTTGCTCTCAAAAGGGTACATTGCTTTTTCCATTGTCACACACAGTGCATTTCCACACACTGTCACACACTTATAATCGAAGCTGAAATCTCCCGTTGCTTGCCTTGGAATGGCGCGCCTCCATTTCTCACGCAGCTCCCCGTCGCTCGGTCAACAGAACAAGAAAACATTTTCTGTGGTATCGTTGTACAAGGAACGACATCTCGGGTCGGAACACATGTTCGGCATCGTCATTGCACTACTTAAGTCGCATCACAACAGCGCGAGATGCACGTTACATTTTTTTCCCGCACAAAACAAACACAACTCGCCGCGGCTCCGCCTTGCAGCCAGCGCAACGCCGCCGGAGGAGTGACCTCAGTGAGAGGGTGGCGCCACCGCGCGGCGGCCAAAGGCAGCATATGAAGCTCTCCCATTTAGTTACGGAGCGGTTTCGTGACCAGTAAAGCATTGAAGGACTCTGCTATAATCAATGCCGGTTGCATTTCTTTCCTTCCGTGATACGCCCCTGACGGCGATTGGGATTCCTACCTCCCAAGTATCAAGTTATAATGCCACCACAAAAAGCTCGCAGACGCAACAAATTGATTTTTGTAGGTGTTTTTACGCCTCCTTTGTGTGGTTGTCCAGGTGTAAATACGGAACCACGAGTGCACGTTCTCGGCAGTACCGGTGAGTGGTGGACAACGGGACTCGGACAGCGGTGGAGGCGAGGAACTTCAGAAAACCGAATTACGTGGCATGCAGGTGAGCACGATGCTATGGTTGCAACCTTTCGCCCTGGTTGGCTACCAAGAAATTTGCTTGAAAGTGAATATTGAAAGGAAATTCTTACTTGCAATGATCCGCAGCACGCACTTGCTCAGCTAGCGTTATCGGTTCATTTAGCCCTTGCTCGTCTGATGTGCCTGCGATTTTTTTAACAGCTCAGATGTTGTAGCTGGCCGTAATGTGTGGCGCTCAATGCGTTAAAAATACCAAGAAAATGCCGAGCGCTCGTGAGCGCGTGCCTCGCTGCGACCGCTGAGCGTTACTGGCTGACGCAGTGGCTTTTGCAAAAAAAAAAAAAAAAAAACGCGAAAAGTTTGAGGAGCAACTTGCGTTGCCTAGCAACGGACAGCACGCACCACAGCTGGTGCTGCACCTGCTCAACGGAACCACGACGCGACTCCAGGAACGCCGCGCATGCGTCGTGCATGTACGCACCGCCGCTGCGTCACAGCTGTCGTAAAGCGCTATCGCGCATGTAATGCTTGGAATAAGGAACACGACGATATCGATACATATGACGGTTAATACGACTAGCACACTGCAAATCAGCGACAGAAAATGTAAATAAGCAATTTCACACTTGTACAAATGCGTGGGGATGTGTCCTTAAGTGCTGACGTAGAAAGAAATTCTGCAGCTTCGCTATAGTTCAAGAATTGCGTGACTTAGTGCAAGCTTCGCCAGCTTTTTTTTTGTAATTGCCACATGCATGCTGATCTCCCTTGAGTGCTAATTGCTCGAAGATGTTTTCCTTACGAATGGCGCATGCCATTTAATAACTTCTAGCAGAGCCCTGGAACCCTACGGAGCAGTAGCTCTCCGTAGGGGAGACTCGACGTGCTTATGAGCGAGATTCGGTGAAGATCAAATGATTGGTGTCCGCTGCACATTTCTACAAAGCTTGTGAGCGCCGGACGGGGCGGTATCGCCTGTTATGCACGGCTTAGGCGGGCGGATAGTTCCCATTTCTGTGTATTGCCGACCACGTCTCAAAGCCATTCGGTTCCGTGCAACGCTCACAAAAGGAGGTCGGGCGAACGCGGTGTTCATTCATGGCCAACGCACCGTTCCTCTTCGCCGGGCGCGAGACGAGTCACGTTGCTAGAAACGATGTATTGGAGGCTGCGGGACTGGTTGGCTGCCTCGGCCGCAGAGGCGGTGGCGACCGCTGTCGGCGTCCGCAGGCGCCAACAGCGGGCCCGGCGAATCACGCGATGCGCTTCGAGAGGTTTGTCTCCGGTCAAAACGTCATTTGCGCATCCTCCACGAAATCACTGGACGAAAGTAGTAAAGCTTTGCTTTCAAATTGTAAGGCTCTCTCTTGACACACGGCGCGAGCTGATTCGGCGCTCGAGAAGTGCCGGTGGGAAGAGAAATCGCGCGCTTGCTGACGCGGTGGCGCCCTCTCTTGCGCCCTCTCTTTAAGCAATTTGCACCCCCCATCTGCCCAGCTTGGGGCAGTGGCAGGGGTCAACTCAAGCGCACTGCAATGCCCGCGGTCGGCTCTGGGGCCTCGTCTTCGGGATCAACGAGGCCCCGGCACCAGGTAAGTATGCCTTTCCTTGCTTCGACCGACCACCCGCATCGATCAGGCCTACACTCTTAGTCAATTCCTGGTTATCCGACCCGCATGCGGGCGGGCTGCTGCGTCAATTTAAAGCCGCTTATAAAGCGGCAGTTCAGGCGGCCTCGAGCGCAAGCGGCCCGCCAAACACGCGGCCCACCGAACACGCGGCCCAGCGTCTAAGCGGCCCTCTTGAGGGTCGCCTAACCAGAGGGCTACCTAAACCCCGGGCCGTGTGTTCGGCCCGTTATGCTAATCTATTCCCGCTTACGAAGCGGCCCCCAAATCATACGGCCCCTCAAATAAGCGGCGTTGTTGCTTTTCAACAAAAAAAGAGAAAAAAAAGCCACTCGGCCAGAATTGATTTTATCCGTTTTAAAGACGATAGTCTTTTTTGGGCTACTTAAACGCAGAAATTTTGGTCTGTCTGTATGTCTGTCAAGTGGTACCGGCAGAGGCAGTATATTTTACAATCCTTCTTGGAGCCTCACTATAGTATACATGTCTGTCTGTCTGTTCATCTGTCTGTCTGTAACTCGATTCAGCCACCTGGCCAAAGTAAAACAATGCTTGCGCAATAGACTTATATAGTCACAGCTAAATCTACCCGTCTAAGTCCGGTGTAATGTTCATACCTGTCAACATTGTTGAAGAAGAACAAGACATTACGCAAATATATGACAACAAATTAATACAGAAGTGATATTTGCAGTGCTCCTTTATAAAAAATCATACACGCTTGGCATTGGCGAAATTAAATACTTCATAAACTCCAGAAAAAAAATTCACTTCGCTGTTGCCTGCTGTCGCACGCGCCACTATATCTTCTTGCGGCATTTTAAGGAATCAACCGGCAATAGTTACGAAAGGTTCCACTAGATAGGTTCCACGTTCTGCTTGCAACGCACGTAGAGTAGGGAAACGCGGTTCTATAAACGCTGAAGTAGGGCGCCTCGATTCACGTGCGTCTTCACCGTACGGCAGCGTTGGCATCCAGACACCCGGTTTGGAGCAGTGGAACGCGGGAAATTTAAAATGATTTAAGCAAACCTTTGGCGTCTTTACCTTGGAAAGAGCGCGACGCAAGAGGAACAACATGAGAGGTGAGCGGGAAAGCGAAGGGAGGCATTTACTTGGCAAAAGTCGATAAAGACTAGCGCCTTTTGACGACATTTGCAACGAAAGAAGCAGATACGCGACCAATTTTTTTTTTCGCTCGCATTGCCAGGCCAACGCTAGCAGCCCGTGACGAATGCTCTAACACATGTTACATCATGCAAGACATGTAAGCACGTAGACGTAACCCTACGGAGAATCGAACCTGGGTCTACTACAACACATCAAGAGGCGGATATCATAACCACTGCGCCACAACCCACGGGGTGCTGGGGAGTGCAAACATGGGCTTATAAGTATTCTGCATGCTGTTGTGCGTCAAGCAGCTAGGAGTCTTAAATAACACATTTGGTGGTGAGTGGCTTTCTTTAGACCACCGTTTTTTGAATCGCTCTACCAAAGCGGCATAATACTACGGTTTGCGGGAATTTAAGTACATTGGTACGAGCGGAAACCTCTGGTCATGCTGTGTGCCCGTTCCAACAGTATGATGCGCGAGAGCGGGGATTTATTCCATCGATGCAAACGGAATTGATAAACGTTCTTCTGCCCTGTTACCAAAAGTATTCTTGGACATTGACGGAAAGTGCTCCATATGGCAAGGCTTGCAAATAACTAACACGTAAGGCGCACTGTCGTACTGAATATAAGAGCTGTCTCGTCACGAGTGGCAAGTATAGCCAGCATGAAATGGTGTACTGAATTTTTTCTGCTCGTCGTAGCTCTTCTGATGGTGCGGTTACATGCCTTGACCTTTGTTTTTGTAATAGTAAATTACGCATCTGGTAGTAAATTACGCATCTGGTAATGTAATGAACCAATATTAAATCACTCACTCTACATAACATTGTGTCGCGACGCCTGCAGAATTGCTGCATTGACGCCCAGGTAAAGAGCCGTCGGACGAACCTCTAGATACTGCGTTTTTTTTTATGGATCGCGAGCACACAAAGAATATCTTAGCGTTTTCTCGCGCAGACCAAATAAGTGCTCGGCCGTGTAACTTGTAACGCCCTGCATTTCTAGAAAAATGCAGGTTTCGCGGAAGTTCCACCTTCAATCGTTATAATATCGTAATTAAATATCATTGCTCAAACGAAATTTTCAGAAACTAAAAATTAGAAAAAATATAAAAAAATGACGGAAAATTGCGAATCGTATAACGCCCTGCATTTCCACAATAATGCAGATTTAGGCGAAATTCCACTGTAATCGTTATCATAGCGTAGATAGAGATAATCGGTCGAACAGAATTTTGAAAAGCTAAATAACAAGAAAAATATAAAAAATACCGAAAATGCTGAGCCTTGTAACGCCCTTCATTTACAAAAAAAATGCAGATTTGGCGTAAGTAACACCTGTGATCATTATAATAGGGTAAATGGAGATAATTGGACGTACAGGACCTAAAAAAACCAAGAAAATTGCCTCGAAAAGACTCACACTCAAGAGAAGCGGCATAAGAATGCTGCGCATTAGTAGACAATTATCTGAATTTATGCAATTTTTTTAAGTGGCCTTGTTTCATTCGCGCTTCCGTTATTAACGAGTTACATTATTGTACGCGGAAGCCCAAGGTCGCTCTTCAGCATTTTCAACATTTTCAAGGCAGTTCACTAAAACTGTACCACTTGGGCATGAATGCACCCTTGTTCAGCGGAAGTTTAGACCATATAAAACAATGCCACAAATAAATGGGTTGCAATGACGGCAATTGCACTAACACATTTGTAATTTGTGCACTTCTGGAACATCTTCATGACCTCAGTTTTTATGCAGTGAGGTTTTACCTTTACAATCTCAGTGTTTTGCCTCCTGATTTATCAGGCTTCAATGCACTTACAACGAAATAAAAAAAAAACTCCCTATATTCACAATGCCATGTTGCTAAGCAAAGCTGTAAAGCAAGTATCTGTATACCTTAAACCAACCCGGACTTTGAAGTGATAGTCTACTCATACAAGCTTGGGAGACGAACAGAGAATTGAGTTGTGTATGTAAATGTTAAGTATTTTGTCATTCTCCAATTCATGAGCATGCACAAGTGTGAGATGAAAATTACATAAATGACACCATGTCGAAGGAACAATGTTTTCTTTATATTTGATATCCAAAATACAAATGTGAACACGAAAGACTTATACTGAAATAACAAATACAAATATTAGCAGATTGCCCTCATGAAACACACAAATAAAAATCTTTTTTGTGGAAGAGCAAATAACGTCGTGTCAAGAAAAAATATTGTTTTCATTTATGGAATTTTCAGCAGCTTGCTGCTTACAAAACATGGAGGAAACTTGTTTTTTCTTTGCAGGCTACTGACTGTATAACGCCCAACGTTTGGCCCAAAGCTGACGGGTATCTAATGTCCTTAATGTATTATATTACCAAACATAGAAAAAGTACATTCTCCGGGCTTCAATTATGGTCCAGGTACACCCGCCCAATTTTTTTACTAATATCACGAGAGCGCCGACCGTTCGGTCGATCAGTGCCGCGTGATGGAGTGATACGGCAAACTCGGCGAGAGTAGCCGCATGCGCACTAAGCAAAGGCCGCTGCTGCCGTCGTCTGCTAGGCTGTTCCAAGAGCAGAGGACCACCCCCGTATTTTTTTATTCGCTTATCAAATTTTTTTTTTGGACAAAAACACTTTCAGGGAGCATTGTAGGCCATGCGAGGATGGCCCACAATTTTCACTGAGCAAATCCGGGTTGGTCGATTTTACGGCTGGGACGTTTGGCATGGAATGACCCAGTTAAGACATGGCTGCGCGACAAGGAAATGTCTATTCCTTGGTCGGACAACTGTCGCCTATGCAATCAACCAGAGACAATTGATCATTGTTTTGTGTTGTGGCAGGATTCTGTGTTCTTGTGGGACGCTTTGCAGCGGACACTAAAAAAGGACATTGACATCACCCCGTACGCCATTTGCTTCTTACCGTTTGAAGACGTTAATCGGGTGCCATATGACGTTTTTGTTCTCCTAGGATTGTTTAGCTTGTGGAAGTGCCGCGTGACTGATCGGGGCATCCGGAACCCCTTAGGCCGACCAAGTGCATTTTTCAGGAACAGGCGGCATTGGTGCGGAGCGTTAAAGCCGCGCAAGGTGATCCACCGGAGTGGCTGCCTCTTTTGGATGCGTGCGTTTGCTTGCCTGGGTTTTGAAATGGGGCCGATCGTTGTTAGACTGATGCCCTTGCCCTCTGCTGTCTGTTTGTGTTTCTATGGTGTTCATTGTGTTTTCTGACTTTTTCTGAGGTTTTTCTAAAATTTCCATGCATTAAAGAAAAAAATTCCAACAACTGCTCTTGTGGCGCCTCTGGTAAAACATCTGCTCTGAAACGAGAAGGCTCAGGTTCGAATGCGGCAGCGAGGAAATGTTTTTTTTTTTTTTCGCTGTCGGAAATTTTGAATTTTTTGCTCACCGTGATTTTGCTAATGCTTTTTACTCCCTGATTATTACTGTATCAATCGATTGATGAACAGGACTTCAAGAATGGGTTAAGTTAGGTTTAATATAGGTTTCGTTCTGTGTCGTTGTGCTGGGCAAGGTAAGGTTCGTTGCATTTAGGCTGGATTTGGGAAGGTTGGGCAGCGCTTAATTTGGGCAGCACTCCGTCCCGTTGTATTTGTTCCTCCTGGTTGTCATTGTTTTTCGCACTCCGTTTCACCATGCAGCCTCACCAACTTGCTCATCCTTCTTTGTTAGTGAGGTTATGATACGTTTGGTAGGGTAGAATACTTTGAGTAGAATCGGTTAGGCTACGTTAGGTTAGGTTCGGTCTGGTTAGGTTACGTTGGGAGGTAGTATTATTCAGCAAATTTTAGGCCAGCCAGCGTTTTTGTAAACTGCCTTGACAATTTCGCGGAGGTAATTCTCACGGTTGCCGTCAGATTAGACGCAGCCTAAGAAAATTAGGGGGCATGAGGAATGGATTCGGACTGCGCAAGGTAGAATGGGTTAGAAGTCTATGGGGAGAGAGGTCTTCGTCTTCAGGTGGCATCAATAGGGCGATGATGAGGATTTCGAAGTGTCGATGCTTTGCTTTTCGTTGACTACCGCCTTAACTATCAGATCGTAATTCGCATGGATCGACACTTAACTATATTTTTTAGTTTCTAGCTTCTTCGCTGTACGGTTTTCTCCCTTCACAATGCGATTCTGTATATGTATTGCGTGCTCTCTTCAACCCTACCCCGCCACGCATATGCCTCGTGGAATACTGACTGGAAATTTCTTTTGAGTTGCCCCCGCCGTCGTCAGGCAAACTGCGTATGTTTCGATTTACCCGGAACCACGTGAGGTAACACCACGACCACCCGCTTAAGACTTCCAGCGCACTGATGTGAGTACCCTTGGCAGCTCATCGAACTCTTTGAAAGGTAGGCGAGCACTTTTCCCGATTTGTAAAATTATTGAAGGATTTCGAATTAATTTCTAGATATCCGTTTGTCACCGAAAAACCATAAAGAATTGCGCAGAACTACCTAGTAACATTACCTAGGTACATCAGGTTGCATCTTCAAGTAGAAGGACCAGATCAATCCCCTTTTGTCGACGTCCGTGTGGTGGGTAAGTTGTCTGTCTGAAAAGAGAACAAAGAAAATACATGAGAGTGGCGCCAACTCGCTTGTGCTATCCGTACGGTGCAGTGAGTTTAAGAAAACGAGTGAGGTGATGATCGTGCTGATGCCCAACTCCAGTACTGACGCATTGCTCCTCCAGCTCCGCTCCCTTCCTCGCCGACTAATGATCCTGACAGCAAATGCCATCTTCCACGCAGACCGCCCAAGAACAATGAACGCTAATGATTCATGCACTTGCCGAAACCCACACAAAAAGAAATAGTTAACTCTTCATGAGCTGGACGGCCCTTTGCGAGGAACCGTTGTATCTGTACATGTACAGAGGGTCTGCAGAGCCAGCAGTAACTGGTGGGAATGCGTGTTTTTTTTTTCTTTCGCACCTTTCACTTGCGAAGATCGTAAAAATGGAAGTTGGATTAATAAAACGGGACAATGAAACGAAATTACTCCTTCCTCGCCAAAGTAACAAGCGGAGTTATTGCGACATTTTGTTTTCTTCGTCTCTTATTCTCAGGTTGTTTTGAGTGCGTTTGTGTTTTGGCTGTCATCTCTTTGTGCGCTTCTTTTCGAGAGCCCACTTGAAGAGCGGGGAAAACGCAATGAGCGTTATGAAGAGACGGGCACGCAAAAAGAGCAGTGGTGTATTAGGCGCGGCCGGAGCAACCGTGAGAGACATCAAAGCAGCAGAACAAAAGAGAGAGAGAGAAAGCGAGAGAGAGCGGGGTGGAAAGCTGCATTCTTTGACCAAGAAAAATACAGGGCGGAGGTGGGAGAAAGGAACGAGAGTGCGCGCAAGGAAACGTTCCCGAAATTCTCGAAGCTACTATCGGGCCGCCTGCGAGCCAGCCGAAAGGCATTCCCGGTCTGTGTTGGCCGAAGCTCACTCCGCGATTGTTTACACTTCAAAGCACAGCGTTGCTGATGCGGCAGTGGACGAAGGCCGGGCTTCCGCAAATACTCGGCAGCCACTTAATGAGCCTGCTCTGAGGATCGCCGGATGAGGAGCACAAACTGTACCTCCTGCTGCGCTCTCGGGGAGTGGTCGTTACTAAAGGCAAACAACCGCTTCCCAAATAGAATCGACGAGACGTGAAGAAACACACGGACATTCCTACAACTTCATTCCTTCCTCGATTTTCCTTCGAGGGCGGCCTACTTTCAGGCAATTATTTTGCTGGGCCTTCGGTGGAAATAACGGGGCCAGGTAAATGAATTTTTTTTGCCGCTGACATGAAATGTTCCACGTCGTCACGGCCAGCCATTCGGCGCAGCGTGGAAGGCAGAGTTCGTGAAAACACGTCACGTTAAACCAGCTTAGAGCACAGCAACACAACGTTAGCAAAAACTTGGCATTTCATGGTGCACGACATTTAAAAAAAAAAGAAATTGGAAAAAGAAAAGAGAATTTCTTGGTGATTAATTACACTATTATAAATTAGCTTCATTTTCCTTTCATCCGTCTCTACGAGATAAGGGATTAAATTGCTTAGTCTCTAATTACACCAATTAACAATTACCTTAATCTTCCTTTGTCATCGTGTTTACGTTAGAGAACAAAAACGCTATTAGGTTTGCAGGTTTCTGAACAAGAGTTTCATTTTACTTAAAGTACGTGCGAAGTGCGGCGAACATTTGCAATTTCTGTAATTGTTTTCTAGAACTTCCTGGCCCCAACAATACAAATATGCCAATATAAACAAACATTTGTGAACCATGTAAAAACCGCTCTTCTCGGTGAAATTTAAACTGCGTAGAACTCACGTTTCCCTGTTCAAAGTCCTTAACGTCAACGTTACTTACCCGACATTAATTTTTCAACAGCTTTGAGCACTTGCTTATTTTTGAATAATTCGTTTGCATTTACTGAAATAAGATTACTGCGTATTGGACGGTATGTTTGCTTATGTAGGCTGCACTCAACGTGGTGTTCGTTTTCGTTTAATATTTGCTGCTTTACTACATGTCTATTTATTACGTTGTAGGGTTCCCGTGAAAAAACCTATACCTGTGATTTCACCTCTTTCTAGTTCTTTGTTTTTTTCTCTATCTTTTCGCGTGTGTGATTCCTGTTCAACGCATTTCTTATAAATATTTTTGTGAATATGCACGTGTGGGTAAATTGTCGCTTTCAGCCTAAATTTCCATTATCTTATTTACACTATTGCTTCATGACGTAAGAAAGACCCGTCGTGCCACATTGCCAGGCGTTTTGCTGTCCCGTCTGAGTACAATGGCGTCGTAACTTCCTGTTTTTTTTTTTTTGCGGAAATAAAATATCTTGTACCTTGTATCAGCATAGTAGATTCCAATTCAGTCGCAAACTCTCGTAGATCCTTCTGTGCGACAAACGCTGTGAAACAACGGGAAACAATAAAAAAGAATGCTGGCTCTGATTTTCGATAAAACTTGAGCAGAGGCATCTCTACGAAATATTACTTTCAGACTTTACTTAAAATTGAGATCAGCCAGAAACGATCGCACGAAAAGCGAGTCCTTGTCTAACTGCTTCGCCGCGCCTTTTGATGGTAAGCGCCTTTATATTCCGTGCGCCCAGCGTGCTGGGGTGCACATTTCCGAGATGGCTCCAGACGGCGAAACACGCGGCCAATAGTCGAGTAGGATGTGAGACGCACCGCATCACCACCTTTCGTCCAGCAACGAGACGCAGAAAAACAATATGGCCCTTATTTTCTCTGTTGTGGCGGTCGATAGTTATTTCAAGGCTCGTCTCCAAACAGCTCCGCAAAAGCAAAAAAAAAAAAAAAGTGTTGCTTCTTCGGTTGTATAGGCGGCCTCTATCGTGGGCCTCGGTGGCCTGTAACGGCAACATCATGCCTGCGACGGGCACCGTGAGGGCAACGATATTGTATGGTGGGTCTCGCCACCGGCCTACTTTGTCCTTTCAATCGCGATGATGGATCACGGAGGAGCTCTGTGGTGAAGCGCACCAACGCGTATTTTTAAAAGGGAAACCGAGATTGTATCCCAGTCTTTGCTTCTTCATCCCCAAGATTTTGAAAAGTGCTTTTCGAACATTAAGTTCAGCTTAAAAAAAAACAATTTGTTTCTTCGAAAAAAAAATTGTTAAGTAACGAACATGTGAACACATTATTGTATTTTTCGAACCTTTTTTTTAATAATGTTCTTCAGAATTGCCAATTGCCACAAATGCTCTGATAGAGAATGTGTTCTTGCATTGAATGTTGTGTATTTATCTTACTTCAGTATTGCTTGTCTGCGTTCTATGTAGTATAACATGTAGACACTCAGGCCGGCACCCTTCCTTTGGGGAGGAAATTTAAAAATCGCGTTGTCGAATACTGTTACGGCTTTGACATATTTTTAGAACGTATGTAATTGTACATGCATCCTGTTTGCTTCTTTTGGTGTGCAAATTTGCTTGTTGCCACGCTGACGTTTTTTTCTGTGCTGATTTCTTCACTGCCACGTACAGCTCTCCTTCTACATTTTTTTTTTATTTTAACGTTGCAAACCATCCCAAGAGTAAAATCCAGCTAGTGGCAGCGGCTCACCAGGTTGTCTTTGCGCCGCGGCATCCTGTAATCAACAGCTGCTGCGGCTGCAAGGTTAGACCATCACTAAAGGTTTCCGGTTGTCACCAGCTAGTGCCTGAACAAAGGCAGCCACGACCACTACGGTGCCTTCCTTCTCCTGGCAGCAACCTGACTGCAGTTGCCACGTTCATAGAGGCGTACTCAGCATCACAGCTGCAGTCAGTTTGATGAGCATGCCCCGCCAGCCATTGCAACATTGGGGATGTCAAAGACGAGGCTCACCCACACGCTTCTTACTTTCACCCTTTCGGATTCTCCCAAACTTACTATTGTGCAGTGGAAGCGTCTGAAACCTTTTCCGCCACGAAGCTTTGCCCGCACGCCGCGGAAGCTCAGCATAAAACCGCATCAAAAACGAGGTATAAGACCTATGCCTCATTCCACGTTGCGCTGACCGACGACTGCTATAACTTATAGTGGATCCTAATTTGCGGCCAAAAGCATACCTTTAAGTCATTACTGGGCGGACTTCGTGGATATATGTTGTACACTTGGCAACATTCGTACCTCACATGTCGATTCGGGGTATCAGTGTTTCTTTGCGAAACGTCCGTGGTAGGAGGACTATATCTGCTGAGCTCTTTTTATGCGCAAGAATTGTTCGGTGAGTACATCCCATTAAAAAAAGGGCGCTCTTAGCGTGACGTCTTACTTCTGCAAAATAAATGCATAATTTGACAAGTAAACCCACGTAATCGTTGTAAGAGTGCATGTGTCGATTATAGGTAGCTTCACAAACTACCAGAAATCTAAAACAAGGGCGAGTTGGCCTTCCATAACACGTCCTTCAAGCGCACGAAGAAGAAAAAAAAAACAGATAGATTCAAGCAGGGACAAGTGCTACTTTAAAATACATTTTATCGCGCGGAGGAAGAATATATATAGTAACTCAAGGATGCATGGGCATCACCCGAGCTGCAAAAGGGCAATGTCAGGCTTCCCTTTATTCCCTAGAATGAATGTGGGTGGTCGCCGAATTTCGACAACTGTGCCATATTGTTCCAGAATCCGCATCAGCGCACCCGCGAGATAGTGGACGCGGCAGAGATGCAAATAGGTGATTAGTCGATAGGTGAGGGCATAAGAGACATAGGTGAAAGGTGAGGCAGAAGAGGTGCAAATATGTCTATGCTGTAGCCTTGAGGCAGAAAGGGAAGACTTCCTAAAAAATAGCTGGTCATGGTAGCGACTGACGCGCGTGTAATGGTCTCAGGTGGTTCGATTTTTCTAATAATTCCTGTATTTTAAAGCGAAGATGTTATGCCTCACTGGTTACGTTCGATGTCCCGCCAAAACGAACAACAGGAAAGCCAGCATTACACCGTGGGTTTCACAAAACATTCATGAGGTAAGCGAAGAGGCACATCACGCGCCTCAAGAAAAAACACGCTTCCCGTGGTCGGACTCTAACTTGGCTCCCTCGCGCTATGAAGCCGATGTCTACCCGACAGCGCCATTGCGACCCGGTCGAAGCGGTTTGGATTTTATAATTTGACTTTGACTCAGGTTGCGTGGGAGAAAGCTTCGCGTTTTGACCATTTTGCTCTTAGGAAAAGGGCTTTGATTTTTCTTTCTTTTTGTGTTGTTAACATAACAAATTCACACTGTGTAAAAAAAAAAAAAATCCTGTCTCTCCGTGCTTTTCGCGAGCTCGAAGTACGCGGCAAAGATACTCGAAGGGATAGCGCTTTTAAAGTAGAGGGGACAAACACAGAAGCGATTCAATGCACAGAACGAGTAATGTGCTCCACTACATCCTGTTCGTTGAATCTTTTGTGTGTTTGTTCCCTGTAAATTAAAAGCGTCCTCCTTTCGAGTATGTACCTATACCAACTACCCCAACATCAAGCCTTACTGAACCTGGTACAGAAGTGGAGAACTATTCAAACCTTAAATGCTCCAGGTGTGGTGTGCCCCATGGGTATACATGGGGTCATGCCATCGCGTGACCCCCGACATCTCGAAAATAAGCGCAGAATTGATCAATTTAATGCACGCAATCGTTATAATAGAGAAAATGTAGGGGATTAGTACCTTCATCATCGCTAACAAAGAATTAAAAAAAAAATCATTGACGCTCCAGTGGTGGATGTTTATGAACGCGTCAGCGTCTCGTCCCCCTCCCTCACGAGCTTGAGCATCGGCCCTATGTGACGTCTTGCTCTCGCTTCTGAAGTCCCCAACGCGGCGTTTCTCGCACGCCTCTCGTACACCGTGCTAACCGTGCTCAGCGCTTTAACCGTCTAAGAGGGACTAACTGCATGTAACTCTTTTGCCGTTCAATAGACTCGATTCTACAACACGTACAAGTGTTTACGGAGTTTTGGGACCCGTAGAGACGCGGCGCCACCGATCCTGCTGGCCCGCAGGGCAGGTGCCGTCCGTGGTTCAACGAAGTCTTGTTAGCAGCGCTTCTCTTTCCACTCTGGAGAGCAGCTCTCTCCTTGCGCTCTCTGTAATCTGGCGTTCTCTGCTTTCTGTCGCTCGCTTCGACACAGGTCGACGCGACAGTTTCGCCTACATGACCCGTTCTATTGCTCAAGCAATGAAGAACGCGTGGAACGTTGTGCTAGCAATGCATCCGTGTATACTAATGAGGCCGACAATAAAGCACGGTATAGCCTTTTAGATGCGACTGCATCTCATTAACTCGCCTTGTCCCTGCATCCGGCGTCGGCGTTGTTGTCGGCGTCCGCCCCTCCCCCATTCTCCTCGCCGCGTGAGCTGCACTCTCCGCCGCTCACCCCCTCTCCTCTCCGATAGCGAAGACTCTCTCGCGAGGGGCATTGGATTGGATTCGAATGGATTGGCTTGGCTTGGCTTGGATTGGATTGGATTGGATTTGGATTGGATTGGATTAAAGTGGATTGTGTTGGATTGTGTTGCGTCATAGCCGCGGCAGGAGCACTGGCGCCGGCGCGTCCCCTCGCCGTTATGCGCGCTATAAAACGCGGTGCCTGCGCCGCTCCGCTCCATCGTTCCAGCGCCGTTCCTCCGCTGTCCAACGCTGCAACGTGAACCCCCTATGCGTCGCATCTACACAGGGGTTCCCGCGAGGGGAGGTGAGAGTTTTTTAACACACGGGGCCTTCGTACTTAGATACGTAACTGCTTTACGTTATCCTCCGTAAAATCTCTTCACAGCAATGCATCTGTATATACTAGTGAAGCCGACGTCAAGTGGGCTGTGTGTATGGCATAGCGGCTGGAAAGAATTTTTACGCGTCGCCAGAGAATTCTAAGAATTCTACATCGTTTTTAATGGGAAAGCATTTGGTGCCCAGTAAGGCGAAAAACCGGGCGTTGTGAGCAGCGGATGGCACGGAAAATTGGTGTTCCGTCATTTGGCTAACAAAACCACGGCAGTGACGGAAATGGAACCCAGGGACGCGTGGTGATAGGTAAGTGTAATTCACCACCACTATACTCCAACGTCACATTCAAGTATTAGGAATGAAAGGGTGCCAACAGGGAAAATAATTTCTCGGGGCACGTAAGCCTGCTCACGCGCTTTTAATTCGAAAGCAGTAGGGATTCATCTGGCAGTACTTATCAAATACATCTTTACTGCTCCACCTTGTGTGTTTCCCTTCTCTCACTTTCCTTTCTTCGTCTTCACTGATTACAAGACCGCGTACCGTTCAGAGGTGCGTACTGAGACGTCGCGAATTCGTGTTATGGTAGCTTCATAGATAACCATAACCATGGTTATGATTATAGACATAACCATAGACCTTCTAATGGAGGGTGGAGATATAATGCTAGAACAGCTTGCTAAACTATCCTCACAATGTTTAGGGACTTTAAAGGTTCCCAAAGCCTGGAAAAACGCCAACATCATTTTAATCCACAAGGAGGGAGATAACAAAGATCTTAGCAACTACAGACCCATCAGCCTCCTGTCAGTAGTATAAAAGCTGTTTACCAAGATAACAGTCATCCGCATAAACGGCAGCCTAGACTTCCAACAACCCAGAGAACAGGCGGGGTTTAGAAAAGGATACTCTACAATGGATAACATCCATGTCATCAACCAAGTAATACTAAAATATGCAGAGCATAATACGCTACTTTACATGACATTTATTGACCACGAAAAAGCGTTTGATCCAGTTAACACCACCGCAGTGATGAACGCCTTAAAGCACCAAGGAATAGAGGAGACCTACCTAAGACTCCTAGACGACATACATGAGGAATGCAAGGGAAGAGTTTTTCTTCACAAAGTGACAGATTGCAGATCCGAAAAGGAGTGCGACAAGGAGATACCTTGTCACCAAAACTGTTCACAGCATGTCTCGAGAGTGTATTCAGGGATGAACGGGGCATACTTTTGTCATTTGAGGTTTTCAGACGACACAATATTGCTCAGTGAATCTGCAGAAGAACTCCAAAAAATGATTAATGAACTACAATGAGAGGGCGTCACTGTTGGGCGAAAGCAAAATATGAATAAAACCAAAGTAATGATAAATAAACATGCCGAACGCCTCTTTTTCAACATAGGTGACAAAACACTGGGACAAGTAGAACAATATAACTACCTTGGCTAGATGGTTAGTGCTGATCCCGACCCCGAAAAAAGAAATCCGACGCATAATAGAAATTGGTTGAGATGCATTCGGCAAGCACCCGCACCTAATGAAAAGTAAGCTACCTCTATCCCTAAAAATAAAGGTATTCAACTAATTCATCCTGCCGGTGATTACACACGGAGCAGAAACTTGGAGCTTTACTAAACAAATCGAACGCAAGCCTAAATCCGCCTAAGGTGCCATGGAGCGAATAACGCTAGGAGCAACACTTAGGGAAAAGAAACGAGCAACCTGGATTAAGGAGCAAACTCGAATAGAAGATAGGCTAGTTCAAGCTAAGAAAAAAAAATGGAGTGGCTGACCATGTAGTACGATGAACTGACAACAGGTGGACCACAGGCGCAACAGAATGGACACTGAGAGACGGGACTAGACGAAGCGGGGACGATTAACTCGATGGAGAGACGAAACAAGAAAGTTCAGACGTAAAGAATGGACGCGGGCAGCGCGGGACAGAAGCGGGTGGAGGTCAGCGGGGAGGCCTCTGACGGCCGCTACAGCTCCTACGGGACCTACTGACACCGTAGAAGAATTTGCAATCACTTCAGCCGCCACCTTTGGGAACAAATACCTCACTGTAATGATGGACTCCGAAACCGCCTGCCGCTGCTTCCTGCTGGGCCGGATATCACCTGCGGCCCTCAAAATTCTGCAGTGTGCGCCAGCTCCCGGAAACACACATCATCTGGACGTCCGGAAACGAGTTCTTCCCGGGAAACGAGGCGGCACAGGCCGCTTCACTTGTTCATACCCACCGGGCCGTTTATCAAGAAGGCGACGTGACGCAGCCCGTTTGCTTTCCCAAGCCCGCTACTCCTACTTCATATACGAGCATCCTAGCCAATTACCGCCATGAACGACCACGCTTCCTGCCACCACATCCCCATTTATCCAGAGCAGAGGTGACTGCTGTTCACCGATACCAAAGAAATCCCTATCCTCACCCCACTATCCTCCATGCCATGTAGCCCACCTTCTACTACACTACGTGTAATGTCTGTCCCAAACCTGTCACCTTGTACCACATGGTATGGGAGTGTCAGAATACCCCATCCCGTACCTCAAATTCTCACCCAACCTACGAGAAGTGGGCGAGCCAGCTGGCCAGCTCCGACCTCTCAATTCAGCGTAGCCTGGTGGAGTGGGCCTGGGCAGCCAGCGTGGGCCAGGGCTTCCCGGACTAGAGGAGGCCCCCCACCGGGCGGGCGCTCAACCATCAGCGCCTGAACTCGCCGCAAGAGTTTATTCACTCCCACAATCTCACACTCTCTGAAACTTAGCTGCAGTGTTTATTTTACAGATAATAGTAGGAATTTGTTAGGAGATGCGCTTAGTCACTTGTGCGAAAACAACCAACTGATAGTAAACGCGGCGAAGACCAAAGTTTTGCCATATACTCGCAAAAAAGACCGCCTTTTTTGCACTACACAGTTGAAAGTTTTACTTTGCCTGCAATTTCGACAGCCACTGATCTTGGCGCACCCTTTGATGAAAAGCTTACCTTCCCCCTTGTTACGATTCTGCGCGCCGCTACCATGTTCGCGCGTGCTGCATGTTTTGCGCAGTACCATAGTGTGTAAGAAAGCTGCCTCAGACAGGTAGCAACAGGCCGAACAGCCGGATCGCGGGCGCCTCGGCGTGATTCAAACTTCCGAGGCCGCAAACGCGGCGTGTTGAGACCTGACCCGGCGAGGCAGACGCCGCAACCGAGATGCCCTCTCTCTCCTCTCTTAGACTCAGCGTGCGCCGCTACTACTAACCCCTCACGAACCCTGAAAAGAGCGTTGTGTGTCTGTACCAAGTTAGTGCCGTGTGCCCAAAAGCTTTGGGAAAAGCCGCTGAGCCGTTACGGAGATTGCATAAAAACTGCCCTATTGGTTGATAGTTTATTCGTTTTGGAGCAGCAAATCATGCTGTCACTCTGCTCGAGTCCTGTGTTGTAACCTCGCCCGTAAGGGTCTTGTTCCTGTATTGCTGCGACGCATCTCTCGCCATGCAGTAAACCAGTTAAGTTTGCCTTAGGCTTTTTGTCATCGCCACCAAGGCAGCAACTTTTCCTGGCCGCTCACCACCACACTACCTGACATGACGGAGGCTACGGAGCCCCATTCGGGGTCGTTTTTTTCGTATGTAACGCGCTGCATGTTCGATCAATTAAACATGGAGCACTTCGGCACTTAGGCGCAGTTTGCAGGGTGCCTAGAGAATTCCGTAGCTGTGCGCCCTTCCTGAAACTGTACTCAACTGTAGCTCATTCCATTCTCGAATGCGTCCAGTCACCTGAAATTGCCCGCTCAAATCTAAGAGCTCGGCTATTAAGGAAGTGAAATATTATATAGACATTGCGTCCCTCGCAAGTCTCATGCTCCTGAGTGAGGACCGCTGTACTCCCAAGTGCGGCATTGTCTGAAAGTTAGGCGTCGTACAGCTGACCTTATATTCCTTTTTAGGCGACTCCATAGGTAAGTTAACAGTGCTCATCTAGCTTCGCCACTCCAGCTTACAGTCCTACTCAAAAGCGCGAGAAAATGCTGCCCTTTTAGTACAATCAGCTCCTGCAGCAGGCTCTGTCCCCGTTTATGCGGCAGAGCTCTTAAACTTCTATTGGGCAGATGTTGATATTTTCAACAGCTGATTCCACCTGTCAATCCTTATCTCTCCTACAGAACTGCTTGGCATAATTATTTATTCGTTCCATTCGGAAAAAATTCTTTTTTATGGTATTACCTGACCCATTTGGTCTAGTAATGTGCTTTGTTTCGCTGTTTTGATAGTATGTTGTCCATGTTAAGGATGCTTGTTCTCTCTTACATGTTCTGCAGTGTGTATACGTTCACATGACCGGATGACTGGGCGGCTTTTAGCTCTCGCTCACCCAGCCGACGCGGAGCGGATATAAAAAGTCTAGAGCCGTGGCATGTATTACATTCACTTAATTAAAAGGGTAGGCCTAACACTAGACGTAACTAGTAGGCCTAACAGTAAGACGTAAAGCAGAAGAATTCAGGATCGCGCTGCAGAACCAATACTCAGCTCTTACCGAGGAAGCCGAGCTTACGACACAGGAAGCCAGCGACAACCTTACACGCATTATCACGGAGTGTGCAGAAGTCGGGGCACGATGGCTAGACAGGATACTGTTAAACTTTCCCAGGAGACGAAAGATCTAATTAGGAAACGGCAAACCATGACAATCTCCACCCCAGCTGACAGAATAGAACTAACGGAGCTTTCTAAGTTAATCAATAAGTGTAAGATAGCTGACATACGGAAGTATGATATAGAGAGTATCGAATACGGTGTAAAGAACGGAGGTAGCCTGAAAGCAGTAAAGAGGCGTCTTGGCGTGGGGAAAAATCAGATGTATGCACTTAAAGACAAGCAAGGCAATGTCATCACAAATAGGGATAACACAGTCACAGTGGCCGAGGAGTTCTATAGGTATCTGTACAGAATCCAGGACATCCAGGATAATGCCGAACGAGAAAGTAGTTCAGAGGAGATAGACATCCCACCAGTAACGACTGAAGAAGTAAGGAAGGCTTTGAAAGAAATGAAAGGGGGCAAAGCTCATCAACAGCAGACCTCTTGAAGGATGGAGGAGAACTTGTACTTGAAAAACTGGCAAACCTGTATACGCAATGCCTAATTACCGCAAGCGTACCGGAATCTTGGAAGAACGCGAACATCATCCTAATCCATAAGAAATGTGACATAAAGGACCTGAAAAATTACAGGCCGATCAGCTTACTGTCAGTCGTCTACAAGGTACTTACTAAGGTAATCGCTAACAGAATTTTTGCAACCTTAGATTTCAGTCAACCTAAAGAACAAGCAGGGTTCCGTAAAGGTTATTCAACAATAGACCATATTCACACGATCAATCAGGTGACAGAGAAGGGCGCTGAGTATTCTGAACCCCTATATATAGCCTTCATAGATTATGAGAAAACATTCGACTCGGTCGAAACCCGAGCAGTTATTCAGGCATTACGGAACCAGGGAGGAGATGAGCATTATGTAAAAATACTAGAGAATATCTACAATGGGTCCACAGATACCATCATCCTCCATAAGGAGAGCAGTAAAATACCTATAAGGAAGGGCGTCAGACAAGGAGACACAATCTCTCCAATGTTATTCACAGCATGTTTACAAGAAGTATTCAGAACGTTGGATTGGGGACAGGTGGAGTAAGAGTTAATGGAGAATACCTCAGTAACCTCAGATTTGCTGATGACGTTGCCTTGCTAAGTAACTCGGGGGACGAATTGCAAAGCATACTTTCCGCACTAGACGAACGGAGTAGAACCGTGGGCCTGAAAATGTATATGCAGAAAACTAAAGTAATGATCAATAACTTCGGGACAGCACAACAGTTTGGGATAAGAGGCGAAGTAGTGGAAGTGGTAAAAGAATATATCTACTTAGGCCAAGTTGTGACCCTGGATCCCAACCATGAGGCAGATATAATTAGAAGGATCAGAATGGGGTGGAGTGCATACGGCAGACATTCTCAGATAATGAATAGCAGCCTACCATTGTCCCTGAAGAAGAAAGTCTATAACAGCTGCGTCTTACCGGTACTCACCTAGGGGGCAGAAACTTGGAGGCTCACTAAAAGGGTTCAACTTAAATTGGGAACGACTCAGGGGGCAATGGAGCGGAAAAAAATAGGTGTAACATTAAGGGACAGGAAGAGATCGGAGTGGGTCAGGGAACAAACGCGTGTTAAGGACATACTGGTGGAAATTAAGAAGAATAAATGGACGTGGGTAGGGCGTGTAATGCGCAGGCAAGATAACCGTTGGTTATTAGGTGTAACAGAGTGGATCCCTAGAGAAGGCAAGCGTGGCAAGGGGCGGCAGAACGTTAGATGGGCGGATGAGATCAAGAAGTTTTCAGGGACTAATTGGTCACAGTTGGCACAGGACCGGGGTAATTGAAGAATAATGGGAGAGGCCTTTGCCCTGCAGTGGGCGTAGATAGGCTGGTGATGATGATGATGATTAAGGACATGGATGTCATCTATTGTGGAGTATCTTTTCCTAAATCCAGCCTGTTCGCGGGGTTGTTGGAAGACTAGGATGTCGCTTATGCGGTTAGCTAATACCTTGGTAAACAAATTGTCGCTTATTTCTAATAACGGAGGGCAAGCACCTGGACACGCGCGCGCGTCCATATGCTTACACGCTACACTGTAGAATGAGGTCATAGTATCTCTCGCGCGGGCGTCCGTCCCGCCGTCGCCGCTAATGCAGCGCCCCTTCTAACGACGGGTGAATAGAGTGAGGGGAAAAAAAGAAAGGGGAAAAGGTACGTAGTAACAATGAATAAGAGGGAGAATAAAGGAAAATAAATAAGGAGGGTGAAGTAACATGAGCAAAGATCTGAGGACTTCAAGGTTATAGAACCTCGATAAATCCTGCGTCAGTTAAAAAATGGGCCCATCTCCCCGCGAGGGGGACTCGAGTAAATGCGTCGCATAGGGGGTGGGTGTATTGCGTTAACGTTTAGTGTTTGGGGGGTTGGTGCTATCACGTGTACACCACGCAGCTATCACGCCGCTAGCACGCCGCTGAGTCGCCAACGCACGCCGCTGACGACGTAGTTTGAATGAGTCAAGGATATAAGGCGCATTCGTAGCCTTTCATTCTGTGTCGGTTTTGTGGCGCAGTGGGTAGAGCACCATGTACCTTGCGTTCCGCCCGCAGGGTCGTGGGATCGAAACCAGGCGCCGGTAACTGTTATTTCTTTTTGTAGTGTAGGGGGAGGCTGGCTGCTGCGGACGCCGACGCACGGGTGACATCGTGAGTTATACAAATGCTCTGCATTTAAAAGTCAAGAAAACCTTTGTCCCTAGCGCTGCGTCAGCGTGATTCCGCCACCGTCCAAAAAAAAGTGACCCAGTTCTAAGGAGTTTCCTCGTAGCGGTTGTACACGACTTCTTTTCGCTGTGTAATTCTGGGTTGCATACTGCGGGCCGTAGCACAATAGATGCCGTATGTCATCTTTCATAGAGCCCACCGAGCACAATGGATAGCCCGCCTAGACGACCTTAAAGGCGAAAATTCGAGTGAAGGCAACGTTCAGGGGTAATCGGTGAAGGGCACCCTCAGTTTGTTTTGGTAGACTTCGCGGAAACTGGAAATTGCACTGGTGCTCAATCGCATGCAGAGGCTCCAGAGTGAAGTAGAGCCAGGCTAGCGCAGGCAGGCTTTTTTTTGTCTATTTGTGGTATGGTGACGCATACATCCCACGGTGGGAACTTGCATGGCGGAAAGGCAGGCTGGTTGGGGCGTTCAAAGTTGGCCGGTAGAGGGCTCCGCACACGACGGGAAGGCACGTTGGCTAGAGGATAATCGGCACACCGGGTTACCTCACGGAGGCTGGTGCGGAGGAACTCTTCAGCTTGTAGTGTCTGGGCTGACATGCACCTTGCTCCACAGAGGAAGGCAAAAGTCTCAAACCACCCCCTCTTTAACATTACTTCTTTGTTTCCCCAACCACCTCAGCAGCATTTTAAGACAACATTTTGCGGGCTTGTTTCGCACTGTTTTGAAATAAAAGGTAGCAAAACTCCGCATTAAGGGCTGAAACTCTTGCTGGCCCTAATCGGACTTAAATGCCCACGCGCTCCGAAGCAATTCGAGGCAGCACGCCAGCATACCGGCATTATGCAGCGTGCACACGGGACGACACCCTCAAGTTAAGAAAGTCTTTTCCCAATGCAGCCCCAACATTAACAGGCTTTTCGTTCTTATGGTGTGCTGCCGATACCCGAAAAGATTATACAAGCGCGGCACAGGTTGCCACGAAAGAGGACAAAATCTGGGGCTTTCAGGCGACGTGCGGACCTTTTTATTATCGTCATCTAGAAGGCGTTAGCGCGCAGCGCTCAAACATCGATCGGGCTGGGCTTGAACGGCGGCCGCCGCCGACCCGGTCACGTTCGGGCGTTAGCGGTGATTAAGCGATTAGGCCGCCAATCGCGCCTTGATGGCACAGAGGAGGAGGAAAAGATCAACTGCTCTGAGGGCCGCTGGACAGAGCGCACAAAAGCAGTTCCTTTACTTTGCGTGGCGGGCGGTATGCTCCTGTGTGTGTCTGTTTTTCTCTCCTCTGTTTAAGATCAAGCCTGTGCGATTTCATTGCCCAATGCTGCCAAGTTCATTGATTCATTGCGAGACACTTTTTTGCGCACTGTACGTAATACCCTCAGTACAGGGCGCGAACACGTACGTTTGGCAAGAAGGCGAACAGCTTGAAGAAATAAATTTCGCGTAAATGTCATTTTACGCAAGCCCCGTGTCGCAATACAAATCGCGGCATACGTACGCCATTCCGGTTACACATTAAATGGCGGTGAAAATTTTCAGCTCCGGTTTGGCGCTCTTTCTTGCTTTACGCCCTTTGAAAAGAGCAAACACAGCGCCCACTGTGCGAATTCTTTGAGCCAGCCAAGGGGTGAAAACTCCAGACAGTGTGGAAATGTGCAGTTCGAAACGTGAGTTGGAGAATCAATCCAGCTGGTTTTCGCAGGTCCAATGGCGAAGGAAAAAAAAGAAGCCGGTTGCAAAAGCATAGTATTTCTCAATCGAGGTTATGGGGTAAAAACGAAAGATAAAATGCGGGTAAATGCAGTAAGAAAATAAAAGTGCCCCCCTTGTCATGTTTTTGCCTGTAAGTCAACAGAAAGGTAAGCGGAGTAAATATTTACTGTATACCTCGAACACTGCATTTCAATCCTCAAGGCCGGCGTATTACGTGATCAAGATTCAGAGAACACGAAATTTTTCATGGGCCTCGTACGCTGCATCCGAAGTGGCTGTTTATCCTTATTTCCCGGGAAACACGACATGGGCAGGCTTGTTTATTTGCTCTACCCAAAGTGTTACGTATGCGCATAGCGGTATTTTTCAAGGCCACGCATTTGCATTACAACAAGCCGAACCACGTTTCCTTTTCCCGTAAGCCTACATGAACATCGCGAAGAAGGCGCGCCACAATTGGAAGCAGTATGTATGCATCTTAAATCTAATCCTCTGTACATTTTTAGGGCTGGATAATTTACAGGCATTTTTCTACGATATAAGTGCGTCCGAAACTCTGTCCTTTTCCTGGCTTCATCCTCCCTGCCGATGTGCGACCGTCGGTGGTTATCACGGAAATACTGGCAACACCGCAGGGCTAAGCTTAGTGGATTGCTAGCATGCAAACCCGTAAACCCTGTGCGCGAATATGCAAAAGGACGGTGGTAACAATGGAATGACGGGAAATGAGAATGTTGAGGGCTAGCATAGCACGAAAGTGCATTGAAATCCGCAACGTGACGTTATTAGAATAGTGTGACGTAATTAGAGTAGTTGGAGCGGCAGCCGTGAACGGAGCAGGGTGTCTCCCTCTCAGTCGCGACTTACAGCTAAACTAAGGCTCCAGACTTTGGCTTATTGGTCTCATAATAAATTACATGGGTTGAACCGCGAAGTGCGGCCCCAATAGTGCTTCGAAGGATTCACCTGGGTGTTCCTTTGTAGCAACCAATTATTAAAAAATAAAAGCCAATAAACTAATGCCAATATACAGAAATGTGTATTAGATTTTTAAGAGAACCTCCCGTGTTGAGGATAATGATATGTGGCTTCTTATCTGGTATTTCGGACTCAAGTACTGGCCTGATAAAAGTAAATTGTTTGTGTTCCATTCCCTATTTTCCCTGTTTCCTCTAGTTCCCGAAGAAAAGCAACGAAAATACCATTTCCTACAGCTGGTTAGATTTTCTAAACATTGCTACCTCTCAGAGTGCATTACAAATTTTAGATTGCACCCCTACTGTGCGTCCTGAAAAAACGCGCCATTAAGCACGCAAACGAGCTACCGTGTGTAGTACAAATAAATTATTAAAGCGAGGTTGCTTCAGGGGAAAATTCTGCCTAAAGCTTGAAAAGTTTCAACATCTTGCATATGTATGAACGCTGCCTAAATAAAACGTTTGGAAACTTGATGAAACGGGGTTTGCTGTATTTCGACGTTCTATATATTTTTAATAACACTGAAATTCTTCGTATGCATTTTCTCTGCGTGCCGTCTGAGTAAGATAGCTCCTGTACTTTTTTAGTTGCCTTTAAATTTTAGCACGTCTAGTCGGAGAGGAGGAAGGCCCTTATATTAATTTTTTCACGCTCATGTAAGCAGCATATGAGGAATAAAGCATCGTTTATACCAAGGCACACGTTAGACTTCGTGCACGCGAGTCGTTAAACTATTCCTAAGCGAATTTACATACATCATGCAGATCCTACGATCACCCTCACAACGCCATGCTACTTTCTTTACCCGCACGTGCCTTTTATTCCTGTTCTGTTTTTCTGTTTGTTGTTTGTTTCCCTTTGACGTCAATGTTCTCTGGCGATTTGCCGGTCATGTCCTGCAAGGTCACGCACTTTTTCCCTAGCCGAGATTGGGAGATGAATAATTAGCCAAATCTGTAGATGCCATAGAATGAGGAAGTGCATAAAAAAAAGAATGTTTCCAGCAGCCGCCTCAACAGGTAAGCAGCCACAATGAGCGCGCAGAAGACCCAGGGAAATGTCTCGCGACTAACAGAGCAAAGCGGAGTACCCCAAGGCGCGGCCAGCTTTCCGCCGTTCGACTCCGCTCCCCCGGAGCCCAGGCGCCTTCTGGGTCCATTTGTCAAAAGGAATGCTCGCTTTAAAGCGACTGTCGGGCGCGAGGAGGGAAAGCGCAAACAGAGATACGAGCTTCCACTGTTCAGCGCCCATCTGTTATCCTCGGCAACGGGGACGCAATGTATGTTCTCGAGGTGGGAGAGGTCGTGAAATTTCTTGCAGCGATATAACTTGCGTCAAGCTAGCATCTTTCCCCGCTGGTTACAAAGCGTAGGTCGCCGCCCATGCGGCCCCGGTCTCTCCCCTACCACGTGTTATCTGTTTGTTTGCTTGCTTGTTTGTTTGTTTGTTTGTCCCCTCCCTCCCAGAAAGAGAAACAACGGGTACAGAACGACTGACAAACGCTTCGTTTACATCTAGCCTACAGTGTATCTGCGTCCTTTGACGCGCGCGCGCGCTTTTACTGTTCTTCCAAATTGCATCAGGCCCTGTTGTTCTCGCTCTCGCATTTTGGGGTAGCTGTTGCGAGAGTACAATTCAGACAGCGCAAGCACGCGAGCACACGTTGTCGCATCGCCTTCCTTCCTTCCTTCCTTCCTCCCTTCCTTCCTTCCTTCCTTCCTTCCTTCCTTCCTTCCTTCCTTCCTTCCTTCCTTCCTTTCTTTCTTTCTTTCTTTCTTTGCATTCGCTTCACGCCTCTAAGCAGTTTCATCGAGCGAAGTAAATCAGTTTCATTTAGAACGCGCTACCAGGAGTATATACATGGAAACGAGGATGGAAGAATAAGCCATAAACATCAATCATATTTCTAGTGCCTCACTGACTGATTGCCTGAAACTGTGTCGTGCATTCAATGCCGCAGCAAAAAGGCATTTGCGGTTGGTTTCTTTCGTGTGAATAGCGAGCCACATCTTTGACAGTAGCCGAGCTTTAGGCGCTCAAAGTGGCAGTTATGTCTCTCCTGCGTCAGGTCGCCGCGCCAATGGACTGCTGACCGCAGTGCAGCGGCCAATTCTAAGCAGGAGGGGGATGTTTTTATCCCTCCCCCCCACACGCACACACATCGCTGCCTCTGATATCTCAGTAAAGTTTCTTCTCTCCAAGGTGATCCACTCGAACAGCGCAGTTGTTGGGCTTTCGACCAGGGGCCGGTCGGAAGCCCACCACGGAAGCCCATCATCTTCTGTTGTGCTGCCAGAGGTGGAAGTCGAGGAGTTTTAAGGGTTTGTTGTTGATTGTTCGCAGCGGAGACAGTATGAATGCTCGCTAACGCATGGTAGAACTTGAATGGTCTATATGTAGAAGTTTTATTTGAAGTATAAAATTAAAATATGAACATAAGATTGGTTAACTCATTACAAAATGGTTCGGCATAGCCGAAGGCACCTAGTACTTAACTGAACCAAGATAGACCCAAGTGGAGGATCTTAAAGGGGGAAGAGTGCGCTTTTGTCACCAAAAAGAAATGTACACAACCTATGCCTACTCCCGGTGATCCGCTATGTGGCACAAACTCGGGACCTTACTAAACACCTCGAAAGAGGCCAGCGCACCGAACCATGGAAAGAAGAATGATAGGAACAACACTTAGGGATAGGAAACGAGCTTCTCGGATGAGCGGACAAACTCGGGTGGAAGGCATCGTAGCCCAAATTAAGAGAAACAAAGTTGGACCGGGGATGTAATGCGGAGAAGTGGCAACGGGCCATCAGGGAAACATAATGGGTGCCGCGCTGAAAGCAAGAAAATACCGATATCTCGAAGGAGGATTGACCTAAGAGAATTCGGATAGCAAGGAGCGGATTCCGACAGCGTAGGGTAGAAGTGGTTGGAAGTCTAAAGGAGAGCCCTTCGTACTGGCTATTATTATTATATATAGGTGGATTTATTATTATTATTATTATTATTAAAGGCGATAGTCTTTCTTGGACTACTTAAACGCAGACTTTTTGGTCTGTCAGTGTGAAAAGACAATTTATTACAAAACCACATATCAGCGCACACTCACTAGTGGTAACAGCGCTTCCCTAAAAACCGAAAAAAAAACCCAATCAGTTTCCAAGTACTCCGGGCTGTCAACAGTTCGCACAACAAATGTCTGTGGTGGTGAAACAAGCTACTCCAAAATCAATCCACAGAAAGTTCCCAGACGTTCACAGGAAAAGTTCAAAAAGCAGCTGAAATTTAACACGGTACAATAGTTATGCCCAGGATATTGTTCCTGACCACAATGAAGCGCGTGGGCCAGCGTAACAGCAAGGCTTCTTCGCCTAGAGCTGTCAACTCATTTTCTAAGCGGCTCAGAAGGATCGACCGCGCACGCCAGCCACAGCAGTGGAAACGTCACCCGTTGCGGCCGGGCGCGAAGACACGCGGCACCGCGATTTCGTCACAATGCAAAAGCACCATCCAATATCAGAAAGTTCACCAACACGTCATTTGAACATGTGCTCATTCTAAGTGTGAGACCAAACAACCCTGATTAACGCAGTCCAAAACCTTACCGCTACACACTGAAACAAGGCACGTTCCAAGGTTTCAGTGTGCCCGCACTGCGGGCACACTGAACGCACAACGCCGAATCTCGCCAAACGGTCACACGTCGGAAAAACTTCCCAGCCACGCAACCATCCGAAATCCCGAACATCAGACGGAAGTGCCGCCGAAGTAAGCTGATGCCAACTGCTGCCGCGTGATCTTGCTAGCTGTTGATTGTCTAACTGGAGGAGGAGGAGGAGGAGGAGAAGGAGGAGGCAAAACGTTTTAGTGAGCGAAAAAAAAAAAAAACAGAAGAAGGTGGGTGGCGTCCTCAGTTCAGGAAGCCGCGCGCTTCCGCAGCCCGGGTGGCCCGGTTGATCAGGCGTTGCTGGTCCTCCGGGTGGAGGGTGGTCAGTGCGCGTTCCCACCGCTCAGGGGATGGGGAAGGGAGGGGATCGGGATGGTGCGGGCAGAACCATACAAGATGGGCTGTTGTGGCGGGGAGGTTGCAGGAATGGCAGAAGTAGGAGCATGTGGTAGGGGAAATGTGCGACAGTACGGTACAGTTGAAGTGTGTGCCTGTCTGTAGCCGGCGCCACGTCCGGGCCTCTCCTGTAGTGAGCGACGGGTGGGGAGGGGGTAGTGGAAACGAGTATGGTGGTAGTGGGCAAGCAGGTCGGTGTATCTGAGCGGCAGAGGGTGGAGGGATGGTGCGGATGCCAAGTCGTCTCGGAAAATGAGTTCACGGGCAGCGGCATGTGCCGTCTCATTCCCTGGTAGGAAGGCATGCCCAGGTGTCCACCCTATCTGGATGGTTGGGGGAGTCTTGAGGAATTGAAGTATCTTGAGAGCCTGGTAGGGAATGCGGCCAAGAAGGTAGTAGCGGCAGGCCTGCTGAGAGTCTGTTAAGATGGTGAGGTGGCCCGTACTTGTAGTGGTGGTGGCTGCCAGGGCTATGGCGGTTGATTCTGCTGTTGCGGTTGTGGTGTTAGGTAAGGTGGCCGAGGTGAGTATAGCACCTGTAGAATCCGTGACTGCCAGGGTGGCACGAGACGTGAAAATGCAGTGCGCGATGTCGGTGTATCTGCTGTCTGGTTGGCCAGAATAACGTCTGTTGAGGTAATTGACCCAAGCTTCACGGCGGCCCTTGTTGTACTCTGGGTGCATGTGGCGCGGTATGGGGGTTACTCTGATGAAGCTACGTATAGGTTGCGGGAGATGCTGGAGTGTCTCTGCTGGTGGAGGGGTTGGTCGATTCAGAGATCGGAGGACCGTTCTGCCGGTAGATGTCAGGGCCAGGCGGGAGAGTTGGTTTACCTGCTGTGCTTCCAGGAGTTCAGCAACAGTGTTATGCACTCCTAACTGCAGTAGCTTCTGGGTGGGTGTGAAGGCAGGAAGACCGAGGCCGATTTTGTACGCCCGACGGATGAGTGCATCAATCTTGGAGTGTTCTTGAGGCTTTAGCTCTACATATGGGGTGCCGTACGTGATGCGGCTGATGAGAATGGCTTGTATGAGGCGGCAGGTGTCTTGCTCACGAAGACCGTGCTGGTGGGTGCAAATTCGCTTGATGAGATGAATAAGTTGTGTGACTGTACGGTGTAGTTGTGGTAAGAGGGCAGCACCAGAGCCGTCAGCCTGAAAGGGTACGCCCAGTATTCGGAGTGTCGAACCTTGAGGTACAGGGGTGCCTGGAAGGAAAACTGTCGGATCCGGAGTAGGTTGTGGGGGGCGTCCTCTTGTGCGGGCTCGAAGGATAAGAAGTGCAGACTTTCGAGGTGAGCACGTAAGCCCGCGTGTGGCGAGGTACGTCATTGTCGTATCAATTGCCTGTTGTAAACTGTCTTGCTGGTGCCCGGCAGAACCCTTGTTTGTTCATTTTATTGCCAATTTTTCGCACTATTCGCTTGCCGTAATTTCCCCAAAATTTAGGCTTGGCAAAGCATTTTGGTCTGTCGAAAAGATAATTTATTAAAACTAGTTACAACTAGGACTCGCTGTAGTTAGCTATGTACTACACGGGTCGACAGGGCACAGGATATACGAAATGTGCTACAGAGGAAACAAAGTGAACATCACACAAGTTCACAAAAAAACAAGGTTGACCGTACAAGGGCTCTTACATTAATGTCCACGGCACAAGGTCCAGACACCAGAGTTCACGCGTGGGAGTCAACATAAAAGCCATAAGAGTTCACGCACATCAGTTCTACTCCGTACTCATGTCTATGTCCGTACATAAAGGCATGCTCAGCCAGGCTGCCTAAACTACGCCTTGGCCTCTGAACATACGACTCCCTTCCCTAGACAACACGCAAGTGTTACACCTTATTAATAAGGCACTATACACCATTGCGCGGTGTTATTGGCGACCTTGATGAAGCGAGTCGACCAACGCAGGGAAAAGATTCTTGCCCCAGCGCCCCCAGCTCATGCGGCAGGTGCTCTTTGACCATTTTACGAACGCGCCACAACAGGGGGTACATGGCACGCTGCGGTCGTGCCTGCAAAGCGGCTATACCTCGCTGGCGCCAAGCAACAAAGGCACCCACCCACACACAGCAAGAAAGCTGACGAACGGATCTCTCGATTTCGTGTGGGCTCCCAGTCTAAGCTCAAACATTCTGCTGAGTAAAAGCCAGAATGTGGCGGCCACACGACACTCAAAAAGAGCATGCTCTAGAGTCTCAATGCGCCCGCATTGAGGGCACCGGGCAGAGCGAACCCCACCAAATGCTGCAAGGAGGTCACACGTCGGCAGGGCTCTCCAGCCACGCAGCCACCCAAAATAACGAACGTCTGCGGGAAGCACCGCTGACATTAACTGTTGCCAGCGGGCCCCGCGACACTTCTCTTTTTGCCGGTCATCCAACTGCCGAATAGCCAATTTCTCAGGGTATCCCGGAATAGGGAAGCCCCCCACCGGGCGGGTGCCCTAACATCTGCACCAGCTTGACAAAAAAAGATTTATTCATCATCGCATATCTCAGTTGCAGATGAGGCCCTAATATCCAAATTTGTATCGCTCGACTGAAAGCCTCTAAGTGTTTAAGTAACGTACCTATAGAAAGCCGGTGGCTGCACGGCTGTAGGTCCGGTAAGGGGCTCATCATAAAACAAGCGAGCAGTACCCAAGAAGTAGCAAAGTAAAGCCTTCCCGGGGTACTCATCATTATCTACGGGTTCCCACGCACGGCGCAACCCTAGAACCCTTGACATCGTGTTCAGGCATGGCAAGCTAAAGCCCCCCATGCTGCGGGGCTAACGCCGCAGAGCGCGCGCAAGTGACTCGGTCTTGCCAGCCCAGAAAAGTAACTCAAATTTTGTGGCTCGTCGACGGGTTATGTCGCGAGGTGGCCGAGCCACCCTCGCCGCGTAAAAGAACGCCCCTGAAACGCATGACTTAATGATATAGCTCCTCTCAGAAAGAGACAGCCTGAAAGTTGAATCTAAGGCGATGCGTTTGTCGACCGTGTCCAATAGACCCTTCCACCTCTCACGGGCAACTTCTCCAGATGCTGGGAAAATTACGCCTAGCACCCAGACTTTCCTCACCCATTCTACGTCTCCTGCAAGGTCAGTGGCAAGTGACCCAAAGCGTAGCGCTCTGCTTCTGCCCTTGTTCCGCAGGGATCCAGACAGCTCACCATACTCTGAAAAAAGTCCTATAAACGCTCGATAGCTGTACTCATCCCGTAGAAAAAGGGACACATCGTCCGCATATGGAGAGACCTTAATCTGAGCTTGACCGGGACGCGGGAAGCCGCGGATGGAAGGACACGCCGCCACGCGACGCAGAAGGGGGTGCAGGCACAGGGCAAATCGCAGCGAGGGGGACCAGGGGAAACCCTGCCTGATCCCCCGCTTAACTGTGAAGCGCTCACTGAGGCGGCCATTAACAATTAGCCGAGCAGTCACGTCGGAGTAAGCTAGCCTAAGGCAAGCTAAATACTCTGACCGGAAACCGTAGAGACCTAAGACACCGAGCATGTACCTGTGATCCCCTCTATCGAAAGTTTTCGCCTGGTCAATTGATATGGACCAACCGGAAATTCCGGTTCTTGACACGAAGTCAAATAGGTCGCGGGTCAGGGCTAAGGAGGAAAAAAATGACCGCCCCGGCAGGCTGCAAGTTTGCGCGCCGCTTAGGATGTGTGGGAGTACGTGGACCATTCGGCGGGCTGGAATGAACGTGACAATCTTATAATCAGTGTTGAGGAGCGTGATTGGTCTGTACGCATCTCGGTCCGAAGGGTTCCCTCCAGGCTTCGTTATCAGGACGACGCGGCCCTCGCAAAAGGATTCCGGCCGCTCTCCGTGAAGAAGAAAGCCTTTCACTATATATCTATATATGGCGAGAAGCGCACTCCCAACAAGGTTTTGTAAAACCTTGCGGGCATGCCGTCAGGGCCCGAAGCTAAAGCGCTGTTTAGACGACTGATGCAATGCTTCTCGGTTGAAACCGGCGCACATAGCCTGCTCGCCATGTCATTGGGTACCTGTGGCAGCGCCTCACAAAAGGTCGCTAGGAGTTCCTCAAAGAATTCATCCCGAAGCGTATTCTCTGAGATGAGGAGGCGAAAAAAAAAGTGCCGTGAAAACCTTAAAAGTATCATCGGTATTAGCGCTTTTTGAGCCATCCGGCGATCCTGGTCCGTCAAGCGAGCCTGTTTTGACGTACCGTAACACGGATGGATCTGGCACCGGCCAGCCTTAGAACTGGGCACTACTATCAGCGCGAGAGGACTGCCGTAACAGGTGTTCATATCGCCCCCTCAATACATTTACGCAGTCACGCATGGTGAACGTTAAAGCGCCACCCCTTTTAACAATCCGAATCATCCATAGTGTATCGTTAGCGCAGCCATGATGCGGCCTTCGCGCGCGCGCCCCTCCTCGCGCCAGCAGGACTTTAACTCATCCCACAGGTTCGTCGAGTCGCGACGCGGTGGACGCAGCGCTTCTTTTACCGCGACTACACTGATCTTATCTGTCGGCAAACTCTTGTCCATCCGCAACATCTGGTGACGGGGCATGCAGTCGCACCCCCGGCCAAAGTGAAGCAGAAGCTGCGCAATAGTTATCCCAAAGCCAAACCTAAACGTTTAAGTCCGGTGGCAATGTTCATTCTCTTGAAAATTGCTGAACAAGAACAAAACATTACGCAAATATGAGAAAGAAAATGAAAAAGTGACATTTGCAATGTTCCTTTATAAAAAAATCATGGATGCTTGATTTTTGCTAGCAAATGAAATACTACATCCACTGCATTCCCTCTGTCGCTGCTGTCGCCCGCACCGCTACAGCTTCTGGCAGTAGTAGAAAACGTTTATTAGAGCAAAAGTGAAAGGGAAAAGGGTGGTGGTGAAGCGTCCCTAGTCCAGGATGCCTCTTTACCAGGCCGACTCGATGGCCTGAGAAACCAAGGCCCTCTGGCGGGCGCGGTACGGGCTGCTCAGCTCAGTCTCCCACTGCTCCGGGGTGGGGAAGGGGGGTGGGTTAGGGGAGTGGGGGGAGGAGTATACGAGTTGGAATGCGGTGAGTGGGGTGTCGCAGTGTTGGCATTGACGGAGGTAGATAGTGGGTGCGATCTGATGGAGGATGACGTGATTGTAAAAGGTACCGGTCTGAAGGCGACGATAGATTATGGCTTGCTGGTTGGTTAGGGAATGGTGTGGAAGGGGGTAGACCCGGCGCGGAGGTGTAAATGGGGAGGCCAAGAGCCGTTTTGTAGGCTTTAAGAATGAGGGCTTCAATTTTTGCGGTTTCTTGTGCTCGAAGATTGAGGTACGGTGTCGCACAGGTGATTTTGCTGATCAAGGGCGGTATTCTCGAGTTTTGTCCCTTTTGCGTCCCTTTCAAAAGTGTCCCTTTTGGCGAGCCCTGATTGGCTAAAAGCAAACAGCCGGAAGTGACGTAACGCAAGCGCAACAAACCTACTGCCAACGCCCACTTCTTAACCGGAAGTCCGTCACGGTAAAAGGGACTCAAAAGGGACGTTTTCAAAAGGGGCAGTTACGAGAATACCGCCCCAGGAGAGCTTCGACCAGGCGACAAATTTCCAATTCTATGAAGCTGTGATGTCGGCTGCGGATTCTGCGGGTAAGATGGGTTAGGCGAGTAATGGATGTCTGGAGTTGCGGAAGGAGCGCTGTACCCGAGCCGTCCCGATGGAAGAAGACGCCGAGGACGCGGAGGGTGGTCACCGAGGGGATGAGTTCGCCTTGTGTCGACACTTCCCAATCAAGTGCTGGAGGAGGGAAGCGGCCACGTGATTGAGCCCGCAGGGTTAGAAGGGCTGATTGGACAGGTTCAAAGGTTAGGCCCTCGGGACGCAGGTATTGTCTACAGCTTTTAGTAGGGCGTCTTCCTTCCTGTTCTCCACTGGAGCCAGAGGTAGTCAGAAGAGTAGGTAGTCCAAGTAATGCGATATTGAAAAGTAGGGGGGATATTACAGATCGTTGCGGTGCGCCTTTAAAGGGTGTTCTGATGATGGGCGAGGTCAGACTTCCGAGCTTGATAGAAGCCGTGCGCTCTCTGAGAACCGCTGCAACGTAGTTGAAGGTGCGAGAACCGCAGTTGGTGGCGTTGAGGTTGTCTAGAATCGCTTGGTGAGTAACGTTGTCAAATGCGCCTTTCGCGTCCAGCGCAAGGATGGTGTGAGGCGTGGTCCGGCTGAGATGGTCTAGCACCTGCTCCTTAAGTTGTAAAAGAATGTCCTGCGTGGATATATTTGTGCGAAAACCAAACATTTTGAGTTGGTATATGTGCTTTTCTTGGAGATAGTCGGTGAGGCGGTGATGTACAAGACGTTCGCACAGTTTGCCAATGCATGAGTTAAGGGCGATCGGACGTAGAGATGTCAGCGAAACAGGTTTGTGGTGTTTCGGGATTAAATTAATTCCGAATGCCACTGCTCTGGAAGGGTGCCTTTCTTCCACTGAGTGTTGAACAGTTGCAAGAGGGAGTCGAGGTCAAGGTTGTCGAGGTTACGAAGGAGGCCGTTTGTAATCGATCTTTGCCAGGTGTGGTGTTACGTTTCAGGTAGGTACTATGGCCTGTAATTCTTCCATGGTGAACGGGGCTTCGAGTGCGGGGTTGGGTTTGCCGGTGTAAGTCTGGGTGGGGGGAAAGGTTGTTGATTTCGGGCGTGCCGAAGAGGTTCGTCTGGCCTGCATGGAGCAAATCTCTCGGGTGAAGAAACCTGTTCCGAATAAGCCTCTGTATTTGGTGGTTACTCTGGGTACGGGAGGTGGGGCTGTAAAGTCGATTGATTGATTGTGGGGTTTAACGCACCGACGCAACGCAGGCGATGAGGCGCGCCGTAGTGGAGGGCTCCGGATTAATTTTGACCACCTGGGGATCTTTAACGTGCGCCGAAACCTCGTACACACGGGCGTTTTTGCTTTTCGCCTCCATCAGAAAAGCGGCCGCCGTGGCCGGGAATCGAACCCGCGACCTCGTGCTCAGCAGCGCAAGGGGCTGTAAAGTCGGTGGCGAAGTAGATGCCAGGTACGTTTAGAGCTTAGCGTGCATTTGAGTTGGTCGCATAGCCAGAACCACTTCCACCAGATAGTTTCAACGTTCCGCTTGGAACACACATGGAGAAGGACAATGTGGTTCCATAAACATTGAAGTAGGGTGTCTCGAATCACGCGCGTCTCCACCGTACGGCAGTGGTGGCATCGAGGGCAGCCGGCCTGGAGCAGGCTAACTCGGTAAATTTAATTTGACTTGAGCAAACGTCTAGGGTGTTTACCTTGCGAGGAGCGCGAGGGAAGAGGAATAGCATGAGAGGTGAGTGGGAAAGCGAAGGGAGGCATTTACTTGGCAAATTTCGACGAAAGACTATCGTCTTTTGTCGACATTTGCAACAAAAGGAGTAGATACGCGGCTTATTTTTATTATTGTTATTTTTCATTTTGAAATTTTCGTGATTTTTCGTTCCGAAGTTTTTTACTTTATATGTGGTATTTTGTTTGTCGTATTTGCATATGTTTTTGTTTGCTTGTATAGTTTATTTTCACATGTTACTTGAACGTTGCTTTTTGTTTGCTTTCTGAGACTTTCGTGGCTATTTTTCTTTTATTGTTTTCGTCTTTTATATGTTATTTTATTTTGTAGGTTGAATCGTCTTGATTTTCCTTTGTTTTTAAGAACGTCTTGTACATGGTGTACCAGCACCAAGACCCTACGTTTGTTCCTGGGCACCCAATAATGATTGATTGATTGATTGATTGATTGATTGATTGATTGATTGATTGATTGATTGATTGATTGATTGATTGATTGATTGATTGATTGATTGATTGATTGATTGACTGACTGACTGACTGACTGATTGATTGATTGATTGATTGATTGATTGATTGATTGATTGATCGATCGATTGATTGATTGATTGATTGATTGATTGATTGATTGATTGATTGATTGATTGATTGATTGATTGATTGATTGATTGATTGATTGATTGATTGATTGTGCTGACAAGGAGTGGAAGGAGAAGGATATACGCCCGCATTTGCAAACATGACCGGTATGTTTCAATATAAAGATCGGGCTCTGAATATACCCTTCTTATTTAACACGATGCCTATCTTTCTTTGCTTAAGTAAAAACGGGCAACGTGAAATCAAATTCTCATGTACTATAAACTAAATGCGTAAAATTACGTTTGTCTTTTCCTTCGAGGTCTCTGGACCACTCAAACCGCTTCCCAAGTTCCATTGCATATTCACCGCTTGCGACTATTCCCTTCAGCTCGAAAGATTCCTCTGCAGTAGCCACAGAACCTGTTTATTGTGCATCTTGAGCCTTCTACATAACTGCCTGTCGTCATGCTTGCATTCGCATTTTTGTGCGCAGACCGTCTGTTCGTTTCGGCGCAGTGAGTATGCCTACTTTCTGCACAGCTGACGTACAACGCATAGAGGGTTTGTCAATAAAGAAAGAAAAGAGCATTTGCTCTTGGCTTCTGTATTTTGTTTTCATTCAGTGCCGAGTGCTTATATTTTCTCTTTGTCGTCCACCGCACTACTGAATCTTTAAGTTAATTTTCAAGTGGCTCGGTCGTGCTTTATTTTAATTTGTAAGCTCCCCAACACTAATGCTCCACATATGGGCGCTGTATATAATCTGAATAAAATATAAATAAAATTACTTTAAGTCAGTGTTAGTTTTTCTTAGCCCCCTCTAACACAATTGGAACTTTCTTGCAGGGCAATTGCGTTTAACCCAAACGTGAACAAAAATGTCACTGATTGACGCACTTTCTGCATATTTTATGTCGCCCAGCTTCGTGGATCCTTCTTTTGGGAGGGGGGATCGTAGGGGGAGGGGGGACGCGCTTCCTTTGAAAACCTTGAATTCGTTTTCTTGTTTTTTTTTTGTTTTGCTTGGGGTTTAGATTTGCAGCGCAAATGAAAGACCCGATCATGCGTCTGGTGGGAGCCCCTATAATTTCCCTTTCCGTGTTTTCTTCAGTCGAACTTTAAGAACAGAATCGGCTGCTCTCGTTACTAGGCAGAGCACCCGATAATTTTCTTGGTTTTCCAGAAGGGAATTCGCATAAATTACGCGGGTCGTGCTGTTCGGGGTGACTGCAAGCATGAGATTGCGCCAGTCGCAGCAACGAATGAACAAGCTTTGAAGCGCTTTCGTGGTGCTAGCGCTCGTTAACAGATAACCAAATTATCGAGAGCAATTTAAAGGGCGCCCTTCGGGTTCGCAAAATCGTTCTTTTTTCTCACAAGCGGCGTTTCTTTACAGCTCTCTCGTTCTATTTTTTCTCATTGTCCTTCGTTCCCTAGGCTGTAATTTAGCCGAGAGCATTTTCTGATATCTCCCTTTGGTGCTGCCCCGCATTTCAAGCAGTCGCCGTTCGTCCGCTAAGTAACCCGCAGTTTCTCCGACCTTTGTTTCCAGCATCTGTGGGTATTAGAATATGATTAAGTGCTGTCTGACTCTCCAACAGAAACAGGAAGTCTTTCGCTACCGGGACCGCTCCACTAGACAGTTGCATCACAATTTCACGACGAAAAGAAACCTGTAGCTGCGAAACATATTGAAAATATTGCAAATATATGTGGACAAAGCTTGCCTAAGGCACACCTGTACGCAATTAGGTGCCGCATCGTCGTAGGGTGTCTAAAAAGGACACCGTAGTTATTTTACATCAGCCGAAATTTCGTGTACACGGGCGGTTTTTAAAGACGATAGCCTTTCTTGGGCTACTTAAACGCGAAAATTTTGGTCTGTCTGTATGTCTGTGTGTCTGTCGAAAAGAGAATTTATTATACCTAGTAACAGCTTGGACCGCTGTAGTTAGCGACTACATTCAGCCACCCGGCCAAAGGGAAACAGAAGCTGCGCAATGGGTTTATATACCAAAAGCCAAATCTAAACGTCTAAGTCCGATGGCAATGTTCATACTTATCAACATTGTTGAACAAGCTGGAAGCATTACTCAAATGTGAGGCATAAAATGAATACATAAGTGATATTTTGCAGTGTTCCTTCATAAATAACTCATGGATGCTGGATTTTTGCGATACCAGATTAAATCCACTGCAGAAAAGAAATCACTCCGTCGCCTGCTGTCGACCGCGCCGCTATAGCTCCTGGCGGCATTTTAAGAAATCAAATGTAAGGTAAGAGAAGTGATTCATTGAAATAGAAAGTGGAAATGAAGTGGCCTGGGGATATTTTTAACTCCTTTGGGAGTTCACCAGCATACAACCCAGTCCGGGGGAAGGGGAGAGGAGGAATGAAAGGCGATAGGTGAGAACAAATGGGCACACAGAAAGAAGGTGAGAAAGAAGGATAAGGAGTGCGTAAGGCTGGCCGACAGGTATTGGGCTACAGCCGTTGTATGAGGGTCGTCTCCTGGAGGAAGGCCAGGACCAGTCGGAAGGCTTCCCGCAGGGTGGAGTTAAGGCCCGTCGGGAAAAGCAGTCCTGTAGGGTGTGGCTAGGCAGCCCTAGACGCTGGAGTGCGGCCCTAAGCTCTGCTCGCGGGCAATCGTGCTGGCGGCAGGAGCGGAGCAGGTGCTCCAGGGTCTCGGGCTCTGGGCAGTCAGCACATGTGGGCGACGACCGGTGGCCTTGTCAGTGCAAGCGGGCTGCCACATTGCAGCAATCGAGCCGCATGCGGAGGAGTGTGGAGCGGGCATCACTGCTGATGCGGCCAGGCTGCTAATGACTTAGCCGCTGATGACTCTGGGGTCCGCGTGCATCGCCTCCACCTCCCGGGCGAGGATGGGTTGTGCGGAGTCGAAAGGCCTCAGGTCGCGGGAGGCAGGAACCCCCTCCGCGAGCAGCACCTCTGGCCGGGGCGTCAGCCACCTCATTGCCGGTGATGCCGACATGAGATGGCAACCACTGGAGCTGCAGGTCACAACCACGGGACTCCACCAGGTGAAGTTTCGGCGCCAGCGACCGCTCCACGTTCCGTAGGAGTTCGATGGCTGGTTCGCCGCTCGCAGTCGCAAGAGAGCGGGCCGGGAGTCGGGGAGGATGACGGCCCCCTGAATCTGCTTGCCCTTCTCCAGGAGCAGGTCTGCAGCAAGGGGCAGCCGGGCCAGCTCTGCATGAGTGGAGGAGGCGGGGAAGAGCAGACAGCACACTCGACCGGTGCTAAGCTCCATGGCTGTGCAGGCGGCTCCAGTTCTGGCCGTGGACGGTGGCACGGAGCCGTCTGTGTAGAGCTGCAGGAGGCCGGCCGTCTCGTCCTGCAGCAGGGCAGCTACCTCCTGATGGATAGTCTGGGTTGGTGTTAACCGCTTGCTACGAATCCCCTGGAGCGTGATGCTGATGCGAAGAGCTCGCCCGGTGCCAGGTGGTGGTGTCTCGAGGGAGGGACGCTGCGGCAGCTTAATGTGACTCTCGTAGATAGAATCAAACGGCCACAGTTACGAAAGGTTCTACAAGATAGGTTTCACGTTCCGCTTGGAACACACGTGGAGAAGGGCAACGTGGTTCTATAAACGCTGAAGTAGGGTGCCTCGATTCACGCAAGTCTCTGCCGTACGGCAGCGCTGGCATCGAGGCACCCGGCCTGGAGCATTGGAACGCGGTAAATTTAAATTGACTTGAGCAAACCCTTAGTGTGCTTACCTTGGGAGGAGCGGGACGGCAGAGGAACACCATGAGAGGAGAGCGGGAAAGTGAAGGGAGGCATTTACTTTGCAAATGTCGACGATAGACGATACATTTGCAACGAAGGAGTAGATACGCGGCCAATTTTTTCCTAATTTCAATGATAGATACAACCCCCGACACATCACACGCGTGCACAATAAAGTCTTTCAACAGCGTTCATTTTACCTTTAAACTTCACGCATACATCAGATTGCATATAACATTGAATAAAATTAAACCATAAGATTTGCTTTATTAGCTCGCAATACCTAGAAACTATGCCTTCCCTTGCAGGAAAAGAGTTCCAAATGACGCAATTTATTGCTCTGTAGGGTATTTTTATCAGGCCCAGTCTCGAAGTGCGTTGTTATAACATCGTATGCCTGGGCCTTTTATAGTGCCCTTTAAGGTGTACTAAAACTGCTAATTACAAATTAGGTGAGATATGTACACTGCCGTAAAAAAGCAAAAGCATATACCTGTCGCGAAATGCGGCGCTGAAAGAATATGCGACGAAATGCCAGTGAGCGAAGTTTGCTTATCAGCGGCTTAGGAAATTTATGCGCTGTGATTTTCTGTTGCGTGTGCATGTTTTAGGCCGTTTCCGAGCACTTTGCAGGAAAGTTATTGCCACGATCCAGGTAATACTCACACTATACCTGCGTTGGCAAGATGCAACAATCTTAGAGCAGCCGCCCCGTTTTCTGCGCTAGTCTCTCGTTAGTGTGTAACCACTGGCTCATTGAATTATGCACCGACACTCGTAATAATAACTGCGGCAAAGTTCACCCTGTTACCTGAGAGCGACACACGATGACCACATCAACAGAAGATTTTTCCATTGAAATGTTTGGGCCCGTATCAGGTTTCAAATGGCGCGTCTACGTTCACGGCCATCCAAAGTAAAAGAACCAAAAAAAGTTCCAGATAATATCTACGTTTAAGTCTTAAGATATACGACGCGATAGCGTTACTTCGAAGTCGAGGGAGCGTTTCAAAGCGGAATTGCTTGATTTGCTATTATTTTTTCCAAACCCTGAAGCCGAGCTAAGAAAGCGACACTAGCCGCAACGGTTTTAGGGGCGAAGCCCCTTAGAGGCTGTCGGCGTCGCCTGTCGTCATCGTCTCCTGTCGTCACGGTAAATCACGTTGTCAAACGATGGTCCAAAAACATGTGTATAGGGGGTAAAACCGGTTCGAAATAAACTAGAATTATTTAAACTAATTTAATATACAGCAAGAATCAATATTTGATTGCATTAATAGCATAAATTTGTTAAATTCCGTCTCGAAGTTGGTTTCAAACACCAGGTTCTGTCCTCTAAAGCATACTTAGCATGCTGCGGCGTGTGGCACGAAGACAACTTACGGCCAGTCTGTCTCTCATTAAATTGCTCAAATTCGTTTCAACGCAAGAGAGGGCGCCACCGCCTCAGCGAGCGCGCGATGGCTCCTCCCACCGGCGCTTCTTCGGCGCCCATTAAGCTCGCGCCGTGTGGCAAGAGAGGCAACGGCGCATGTTGGCTCCAAACACGCTCTTTTCTGCGATAGGCGCTTCCCATTAGCAGCGATTTTGCTGTGAAAAACACCGGCGCACACATGTTTCGCCCCTCCCCAGGTTTCACGTTAGTGGAGATAGGCCGAGATTTTTAGCAAAAAAGGGTGGAGAGCTAATAATGAGGGTGTTGAGCTTCAAGAAAAAGGGTGTAATGGCCTTCCAACACTTTTTTTAGACACTCCGGCGCAGGAAATACAGAGGCCATGAGGGATTGCGTGACTTAAGATTTAGCGTGAAATGTTGTGGCTACGGAGTGTTGGTCAGTCTGAGCGGCAACGCGAGGGTCAGTGTCTCAAAGTGCTTATTCTCTAGAGTACTGGCCGGACTGAACGCTTTGGTTTTTTGCAAAACAATACAGAAAGGAATAAAGAGAAAATTTTGATGGGTAAGAACTAATTCGACTGTGGGAAAAGGGGGCCAACGGATTGTAGGGAGCTCACGGGTAGAATCCGAAGTCCAGGGCCCCATAGGCAGTAGCTGTTTCTTTCGCTTCCTCAAGTAGCCGACGGTGATCAATAGTACAGACCACGCTACAAGCAGACTTCTCGAACAGTCGTTTCCAGCGTCGCCCATGGACACCACCTTCAGTTTTCAGGAGCTACAACGAGCATTAGACTCCTTGCACCGCAACACCACCCCCGGCCAGGATAAAATCACGTACAAAGTCCTGAGAAATCTTAACTCAGACTCTCAGCAATCTGTCCTCAATCTTTTTAACCATGTCTGGGATACTGGTACGATTTCCTCATCGTGGAAACATTCTGACATCGTTCTTATCCCAAAACCCCGAAAACCGGCATCTAAAGACAATCTTCGACCAATTTCTCTTACGACGTGACGCGTATGCAATCTTCTAGAAAGCATGGTGCTTACCCGCCTCGAATGGCACATGGAACACCACTGTCCCCTCCCGACACCTAAACCGAATTCCAACAAGACATTTCAACATAGGACACACTTCTCCGCATGTCTCACGATCTTTACGAATTCCCGACCTCCTCCCAACTTCGCGGCCCCCTCGCTCTGGTAATTTACAAAGCATTTGATAGTTTCACACGAGGCCATCCTCACTAACCTTCCCCGAACAAACTGCGGTAGCCGAATGTACAACTATATCAGATTCTTTCTCTCAGACCACACAGCCTCTTTAAAGGGGCCATGAAGACAGAATACAAGTGTGTTTTATTCAAAACATCTCGTGTTCTATAGTGCCCCCAGCGCTTGTCCGGAAGCAAACGATACTTTATTCACTGAGAAATTAATCAGTCTAAGCTAGAATTTTGATTCTCGTGCCATAACGTGTGTTTGAACGACGTTTGCAATGACATCATAAGAACAGGTCTTTCAGCTAAACTTGGGGTAGAGCGGAGACTTGCTTACTCTTAGTCAACCAAGACGGCACCACCAAACCACGGCAAGCCATTTTCTGCATTTGGTTTGCTTGTGGCCGTATTTAAACATGGCTTGTTTTTGTTCATGGAGACAATAATTGTTTCGTCAAACATGGTGCTCGCTGGACAAATATGGTCACGTAAGACACCGTCGCTTGCGTCAATCGGGCAGTGTCGTCTGAGACAACCCCAAAGTCCCGCAGTTCTGTGCATGTAAACGAAGCATAAAGCGCAGTACCAACAGCAGTACGCATCGGTACTTCAATGTTTACAAGTTCTTTCGTAATGTCCACTGTTTGTCGCACCATTCTTAATGATATAAAAAGAATGGGCCCTAAATTTAAGCACAAATAGCTCAGTCAGCAAGCTTATAAGTTCTGCCTAATTTGCGTTTGCTTTTCCCGGCCTCCTCCAATCGCAGAGCTGGCTGGTATGTCGTCATAGGTCTGTTACGGGAAATTAGCTAGTGGGTCGCATGGTCATTTCCTTTTTTCCTAATTATACAGCATATTTGAGCGAAGCTTACGTTAAAATTGGTGTCAGCATGATTCTAACTAGGCAATCTTTTCAATGAACCAAAATTGCATTTTGTCTTCATGGCCCCTTTAAGCATCCCGGGATCGTCGGGGCCATCTTTTTATCTAACCTGTGGCACCCCACAGGGCTCAATCCTATCCCCAACCCTTTTCAACCTGGCACTAGCCCAACCGCCTCCCCTCCTTGACTCTATCCCCCACCTCTCCTACTCCATCTATGCCGATGATGCTTCACTCTGGTCTTCCTATGGTAGCCCAGCTCAACTCGAAGAAACTCTTCAACAACCATGTGTTGTAATAAACAACCATGTTCGCCCCAGGTCCGTCTATGCTCTGGCCAACCTTATACCATTCTCCTTCCACTCCTCTTCATGATCGCGCAACCCGTAAATTAACTTTACTCTCATATCCTCGCCCACCAAGCCTACCCTTTTACAGACCCGCGCCTCCCTCGCGCCCAAACCGTTCTTCCCCGTCAGGCTCATACTTGCTCCCTCCCATCTCATCATATTCTACATCGCATACGTAAGTGCTCCGGTCCCCCAATCTGTCCTTCTTGCGGCGCATACTCCTCTATTCCCCACTCCTACTGGGACTGTCACCCACCAAACCTTCCCCCCTCCCTCTTCCGCGTCACCTCATGATGATGATGATGATGATTAGCGGCTTCTCTTTTGTAACGGGGTGGCGTTGCACAGCGGCCTTAGTCGTAACGCCACTGTAAAATCACCTTGCCAAAAAAAATAAAAAAAAAATAAATAATAACATAAAAAATCCCTTTACGAAATTTTTGTACTACTCTGACTTCGTTGTTGGGCTCCCGTAAGGGGGAGCCCACCTAGTATTTGTACGGGGCGGCCCCATAAGGACCGCTCCCCACGCTCCCTGTAAAAACTTCTGTAAAAAAATGTTTTTCAGTCAGTCAGTCAGTTACTTGTTTGTTCGCATGTCTGCCCGGATTTTTCTCTGCTCTTTTCCCACCAACACTCTAACCTTCTTTTACTAACCTCGACTGCTGTCCATTTCGGACACTTGGCTGGGTCCCGCGCCCTGGAACAGACGTTCGGGCCGCCCAGGAGGCTCTCTGCCTTCATGTCCAGAAGGTCTCCAAGGACATTCTGGACCACTGTGAAGACGGTGATGCCTCAGTCTCCATCGTTTCGCTGACGTGGACTTAGATCGGTGACTGAGCATAAATGTTCTCTCTCTCTCTCTCTCTCTCTCTCTCTCTCTCTCTCTCTCTCTCTCTCTCTCTCTCTCTCTCTCTCTCTCTCTCTCTCTCTCTCGAAGTCATGGGCTGGCCATGGCTGCCTCCCACGTCCCCCGATAGAAGCGGTATATAAAATGTTGGAGTTGTTATCCCCTCACGATATCCTGCAACATGACGTTGTTGCGTGGAGGAAAGGGAATGTTTCCCCGCATTTAGCACAGCTTTAAGTTAGCGCAGGATGTATTTTAGAAAATATCTTCACTTATATCTATGTGTGTATATATGTGTTGGTTTGTATCCAGCGCAGCATTTGCGACTCTTCAGCGTTAAGAAACCCGCGTGACACAGGGAGGGTTCGTGTTCCTATTCGTAGAATGAATAACTCGCATGGAGCATGGCATGTGAATTCCTGTGCAGCTGGGTATACTGCCTCATTCCCTTTCAGACCGTCGTGTCCGGTTGTCCATGCGATGCCAGCTTTCTTTAATGTGAATGGGAGAATCTTTCTGACTCGTTTAGGTATGCTGCCTGGAGCCAAAAATGCAATTGCCTTTTGAGAGTCTATAACGACGTTTAAGTTTCTATTTGATAGTCCCGCTAAGCGGATACCCAAGAGGACGGTCCCATTCTAACTTCTTCCATTCCTGTGTGTAGGAGGGTCCCGCAATCATAAAGATGGCAGCTGTAGTCCACTACGACGATTGTTGTCTGCATGCTTGCGTACACCTTCGCACCAGTGTATACCGTCTTTTCATGGTTTTAGGACTTTCCTAGAAAGAATTTGTTCTTGGCTTGTTGCCTGGCCTTGTGTAGATTTGGATCCATGTTTCCCGATAGGAGAGCAGTAAGGAGAGTCCCTGACCGGTGACGTGTCTATCAGGTCGCATGCCGTCGCTTGAGATAAATCGTCCCACTTTTGCTTTCCCCAGGTGGTCCCTTTGTCCTAGCAGAGTGGCTTCCTTGACGTCCTCAAAGGTGTTGTAAAGACCCGATTTCCGGACTTCTTCGGCGGCCATGAATACTGGGAGGTTGAGGGCTGATGCATATGCTGTCCTGGGGACGTTGTTTTTTGGTTGTCATTGGTGCGGGTAACATTGTGAAACGGCGAACTGTACCATATCTGGCTCATGATAAGTGTCTGCGTGTGTCTTATTGTTTCTTCTCTCATTCCTGGTCTTCCCGCGGTCAGGGGTTTTACAATTTTAGCAAAATGGTACATTTTTTTTGTGCACTTTCGTGATTGTGAGATCGGCTTTGCCCCGTCTGTATAGCGCCTTGCCGATTCATTATATGTCTTGCCCTTAGCAGGGCTGAGCCCTTCTGTTTACATAAATGTCTCTTTCTCTCTCGCTCTCGCTCTCTCCCTCTCTCTCCTTCCTACGTGACTTCTCTTGTATTACATCCTGAATTATTTAAGGGTAATTTTAAGTGCAGAGCACTTTATGGGCTCGCCTTGTCGTCGTAGCTCGCTACCGGTCGATGCGACTGCCGGAATCAGGCGCGCAGCGAAATAATAACGGACCAAAGTAGAGCCTGATGTACCGTCGTCAGGGGGTCATGCTGAGGCTTCGAACCGCTGGCGTTTGTCATCCATATCCCCGGTGTTTAGCGCAAAGAAACCTGCAGGTAAATTTCAGGCAAAATTTGTGTATATAACCGGCCGCCCCCACGTTCATTTAGTTAGGAACGCTCGTTGGGTTGGTTTTTTAAGCGCAAAAAGCGGCTGCGCAAGAGAAAAATGGCGCGTTCGAAGTGACGCAGAAAGGCTCCAGCCGCGCAAGAAAGAAATGACACGTCCGAAATGACGAGAAAGGCTCTAGCCGCACAAGAAAAAAATTGCGCGTTCGAAATGACGCACAACAGCTCCAGCGTGCGAAATTAAAGCAAGCACAAAAAGAACAGAACTCCCGCTGGCGCAGTTTCAGGCAGAGGGAGCGCGAGCGCTGCGAAAGCGGGTAATTTGAAATGCATTTGGCGGCAGCAGTGAGCGGATAACGGCGCTTTAGCCTATCATAAGGAATCACTGCTCTGCACTTCCGACAGCTTTCATATTGAGTGGAACGGCTCTAATTTTTAACTTGGCTACGTGGCTGTCCATCGTTTGCCCGACCGATCTAGCGACGGTGAAAGACCACGGGAAATTTGTAAAGTAATTCATAAATTACTGCGATTAGACGTATATATCATCTTATTTTAGAGCGAAGCTTTTAGCCTCTCGGTGATGATGTCCGTACGCGAAAACGCCCTGCAGTAAAGCCAACTTTCTCTGACGATAATGTTGATTGTGGGTAAACTGTAGAAAAATTAAAACGCTTCCCTTTTATTCTGGGCGACAGCTCTGATTCATTGATTTTGGGGCCTCCAGTACGCGCCAAAGCTGCGCCGTACTGGAGGGCTTGGGATTAATTTTTACCACGTGGGGATCTTTATCATGTGCCGACATCCTGACACACGAGCGTTTTCGCATTTTGTCTCCGTCAGAAAAGAAGCCACCGCGTCCGGGATCGAACCCGCGTCCTCGAAACGCTGTAGCCACTGAACCACCGCAGCGGGTTGGAGACAGCTCCGTCAGGCCCGCTCCGCTAAAGTTTGATGTGCAGCAGAGCAAGGAGGTGAAGCAGGCGTCCGACATCGTGATGTATGTAGGCCTAACGCCATGTTCTGCGGTGAACGTCGACAGCCGTTATCCACAGCTCGACGTACAATAATGACGCTGCCCTGCATTCCGTAAGGCTGGTAGCCACAGGACGCTAAACCTATCGTTCCGCTTTGAGATTTAACACCTGCAACCGTCACCCACTCGGAAAAGTAGCTATTCACTGTACGCAACCAGCAGGTACCTATTCACGCCGTAGACCCCAATCCCAAAGGTCAGGCCCACTGAGTGCATACCCGAGACTTGTAGCGGGTATTCCAGAAAAGTGGTGCATACCTCCTGAGTAGCATATACTCGCAGTAGGGGATCGGCCAAAATCAATCACAAGAAAGCTTCGCGTACAACCATTGTCGTCGTTAGACGTAGGGGTGCATGATTTTCTTGTTGGAACATATTTAGTCCGTTCGTGCTCAAAACCTAGGCCTTCCTTGCCTTTCGAGTGCATGGCGTTATTTTTTGCTTCCTTTTTTAGTGAACATGACATGATATTGGCGCCGGCATAAGTTCCGGGCGGTTTGCTGTTATGGCTTCAGTTGCGGTCATGGCTGCCGGACGTGTCTGCCGAGCATGCGACCACCAACAGTACATAGAACTGACGTGCGTCACTGCCCAGATGCGGCGACTGCTTAAATCAAGTATCTTTAGTCTATCCCTTTGTATCACTGTCCTCCTTTCTCCAGTACAGTTGCCGCTGCACCAGGCGAGCCCTCGACTCTCTTTGCCTGAACCGTAGCTTCCGGTTTCCAATGTGGACGTACTCCCACAGGCGCTTGATGAGCACGCATGATAGTGGACGGCAAGCAGCCACAGAATAATAAAGCAATGATCCCAAGAGGGCTATCGCACTAACAAAAACCTTCCGCGCATGGGTTTCTGCTGCGTGTGCATATACACGTGGGTAATAGTGTGGGCCAGATACGCTTACATATTGTTACATTTGCGAAGGCGTCCCCGAACCGGATTCCGCCGCCTCCGTCATGTAATGGTAGCCTGGTGTACGACGACGAGCAATGGCGTTGTGGGGCGCCTCGGAAGCTACATTCTGGCGTTCCTGTGTGACCGGACCCTGCGGGTGAAGGTCGGCCGGGCGACCAGCAGTCCTCAATACGTCCGCTCTGGGGTGCCCCATGGGATCGTGCTGAGCCAGTTCCTATGCAACTTGGTACGGGCTCCTCTCCCCGTCTGCATCCCTCCCGGCTTGCGACAGGCAGTGGAGGTGGTACGCTGACGACGTGGCACTCTGGACTCACGGCCCCACCGAAGACAGCCACAGCCAAGGCGTCCCTCCAGTAGGCTCTGGGAGCAGTTGCAGCCTTCCTCGATAGCCGTGGCCTAAATCTCTCGGAGGCCAAAACGCAGGCGCTTATGCTGCACCCGGGAGGCTGCAGGGCTCGACGAGCGACACCGCCCATCACACTCAACCGACGGCCTCTTCACTGGTGGCTGACCGTAAAGTACCTGGGGCTGCTCATTGATTTCCGGCTCACAAGGCTGCCGGCTTTCTAGGCCTTCCGGGCACGCAGCGTACGGGTGCTCCAAGGGGTGCGCAAGCTTCTCGCTTGAAGCAATGGCTGCTCCCACCAGGTGGCGCAGCACGTGTTCTACGGCATGGACTCCGCAGCTGTGCTGTACGCGCTTCCGCTCGCCTACCTGGGGAATCGCCGCTGGCAGGAGCTGGAGATGGACCGGTGCCGCGTCGACCGCCTCTGCCAGGGACTCCCCTCCACGTTTCCGCTGGCGGGTACTTACACAGCTGCGGGCACCTCGCCCATCAAGATGCCGGCCTTGCTGACGGGGCTGTGGCACATCCAGCACCTGCTGACCGCACGCGACGGGGCGGCCCTCCTGCAGAGGTTCCGTAGACGGCTGAACTCGCACATGGGAGCGCTGCTCACTATCTTCGAGGAGGGCACCGAGATTCCGAACCGACCCCGCCTGAAGCCGCTTGTATTGATTGCGCCGGGGATCACGCGACGGAAACGGAATTAATGCTCGCTGTCCAGACGAGGAGACATTGTCTTTATATGATGGCACAGGACGCAAGCGATATCTAAGCAAACAGCGACACGGTACCCACTACGGAAATTCTTGTACGTTAGGGGAAAAGAAATAGCCAAGCGGTACGCTCCAACGCCTACGACTAGGAGGTCTGCGAACGTCCCCGCAAACGTCCCGATGATAGAACGAGCTCACGGTGAAGTCCGATGTATACAGGGGTCGCCGGCGGCGCCCTCGTAGCGATGATCGTGAAGACGGCGCCGACACGTTGCACAGGTTGCGATGCCGGGGAAGAGCTCAGCCGGGTCGGTCGAAGGGCTCGGCTCCATCTCGCGCCCTCTTACGCGCCGTTCGGCACGCCGCAGCACGGTAGCCGGTAGCGCAGGCCGACTCAGTGCTGGCGACGATGCCCAAAGCCTTGCTGATGATGCCTGAAACCGTAGCGGTGGCTGGCAACGACCTTGCTTCGATGTGGGACATAGACCATGCGTCTTAAGCCGTTTCCTACAGTTGGTTGCTTGGTTGCCTCAGACCATGATACATACCCACGCAGGGGTTTGGCAAAGAAGCTTTGTACCTAATCAGTATGCGACCTAACTATTTTAGATCACAAAATTTAGAGAAGGAGATACAGAACAGAAAAAAATTATATATATATATATAAATATATATATATATATATATATATATATATATATATATATATATATATATATATATATATATTTCATTTCATTTCATTTCATTTCATTTCATTTATTGTACCCTCAGGGCTTTACAGCATTGCAGAGGGGAGCGGGCACTGACGAACAAGATACAAGATTTTGTACAAGATACAAAAACACATGAATAAGGCACAGCAACATTTTCAAGCAAGAGGCAACTAACATCAAAATGCAACTGTTAACAGTATCATAATTCAGTAAAAAGCAACTAACAAAAGTCAGCTTGTTATACTGTAAATGCGAATAGATTATCAAGCGCTCTTTTGAAACTGCTAGGATCGGCAATAGATGCAAGTGATTGTGGGAGGTGATTCCATTCCTGACACGTGTTAGGCAAGAATGAATGAAAATACGTTGACGTCCGGCAGCGAGGTACGGCAACTTTCTGCGCATGGTCAGTACGATTTGACACATAAGATGGTGGGGTTATCAAAAGTGAACGAAGAAGGGAGTTGTTATGATAAATTGTGTGGAAAAGTACCAGGCGCGATATCTTACGGCGAGTAGCGAGCAGTGGAATGGCAAGAATCGATTTCATGTTTGTAACAATAGCGGCTCGGCGATAATCAGATAATATAAACCTTACGGCACGATTTTGGATCCTCTCGAGTTCGCTAACTAGGGTGGTATTGCCAGGGTCCCATATAGATGAAGCATATTCCAAATGTGGACGAACGTAGGTAGTATAAAGCAGCTTTTTTAGATCCACACGGGCTGTGAAAAATTTCTTCTCAGGAATCCTAAGACTCTGTTTGCTTTACATGTAACAGACGTGATCCCATATAATCAGAAATGGTAAAGGAGGGGCTCGGTGAATTAAGACAGAATCAGGGTTGGCAGTCAAGAAAACCTCGGAAAGGAAAGGGGGGAATGTGGTAGGCCATAAAAAGAGATGAAGAATTTTTTTAGTCAGAAAGTGGTGAAAAAATGCCCGCCGGGTGGGAACCGAACCCACGACCTCCAGAATACCGATCTGGTGCGATGACCACTACGCTACCGGCGGGGCTGTTTCCCCACCACTTTCTCGGGTATTTATGTTAAGGTTTTTTTGTTGTTGTTGTTTTTTGTTTCCTGCACTTGGGGGTGGTAGCCAGCGCCACTCGGACTACTCGGGGTGAAGGGGACCTTCTTTTTAACCCCCGGGCCGTGACTCGAGTGTCTACGACATGTCGAGAGTGGTCGACCAGCGTTGAACCCTGTTAAGCTACCTTTGGCACCAACACTGCCAGAACAGAGGCCCTCGCTATGCATGTAGCGAATCAGAAATGCGAAATGAGGAGCTCGGTGAATTAAGACAGAATAAGGGTTGGCAGTCAAGAAAACCTCGGAAAGCAAAAGGGGGAATGTGGGAGGTCATAGAAAGATATGAATAATTTTTTGAGTCAGAAAGGAAGTGGTGAAAAAAATTCCGCCCGGGTGGGATCCGAACCCACGATTTGCAGAATACCGGTCTGGTGCGATGACCACTACGCTAACGGCGGGGCTGTTTCCCCCCCCCCACTTTCTCGGGTATTTATGTGAAGTTTTTTAGATGCGACGCATCCCTTGCTCTGAGGCATGTCCCTCCTGCGTCGTCGCGCCGTCCGTCCGCAGCCCTCCTCCATTCTTCTCTCCCACAGCTGTGTGCCACACTCTCACTCCGGATCATTAGAATACCACAGCTGGCGTGCTTGTTTGGGCGCGCTTCACTGCGTTAACAACTGCTCCGGCGCGCGCAGTGTGCGCAAGTGCGCGCATGCGCGACTCTCCTCCGCTGTCTCCTCTCCTTCAGGCGCTGTGAATATAAGGCGGGTAGCGCGCTGCGGCGGTTCAGTCAGCGCTCGCTCTCGTTCGACTCCGCGTGACTTTGCTTGACGACTCCGTGCTTGACTTGATTCTTCCGATAAAGACGTGATGGAAGCGACGGTCCCTTCAGCGAGTGGGCTGACACAATCCAATACCAGCTTCAGCGCAAACGCTCAAGGCAACGTTACGACCAATTGAACCCTTCAATGCGTCGCATCACATCAGGGTTCCCTCGCGGGAAGATGGGCGTAATTTTTTTTTGTCTCCTGCACTTGGGGGTGGTAGCCAGCGCCACTCGGACTACTCGGGGTGAAGGGGACCTTCTTTTAACCCCCGGGCCGTGACTCGAGTGTCTACGACATGTCGAGAGTGGTCGACCAGCGTTGAACCCTCTTAAGCTACCTTTGGCACCAAAACTGCCAGAACAGAGGCCCTCGCTATTCATGTAGCGAATCAGAAATGGGAAATGAGGGGCCTGGTGAATTAAGACAGAATAAGGGTTGGCAGTCAAGAAAACCTCAAAAAGCAAAGGGGAGGATGTGGTAGGTCATTGAAACAGATAAAGACTTTGGAACGAAAGAAACAAAGAAAGTGGAGAAAAAATGCCCGCCGGGTGGGATCCGAACCCACGACCTCCAGAATACCGGTGTGGTGCGATGACCACTACGCTACCGGCGAGGCTGTTTCCCGACCACTTTCTCGGGTATTTATGTTAAGGTTTTTTTTTGTATCCTGCACTTGGGGGTGGTAGCCAGCGCCACTCGGACTACTCAGGGTGAAGGGGAACTTCTTCTTGCCCACAGTGGTCTACACAGATGCAGCCGCATACCCCAAAACACAAGCCAAAGTAGCGGTGGTGACAACGACGGCAGACCTCGTCGAAAGGGCAACCCTGCCAGGAGCCTCAACGCAAGAAGCGGAAGAACTAGCCGTAGCCTTAGCCCTCTCATAAACGAAGGCAAGTGTCACAATTCCTCACTCACAAGAAGTATGCAGGAGTCTCACGTCGGGCTGGGTGGCTCCGATGACGTACCGCATACTGTCAAGCAAGCCACCAGACAGGGTAGTCGAAGTGGTGTGGGCTCCGGCCCACTACTCTATGGAGGGCAATGATCAAGCCGACCTCAAGGCCCGAGGTTTCGTCGACCAGGCCGTGGAGGACTCACGTGAACCTATTCAACTCACAGAGCGCTACAGTCTCGGTCGCAGAACACTTCCATCGCCCCACCCACAACTAACAAAGACCCAAGAAACTACACTCAGACTTCTGCAAACAAACACGTATCCCCACCCAACACTGATGCACCTTATGTTTCCAAATCAACACGAAGCCCAATGCCAATTCTGTACGAAATCAGAAACACTCAAGCACATTATTTTTAAATGCACCCAGAATCCTGATTTGCCACCACCCCCTCCCCATTCCCCCGAGCACTGGGAGACGCTGCTGTCCAGCTCCCTCTTTTGCGATCAGCTCCTGCTGGTTGAGAGAGTGGTAGCATCGAGGACGGCACATGGCTACCTGTAAGAAGGCTCCCCTCCCACAAGGCTCTGCCAAATAAAGAAGTTTTTTCTCTCTCTCAAATGCATGGGGTGGACAACTCCTGATCGAATGACCAAATGACCCTGCGGCCCTTGCGTTTAATTGTTAAACTTGTAAGTTTTTGAAGGTGGCAAATGGCCGCCTTGCTTAGTTTAAACAGAAAAAAAAAACGATAGACAAATTCGCAGAAAGAAATTACCCCAGGTAATATACCAACGCCGCCCGTGTTTAAGATACTTCTAAGGTATTTTTAAAAATCTAAAAATATAGGGATGATAAACTTTTGTATTTAAGAAGAGCGGTAAAATGAAAATTCGTTGCCTAGTTTGTTAGATGTGCAAGAAAATGAGGATCCCGAAAATTGTATTTATCTAAAAATTAAAATAATGAGCCATATTTACCTGACTATTAAAAAGTGGATTGCACCACATTTTATTTTCCTTTTTTTTTCATTTTCAAGGAAAGAATATTCTTTCCTCCTCTATGTCCCCGGTGATATAAAAGCAGCGGTCAATGTAATGTGACCCGCTCACCGCCAGATCTCAACGGCACTCCCACTTCGATGCCAGGGATCGCTCTAAGTCGGCATCTGACGCTCTCGGGAACCATCCACACACACTATGTAGGAACGCTGCATTTAGACCGTCAGAACGCGCCGCCGCTTTGCAGAGCGCTCAAAAGCAGCCCACCCAGTGTGCCATTATAAATTCGCTCAACATGTTGGTCTCTCTTGCTCGCTGTTCTTCAGACTCGGCCCGGTTTGCGGACTTCAGGGACGTGACGTCAGCAATATTGCTGCTATGGGTGCTCTTCCTTTAAGTTGGAGTGATAAACTTATTCGACAGCTAATTTTAAAGAAAACCGCAACAAAAGGTAAGCAGATGCTGCAAGAGGTATCTTCTGCAGCGATAAAACCCACTAGTAAGGAAAGAGTGAAAGCATTTATTGGCGCCGCTGCAGGGTTGCTTTAAGGGCGTTTTGCAGTTTTTTGTGTGCTGACTTGGCATAGGGATACGACTTGGCATACGACAGCGCTTATGACTTATTGGGGCACGTAACCAGAGTTTGTGCCAGCTGTAGGAACATTTCCGGAAAGTGGTTGGTTATTACCGCTGCCAGGGGGAGCTCTTAGCCCTGTGACGTCACTGCAACTGAAGTCCCAGCTTCAAATGGTCGCATAGTTTGAAAGCGGCCGCAGTTGTTATGACGGCACCCCGGGATTTTCGTGTACGTTGTGCGAACGTATACATTAAGCTCTTGCTGTCGACTTCTCACAACGAGTGCGGAAAGCCCAGAAATTCTTTTGGTCACTTCGATGTCTTGGTGGCGGGGAGCTGCTGTATGTTCTATCAGAGACTGAAAATGTACGTTTGTGAATGCGACATTAAAATCGTCCGCTCGAATGCATGCGTCCACCGTCTCTGACCGCCCTGTTAAGCTATAATGGGAAATTGTTTATGGTGATTGTCAAGGTACGAAAATGCCCTATTTCACGCACCCTTATGCATTTTAGGCTCCCTGAGAGGGCAGGGATACGATACGTTTTTTTTTTTTTGCAACTTTTGGAATTGATTAACCATCTGGCTCACACTACTATAGTTCCGAGTTTATCGCTTACCCGCCGCAGTCGTTTCGTACTAATGATGTATTTTGTGATTTTTGTTCCGCGGTTCTGATATCGAACGAGGTTCTTGTGCGTGTGTTTGTTAATCACAATGCCCAACGGCACACGCATACAGCACGTAGACCGGAGATCCATTTCCCTTGCAGGGCACCCCATGTCACCACTCAGTGCTCTTGCAGTAGAATGTAACTGGGTAATTAAAAGAACACAAACAGAAAATATATGGCTGCTCGAGCCAGCTGGAACACAATCTATCCCTAGATTGTCCCATTCAGCTACTTCACCAGAAAGATTTTCCTTGGTTTGGGACACCGGATATTCCACTGCGCATTCTAACCACTGGACTCCTTTTCAGAAGCTTGCTATACTGCCTTAACACTACCCGGACGAAAGGGGTGTGATGATATTGCCGAAAGCGGTGTGATGATAGTTTTCATTTTCCCCCTTAAGTTAAGAAAAAAACGCCTCGCACTTTGTCATAGCGATCATTCGATACAAGCAAAATAAAGGCTCATCGCCCCACCAGCCATTTGATGTAGGCCCTAAAAGTTTGAAGAAGGTGCCAAATGAAAAATCAACACTCTTTGGCCATTGCGTGATTGCTTTCTCTCGAGCAGGCGGATCCAGGACTGATTGCCTTGATATATTTCTTTTCCGTCTGCTCAGAGGGTTCAGTCGATATCGCGGAGGGTTTGTTTTCACTCGAGCCGGGGTCTTCGTGCAATTTATAGTGCGGCTGCGGCGAGCTAAAGACTTTGTTTCGGCGTGGGCTCGGTGGCTGGCTGAAGACTGAAACCACTATACGGCCTGTAAAGAACGAGTGGAAAATAAAGCAATCATGTGAAGAGGCCGCAGGTTTCTACCCGTTGGAACAAATGCGGGAAATGTCTAAAGGAAAGATGGAGCCTGTTTGAAAGGTTTCTTAAAAAGCTAAAAAAGGCACGACAACCAAGTATTTGCCGGTACTTGCAACCCCAGGTGGAGGCGAATTCTCCGTCTAGCATTCGTAAAAAATAGTCTACATAAAATACAGGATGATGTTACGACAAGCTTTTTAACGTAGCCATGCACTATGATTAGACTCACAGTATAATGTACGCGCATAATAGCCACAAGTTTTAGATCCATTTGTACTAAGTGAAGACTAGTTCTATATGTAAATTTACAGAACAGAAGACATGAAAAAAGTCTCGTCAGATCATCACTGGTATATCTTGGCAAAAATAACGGATACTCACTTATTTTTTCAATGGCGGACGAAATTACACATGCATTAGAGTTTTTAGCAGGAGTAGATCCGGCAGTCCCGTGACCCACTGAACAAATAGGTGCGATCGATTGTGTTGCTCTATCTGGCACTAAACTTTGGTATTTCATCTCTTTTTCTGATCTTTTGTCTTCAGCTTGCAGTCGCACCGGGTCTGTGTCATTCTTCAAACATGAACTGCCCCACCTCATGTCATACGCTTAATTTGAGCTAGAAAGCCTTCAACCCGAGTTGGTACCAGCTATTATCAGCGATGTAAACAGTTATTTCCCCCCGTCGGCATACAAAAAATTCGGGTCAAACTTGTTCTCTCGCTGGCAATTTCCATCCAAAAACATATTTATGATAACAAAATTGTGCTGTTGTCTTGAAAAAAATTCTTGCAATGAAGTAAAGTTGTAAAGTTGCTCTGAATACATAAAGGTGATTCGTGATTTTTAGACAAGAACGAAAATGTCACCACAGTGATTACATATGCACTCTAAAGCACTCCCGTGAGTGAGCTTCACCGCAATGGACTCGAGTGACCAATTCATGCAGCCAAGATTGACATCGGCAAATGAGGATAGCGAGCACACGATTTGATAAAAGATGTGATTGGCATTGCGGCATTGCGAAATACAGGACGTCACGACTGCGTTGCGTGATGCCGCAGCGCAGAACGGTCTTTTTGAGTAAAATCGTATGTTCGACATCGTAATTCACAGAACTTTTATTGTTGGTGGCATTTATGGGTCACTTGAGTGCATTAATTGCATTTCTACGCTGATTGCGAAGAAAATTGACCACAGAATTGTCTTACAGTCTAGGGAATAACCACGGTGAGATTTTCCCTAATGGCTTATAGGTCATTAGTAATTACTTCTGTTTAGATGTCAGACTACAAAATTTGCTTCAAAGTGAATTGGCGATGGCCATTCTTGAATTAAATTGCCAAAATTGCCAAATTGGTGGACATCGTCACGACAGCTATGTATATTAAAAGTGATCCACTTAATCACAAACTGAAGCAGCTGTCCTGTGTAACATGACAAGCGCGCGCACGAGTGTGTGTGTATGTGTGTGTGTGTGTGTGTGAGTGAGAGAGAGAGAGAGAGAGAGAGAGAGAGAGAGAGAGAGAGAGAGAGAGAGAGAGAGAAATTATGCAACCTCTACAGCTTTCTTCTCTATTTTTGCCGGATTTTTATTATTGTTGTTGAGCATTACCCCTGTCAAAGCCTTTTGCAACTTGAAAGATACTAGAAGCACTAAATCAAAACTTGTTGGTTACGTAAACAAAAACTCAATTTTCTAAAGATATTAATTCAAGCCCGATTTCTCCCAGGTTAATGCCTCCGAAAACAGCACCTGAATTTTACGTTCGAATTTCCAAAATAACTATAACCCGGAAGCGAAGGACCCGAACTATGATCCAGGACTGCTCGTAGGTGAGTGCGGAGGTATATCACAATGCATCCTCGTTCCTATCATCGTGACCCGCTCCTCACTAGAGTGAAGAGGAGGATCGGTCAGGGAGGTCACGATCTTGCGCCACATGAGGGAGAGGGGCTTGTGAGGAGTAGCCGATGGCTGCGGATGAAAGCTAGGGTGGAATGGCACGTCACTGTCCTTGAGGAGCGGGGTGGTGACTGCGCTCTTAATTTCGCTTCCCTAATGGGGAAAGAGATTGTCCATCTGTAATTTTCCTTGACCTCAAAATGGGCAGACACAAACAGTACTGTAGTCGATGAACATCCAACCTCCCCACCACCTACCCTAACATCGTGGGAGAGGTTGCAAAGAGAACTGGAGAAACAAAGTGTCCGTCTCCTCTCTGCAACGATCTCCCATCAAACAGAATTCCCCTTACAGTCCACTCTCTCCTCCTCCACATACTGAGACACTCCACCGGGCGCGTAAAAGCTCTCGCATGTAATCTACTTTGTGATTGGAAAATATTGCGTCACTTTTTTATCCGTGAATTTTGTTCCTGTTTAAGAAGACAAACATTTATTGCGAGAGTGCCTGAAACGACGCTCCTAGTAATCACATTCTCTCAACGGATGACAAAACTACAGGGAAAATAAGACCAACGCTGAAAAGGGCCAAATTTATCTTCGAACACCAAGCAAGAACACAAAGTGACACACGAGCGGCCTGGCTCATTCTAACTCGTTTAGAGCATCCATCTGCTTGACGTGTCTTTCCCAGAGGAGCCCTTGAGTCAGCCGCAAGCTCTGTGCAGCCGTCGTATTCTAGCGGCTCGATTCTGCTCTGAGCAAGTCAGCGAGTGACTCCCCAGCGTGTTTATGTTCTCGTAACTTACGCTAATACATGAAGCAGTTCATCTTGGTTAACAATGCATGCGCAATTGAATAGCCCCGAGGGCCTCTGTGGTCTGTGACCCCGAAATTTATCTTCCAGATCTTGGTGGCGGCTGCCTTAGAGCGCAGGGAGAGGTAACGTGCCTCCCGCTTTGTAGCCAATGCAAGCGCGAAAAATCTATCGCAAAGGGCGCGTCTAAGGCTATGTTCCGATTACCGACGCAAAAGCCATATCGTGATCTATGGACGTAAAAAAACGGCGTGTCACGTAGTTCGGTTGGCTGAGGAGTGAAATGACGTCATTTTTTTAAGTTATTATGGCAGTTCCGGCAACAGTCTCAACCCGGCCTAACATTTAAATTTCTGCACCCAGCACCTCCCCGATCTTGTCAGATTATGCAGTATTTCTCGTTCCAGTCGAACAGCCGCAAAGACACACTTTTAAGGCGAAAGCCACAGCTGCCCATTCCGCGAAAAAACGTCGTCGTCGTTGTTGTTGTTGTTGTCTGGTACAGAAAACAGTCGCAGCTGTATCTCCAGTGTAGGATGCCAGTGCGTCACCACCGCACCCCCTCTGCACGTTACCTGCGGGGGAAGAGAAGTTAGCCATGCGCGGACTGCGGAACAGGTGAACGTGATGGCACGTGAGTAGCACAGGTGCACCCCAGACCGCAGACGGGAAGCGGTGGCTTGAAATGTCACCAGTCGAAGAGCCGCACGCACCAAGGAATAGTAAAGAAGCCGGTCCAAGTAATGAAGAAATGAAGGCGAATAAATAAACGCAAACATGATGTAACCGTAAAGAGGCGTTTAGTAAGCATCGTCAGGTATTCGCCTTCAAAGCACTACATGAAAATAACCGTTCCGAGAAATTTTCAAGACGAAAATGTATTAATATGTTCGTTGAGCGACCAAGACGGCGACCGGCGTTCATAACAAAAAAAATAAAAAAATCCGGGGCCATCTTCACTAACGTGAAACCTGGGTAAGGGCGAAGCCTGCAGTGTATAAGTGTATTCTTAGAGCCTTGGTGTTTTTGCCAATGAAGATGAAATCGTTGGGGGTAGCGCTATACAGCTTTGCTGTAAGTCTCTTGTCTTTCAAGCACGAAGCTCTCTGGTGCGAGGCGTAAACGAGTGCCCTGGAGTTTTTTTTTTTTTTTAGTACGCGTTACGAAGCGTTCGAGTGCGATGCGTAAACGATTGTCCCGGGGTTTTAGTACCGTGACTACATAAGACGACGGGCACGACGACTACGACAGGAGACGCCAACAGCCCCAGGCCCTAAGGGGCTTCGCCCCTAAAACGACTCCAACAATAATGGTAATAAAATGGCCGCTCCGCAAACTCGGCACCGTGCCTAAAAGGAAACAAGATTTAGCCTCGTCCATGTCAGTTGGAGAAGAATTAATGGCACGTCATACAGGTAATTGCAAATTAATTAGTAACTTATTAGTTATGAATAGTAATGATTAGCAAGGCACGATAAGGTGGAACAAGATTAATTATGAATTAAGATTAATCAGGACATAACAAGGTGCATTAATATAGATTATTGATTGATGATGGGTTATTGATTGATATTAATGATTAATAAGATGTGATTAAAATGGTTAAGGATGAATTAAGACGAATTAAGGTCAGAAATAAGGTGCATTAAGATTGAGTAAGATAGATTATTTATTTATTTATTTATTTATTTATTTATTTATTTATTTATTTATTTATTTATATACCTTAAAGGGGCACTGACACAAAATTTTGAAGGCTGGATAACTTCGGAGATAGATTGGTGGGAACACATATACATCATCTGCAAAATATCAGCGGCGAATACAGCCTAGAACATATTTAAAATCTATTTTAATGTGTGCGAAACGCAACTGAGCAGCCAGCAGAGGACCACGCGCAATCGACATCCCGAGGATATCGTTTAAATAAACAACATCCAAACACGTCACGAGTTTGTGTTTGCCGCTTCCGCACTGCCGGCGTTTTTCGCCGGCTCGCCCGGCTCGCCGCTCCAATCGGAGGGCCGGAGGGCGGAGCTTCTGCTCTCGAGAACGAACGACCCGATCGTTGGCGGCGGAGGCGCCGTGATTTCGTCAGCTCATCGGGCAGCTGGCCGCGACCAAAGTTCTACAGCGATTCCAGGCACTCTGTTTCTATTACTGTTTATTACCATTGGATGCGAAAACGCGCCGGAGGCACGAAAAGCCCACTGAGCTAGCCGCACGGTCGCTGCGCAGGCGGCGGCCACGGCCGCGAAGTGGCCCAGGCCGGCGCAGGTAGCTCAGTGATAGCTTGTTACCGCTGCACGAAATTGTCCCCAAGTCCCGACCATGGTGGCTTACATGAGAAAGGAGTTAATGATGCGATGGCGGGTTGCATTAAAAATTGTCATCTGCACCGCTTACGAGAGCGGCACTCGAATATCCGCCGCAGTGCTAAGCCGAACACATCTGTAGGCGGACCTGTAGGCAGACCGGCTGGCTGCTCCCAGCGCGCGTCTTGCCACCCACAGTCTCGAGCGTCGCGCGTCGTTCTTTAGCCGCGGTAGCATTTGCACTCGCAGCGCCTGCGTCACATCCACGGTCGCTTTTTAATTAAGCGCCTCGCGAGATCAGTACGTGGGGGCATTCGCAGAAACTGCCGTCGATGCGGATTCGACAGTGCTACGGCGGCTCTGCTCTGTGATATCCCTCCGACGGTCACGTGGTCCGCTTTGTTCACGCAAAATCCACAAAATCCATCGTTTCGCGGCACTCGCTGAAACCGAAACTGCGACTGGCCGCATTGAACATGCCTCTAATTAAACAACCGTCGCACGCTGAAGCAAATGAGGTTTCTACAGGTTATAAGTAGGTCACTAGCTACTTATCGCAACAAAAAAAAAACAAGATGCAAAATTTTTGTGTCAGTGCCCCTTTAAGGGCCCAATAGGGCATTACATAAGGGGTGTGACATACAGCAGTAATAACAACAAAAAAATTGCTTAAAAAATGCAGGGTACAGCAATATAATCAGTCGGAATTCCAAAAAATACAGAAAAGACCGCAACAAATATTCACAGAGCAAACACAATGCGAAAGCAGTACTTTTTACACAAGCAAGAGATTACAATGACTAAAATTGGTTATCGGTTTCAAGAAAAGCAAGTAACGCAGTTTGGAAAGTTGATTGCAGAGAGTGTGCGACAACGCTAGCAGGTAGTGAATTCCACTCATTTATTGACAAAGCAAGAGGGGAAAATTGGTGTTTCTTTGTGCGAGAAAATACTGGTTCTATCTTATGATCATGGTCGATACGCATAGAAGTGTACGAAGCTGGGTGAATGAAAGTGCGACGAAATGGCGAATCAGTGTGGTATAACGTGTGGTATTATGGTCGATTAAGGGGGATTACGATAGATTAAGATGGAATATGGTGGAGTTAAAGTAGATTAAGATGAATTACAGTGGCTTCAGATGGATTAAAGTAGTTTAAGAGAGATTATACCCCTGTCAAACGTGCCTATTTAAGTGCACTTCCGCCGAGTGCACTCGGGTTTCCCAAGTTACAGTTAGGCTGCGCGCTGCTAAACGACGAAGTAAAGTGCCATTGGCCGTGATTTCAGTGACGATAGCCGGCGTAAATATTACGCAAAATTACTTGAAATTCCCCCTCTTTATCACGTGACGAACAATGTAAACATTTCGTTGTGTTTGCATTGTTTAAAATTGCAATCGGCGCCTCGCACAAGACGACAAAAAACACAGTCGGGATGGCGACTGAACACCGGCGCTGATATCTTCACTGTTATTCACTGCGCAGTGAATGACAGCAGCATTATTGTTTGGATGAAATTATCTGAAAGCGTTGAATACAACAGAAATAGGCTGAAGCAGGAACACAATCACAGGGCCACAAGAAACCCCCTACGAGAACGCCGCAGAGAACGGCTGCCATGGAGCAAAACACCCACCAGGCGGCCCTGGCACGTTGTTGAGAGGGAGGTTATTTTCTTATTTTTCTTCGCTGCTTCAATTTTTGTAAAAGTAAATAAGCAATATATATATAATTAACTTTTAGCGTTACTTATTATCAACTAAACCCCCGCGGTTTTAGGTTAATTTTTCCGATTTTCGGACTTCTGTTCACGAGATTACTCACTCGGCGAGCTGGCCCCGGTAAAGTGTGTTTGGGGACCACACTCAGCTTAAAGAGCGCTCTTTGTATAGTGTCATTCGCGTTTGCCGTTTAGCTGCTCCCGAATGACATTTTAGCCGAGTGCACTCTGTGTAAGTGCACTTAAATAGGCACGTTTGGCAGGGGTATTAAAGATGTTAAAATAGCGCAGCTGCTGTTTCCAAGGGTGGACATACACTATATGACTGGTACCCGTCCCAATAGTTCCAGGCTTTCACCTTCAAAACACGTAAGCAGACGTAAGTGAAGCGAACAATTTTTTTTTAGATGCGACGCATCTGTTGCTCTGAGGCATGTCCCTCCTGCATCGGCGTCGGCGTCGGCGGCGTCCGCACGCCACCTGCGCATGCGCGCCTCTCCTCCGCTCTTCTCTCCGACAGCTGTGCGCAACACCCTCACTCCCTCTCATTATCATAAACAACAGCTGCGTGCGCGCGCTTCGCTCCGCTCGCGTCTCCTCCGGCGCGCGAGTGCGCGCATGCGCGACTCTCCTCCGCTGTCTCCTCTCCTTCAGGCGCTGTGAATATAAAGCGGGTAGCGCGCTGCGGCGGTTCAGTCAGCGCTCGCTCTCGTTCGACGCCGCGTGCCTTTGCTTGACGACTCCGTGCTTGACTTGATTCTTCCGATGAAGACGTAATGGAAGCGACGGTTCCTTCAGCGAGTGGGCTGACACAATCCAATACCAGCGTCAGCGCAAACGCTCAAGACAACGTTACGACCAATTGAACCCCCCGATGCGTCGCATCACATCACGGTTCCCTCGCGGGAAGGTGGGCGTTATTTTCTCTCAGCTTTGCAAGGGACGTGTTTTCCGCGTCCAGCGCGGGAGGTTATAGTCGCCTGTTGCCAGATTATTGTACAACAGCACTGGAAGCGTCACCAAAACTAGATACGGGAGCACAGGTCTGCCGCAAGCAGGTGCTTCATCCTTTTTGCATTCACTGCGTCCATGAGGCGCGTATATGTCCGCCGCGGAACTTTATTACCACTATCATCGCCTTCATGCTGGCTCTTGGCGTCTTTCAGTGACGCCTAGCCTAGCTGATGTATGATAATGAGGCCAGACACGACCACCACTCCAAGACGGGGCACAACACCGGGGGAGGCGACACACAAGGAACACTTAGGCATGGGACACAAAAATCTAGGTAGCCTATGAGCGCCATTCGCGACGTTTCCAAGGGAATGGGGGAAGCTTTATGGACCTACATACGCGGTAACAACCTAAATAATTCATCACTTGCTTTAATAAATCATCATCATCATAAGACCCAGCCTGTTTATGTCTCCCGCCGGGCAAATGCCTTTACCATAGACTGCCAACTTCCCTTACCGGGTGTCAAACGAGCACATTCTTTGCATCCGAAATTTTCTTGAATCATCAATCCCCCGACTTATTCAACTTTTTGGAGCCCTACTTTTTTGGAGCCTGAGGCCATGATATCGCGCGGCCTAAGAAACAAGCAGTATCTGTACAAAGGAAACTATAATCGGAGCCGGCTTCGACGATACTCACAAAATGACATGGCCATTAACCCACTCGTCCATGCTTCCATATAAGGCGACATCGGCCGCCTTATATCGATATAGCGGTAGAAACGAGGATGAGCTTTAAAAATCCCTTCTCGGAACATATTCCGTTGGATTAAACAAACGTTGTTTGAATCAGTGTAAAGTTGAGCAGGCATGGGTACATTGCGCCCATAATCTTCAGCATAGTGTAGTGCTCTGCGCACATTGAAATTCAAATTCCTGAAACAAGAAATCAATTCGAATTTTTGTCTCTCCCACGAACTCAAATTGTGAAATCTTTCCATTTACTCGGTATGATGCCGCGTCGCTTGTAGCTTCTGGGCCGCGGCAATCATCAATGTAAACCGACGTCACACAAAAAAGAATACCAGCTACAGCACACAACTCACCCCTCCTGCACTATCCAGATGCCACATGGTTTATGCATCATCATCATCATCATCATCATCATAATCACCACCACCAGCCTATCTATGCCCACTGCAGGGCAAAGGCCTCTCCCATTATTCTCCAATTACCTCGGTCCTGTGCCAACTGTGACCAATTTATCCCCGCAAACTTCTTGATCTCATCTGCCCATCTAACTTTCTGCCGCCCCCTGCAACGCTTGCCTTCTCTAGGAATCCACTCTGTTACCCTTAATGACCAGCGGTTATCTTGCCTTCGCATTACATGCCCTGCCCACGTCCATTTCTTCTTCTTAATTTCTACTAATATGTCTTTAACACCAGTTTGCTCCCTGACCCACTCCGCTCTCTTCTTGTCCCCTAATGTTACACCTATCATTTTCCGCTCCATTGCCCGCTGAGTCGTTCTCAATTTAAGTTGAACCCTCTTAGTGAGCCTCCAAGTTTCTGCCCCGTAGGTGAGTACCGGTAAGATGCAGCTGTCATACACTTTCTTCTTCAGCGACAATGGTAGGCTGCTATTCATCATCTGAGAATGTCTGCCATATGCACCCCACCCCATTCTGATCCTTCTAATTATCTCTACCTCATGGATGCAGCGAGGGCGTAGAGGTAGAACACCCGCCTCGCGTGCAGAAGGACCGTGGTTCGAATCCCGGTGCCGGACAATTCCCACAGGATTACAAAAAAAAAAAATTCGCGTATTGATGGAATTGCACAAAGGGGCTTGGGGTGCGGCCTGACCCCGGCGACCATTCCCGGTAATGCACTCCCTCACCAGAGCAGGATTGGCCACCCTGGTGTAGTAACGGCCACAACCTCCCATGAATACCCCAATTAACCCTCGGGCCTCAGTCCCCAGCGGCTGCGAAGCAACTGACCACGGCGGCGGTCAGACCTATGACGCAGCAGAGGGTGCTAAGAATCCCTGGATCCGGACCGGCCGCCAATGGAATCTGAACCTGGCAACGTTTAACGTGCGAACCTTATCTAGCGAAGCAAGTCTCGAGGTGTTGTTCGAGGAACTAGAGGGCATTAAATGGGATGTAATAGGGCTTAGCGAGGTTAAGAGGGCAGGCGAAGCCCTTACGGTGCTGAAAAATGGACACGTTCTATGTTACCGTGGTCTAGAGGACAGAAGAGAACAGGGAGTGGGATTTCTAGTCAATAAAAGCATAGTTGGCAACATAGACGAATACTATAGCATTAACGAAAGGGCAGCAGGTCTTGTAATTAGGCTCAATAAGAGGTACAAGCTCAAGGTGGTGCAGGGCTACGCGCCCACATCCAGCCACGACGACCAAGTAGTGGAACGCTTCTATGAAGATGTGGAATCGGCAATGGCTAAAGTAAAAACGCATTAGACCGTAGTTATGGGGGACTTCAATGCTAAAGTAGGCAAGAATCAGGCTGGAGACAAGGCAGTTGGGAACTATGGTCTGGGCTGTAGAAATAGCAGGGGGGACCTACTAGTTGAGTTTGCAGAACGGAATAACCTACGCATAATGAATACCTTCTTCTGTAAACGGGAGAGTCGGAAGTGGACCTGGAGGAGCCCGAATGGGGAGCACAAAAATGAAATAGACTTCATATTATGCGATAACCCTGGCGTCGTGCAGGATGTGGAAGTGCTCAGAAGGGTAAGGTGTAGTGACCACCGTATGGTAAGATCTCGAATTAGGCTAGATTTGAGGAGGTATCGCAACAAGCTAGTACGTAAGAAGCCGATAAATGAGCTAACAGTAAGATGTAAAGTAGAAGAATTCAGGATCGCGCTGCAGAACCGATATTCTGCCCTTAACGAGGAAGCCGAGCTTACGACACAGGAAGCCAGTGACAACCTTACACGCATTCTCACGGAGTGTGCAGTAGGATTCGGGGGCACTATGGCTAGACAGGATACTGGTAAACTTTCTCAGGAGACGAAAGATCTAATCAGGAAACGGCAAACCATGAGAATCTCCACCGCAGCTGACAGAATAGAACTAGCCGAGCTCTCGAAGTTAATCAATAAGCGTAAGACAGCTGACATACGGAAGTATAATATGGAGAGGATCGAATACGCTGTAAAGAACGGAGGTAGCCTGAAAGCAGTGAAGAGACGTCTTGGCGTGGGGAAAAATCAGATGTATGCACTTAAGGATAAGCAAGGCAATGTCATCACAAATAGGGATAAAATAGTCACAGTGGCCGAGGAGTTCTATAGGGATCTGTACAGTAGCCGGGACATACAGGATAATGCCGAACGAGACAGTAGTTCAGAGGAGATAGACATCCCACCAGTAACGACCGAAGAAGTAAGGAAGGCTTTGAAAGAAATGAAAGGGGGCAAAGCACCTGGTGAGGATCAGATAACAGCAGACCTCTTGAAGGATGGCGGAGAAATTGTACTTGAAAAACTGGCAAACCTGTATACGCAATGCCTAATGACCGCAATGGTACCGGAATCTTGGAAGAACGCGAACATCATCCTAATCCATAAGAAAGGCGACATGAAGGACTTGAAAAATTACAGGCCGATCAGCTTACTGTCAGTCGTCTACAAGGTATTTACCAAGGTAATCGCTAACCGAATCTCTGCAACCTTAGATTTCAGTCAACCTAAAGAACAAGCAGGGTTCCGTAAAGGTTATTCAACAATGGACCATATTCACACGATCAATCAGGTGATAGAGAAGTGCGCTGAGTATACTGAACCCCTATATATAGCCTTCATAGACTATGAGAAAGCATTTGACTCGGTCGAAACCCTAGCAGTCATTCAGGCATTACGGAACCAGGGGGTAGATGAGCATTATGTAAGAATACTAGAGGATATCTACAATGGGTCTACAGCTACCATCATCCTCCATAGGGAGAGCAGCAAAATACTTATAAGGAAGGGTGTCAGACAAGGAGACACAATCTCTCCAATGTTATTCACAGCATGCTTACAAGAAGTATTCAGAACGTTGGATTGGGAACAGGTGGGGGTAAGGGTTAATGGGGAATACCTCAGTAACCTCAGATTTGCTGATGACGTTGCATTGCTAAGTAACTCGGGGGACGAAATGCAAAGCATGCTTTCCGCACTGGGCGAACAGAGTAGAACCGTGGGCCTGAAAATTAATATGCAGAAAACTAAAGTAATGATCAATAACCTCGGGACAGCACAGCAGTTTGAGATAGGTGGCGAGGCAGTGGAAGTGGTAAGCGAATATATCTACTTAGGCCAAGTTGTGACCCCAGATCCCAACCATGGTTTATGCAAGTGGGATTAAACACTCACACGCCCCATACGCCTCAGCGTCGCTTCCACTCGGCACCTGTACACGACGTGCCGAGTGTCCTGCCCTCTCTGTCAGACTTGCCGTGTTCATGAAGGCAGCGAACACGTACAGCGTGTGCGCGTCCTCGCTTCACTAAACCATGGCCCTCCGTGAAGATTACTTCGTGTCTAAAACTAAGGGATGTCATCGGGCCATTACACTGGGAGGGGGGGGGGGGCTGCATCACGACGTATGAAGACCTTTGTATCTTTTGTTTATGGCTATGGTTTGCACGAATTTCAGTGAATTTCTAGCGTAATAATACTCCCGTGCGCGTGCTGTGAGTGTGTTGCTCCGTCTGGTGGTGTTGGTGCGCGTTTCTGTGGTTCTGTGGTCTGTTACTTACGGAGCCACAAGCCGAGCTCGCTTCAAGGCTGAGCTCTCTGTGGGATTAACGAAGTCTCTCTCTCTCTCTCTCTCTCTCTCTCTCTCTCTCTCTCTCTCTCTCTCTCTCTCTCTCTCTCTCCTATAAAAACGAATTATCACGTTGCCTGTTTCAAGGACACCATTATCTTCGTGGTGCCCGTTATGGAGCAATTTATGGCAAGACTATCAACCCATTACTTGAAGGACTTCTCATTCGCCAGAAACCGAGGTTTCCCATTGATTCGTGCGGCCTCTCGTACTCCAGCAGCTACCGGCGGTGGTGCTCTACCATTGTCCTGAGACACTGGATACAGCTCTTTCTCGAAACTTCTGTTCTTGTTCTTCGTCAGATACCGTGTTTTTGGGGTGCCCCCCCTTTGTGAAACCTCCGCATCCCATGTCTCCGAATCTCCGCATTTTTTCTGGTATTTTGAGCTAGGATGCGTCTACACTTTTTTATTAATTCCTAACCCTCTTTCACTCTTATGCTGTGTACTATGCTTATGTACTTATGCTGTGCATATGCTTAACAGCGCGCGAGCTCACGTACAAGCATTGTATAAAGGGTCTGCTACATTTGTATACCGTTACAGTTGAAAACGAACACGCCGGAATAAACCCTTTTATTCCCGTTCGAGTTCGGTGGTATGGGTATGGTTTATTTATTTGACCGAAAGCTTCTTTCTGTTTCTTTCTTTTTATATGGCTGCTATATTTTTGCGCTTATCGACTCAGTAGCACTTCAGTGGTCATTTGCCTTATTTTTTTATTTTTTCCGGCCCTCATGACAATCCCCAGCCGCCTTGAGTGTATATATATATATATATATATATATATATATATATATATATATATATATATATATATATATATATATAAGCAGTAAAAGAAACTTCTCGAGGAGCCAGAAAAAATACTTGAGAAAATGGTAGACAACTCAAAATGAAAAAATGAAGACTGAACCTCCAGTCGAAACGTCAGTAAACCACTGGTTTTGTTTTTAATCGTGCGTCTACCATTTTCTCAAGTATATATATATATATATATATATATATATATATATATATATATATATATATATAGTTTGGAAATGAAGGGCTCGTTAGGAAATACAGAAAGAAATGCCGGCAGTCCACAACGCCAAAGACGGCATAGGGGAATGGTTAGACTATTCTTTTCCGTTAGTGACGTTATATTATTTGCTTTTAATAATTACGTGAGAAAGAAAGAAAGAAAAACACGCGCCCAGGGTGGGGACCGAACCCACGCTTTTCGATTAGATCTCGAATGCCTTACCAATTCGGCTATCTGGGCGACTGTATTCTCCTTCACTTTCTGGGGTATTTATATTTACTAAAACTGTATCTGACGCTTGAGGGTGGTAGCCAGCGCCACTCAGACTACACGGGGAGAAGGGGACCTTCTTTTCAACCCCCGGGGCGTGGCTCTAACGTCTACAGCGTGTCATAAGCGAATAACTGGCGGGAAACCCTCTTATGTTACCTTGGCATCAAGGCTGCCAGAATCGAGGCCCTCGCATAAGCGGGTAACTGGCGGGAAACCTCTTATGCTACCTTGGCATCAAGGCTGCCAAAATCGAGGCCCTCGCTAAGCTTAGTGAGGGCCTTCGAAGGCTTCGAGGGCCTTCGAAGGCGTTCGGTCGCCCCGCTGTGCGCAAGCTTCGCGCTGAAAAGCGGCTTCGCGTGCGAGCACAGCGAGACGACGAGGGTTACACCAGTTTTACATTGAGGGCGTCGTAGACCTCTGTAAGTGGGTGGATCCTGCGATGCCTGAGTCCGACAAGATCAGGCACATCCTCAAGGGCATCGAAGATTATGCATTTCAGATGCTCCTGGGCAAGAACCCGCAGACTGTTGACGAAGTCCTCAATTGGTGCCTCAGCTATGACGAGCTACGCAAACAGCGTGTTGTTACTCGCCAACGCACACTGCCCAACAAAGACGCTCCACTAGGGTCACTGTCGTCATTGGCCGTACCTTCCGACCTTTCTCCTCTTCTGCCGCACATCGAGGCGTTCGTGCGTGCAGAAGTTTCGCGGCAGCTGGCCCTGCTTCCTAGTGCTCGAGAGCCTGCCTTTCCGCTGCCTCCGACTGTGCGGCGAATGATTCAAGAACATGTCGCCGAGGCGCTTCCCTCAGCCTGCCAACCACCACATGTGCCTGTACCCATGGCTTCACCCTCGACCGCTCACGTACGTCACCAATGGCTCCGCCCTTGTCCACTACCGCCGCAGCATCTCTCGCTCCCCCATTAGCATCGCCCCTAATGGTACCTATATATGGCAGCGCCCGTCGCTTCACCGGCTGCGATGACTTACGCTTCAGTTGTACGACAACTGGAACCAGGCGCCTTCCAGTCATATCAGTACACGGCACCTCAGCGGGTGACACCGTATCCTCGACCAGCACCCTAACAGCTCAATCCTTGTCGCACACCCGACAACCGCCCCATCTGTTACGCATGCCGCATGACCGGGCACGTGGCGCGGGTGTGCCGTCGGCGGCCACCACTTGCTAGTGATGTCCACCCTGTACCGGCCTACGGATCTCAGCCGTATTTCGCCCCCGGTGATTCAGGACCGACACCGAGCTCCTGCACTAGCGCCCACCATTTTCGAGCCGTCGCCCTTCTTCCCCGCGTCGCCGCTCCGTGTCGCCCATGCGCCCCCGACAAAATCCGACCGCCGAGGAAACTGACGGCTGCAATTCCCGAGGCAAGAACTGCACCTACGTCAAAATGCCGAAGTCCTCTTTTCTCATCCGCTAACACTATATATGTGACTGTGGAAGGTGTCGCCGCCCTCGCGCTTATTGATACCGGCGCCGCTGTGTCAGTGTTGAATGAACGTCTACGCCGCTCATTACGTAAAGTTACGACGCCTCTTTCTGACCTTACCCTTCGGACTGCGAGCACGCAAGAGATTAAACCGTTGGCCATGTGTACCGCTCGGGTTCTCATCCAAGCCGTCACATACGTCATCGAATTCATTGTCCTCCCATCATATTTTCACGACATCATCCTCGGCTGGGACTTCCCATCCCGACATCACGACATAATCGATTGCGCACGTTTGCAAGTTGAACTTCTACCGTTCTACGAGCCGCCGCCGAACGAGCTGTCGACCAAGTTAACTGTTTTCGAAGATATGGACATTCCCCCGATATCTTCCGTCATAGTGCCTGTTTTGTGCAATGTGGACAACACGACTGTGGTTTTCACGCCTTCCAGGTCCTTCCTCTCGCGCAAATGTCTGCCTTTAGCCGCTGCTGTCATCGACGTCCACTCCGGTTGCGGCTCAATCGTCATCTGCAAGCCATATTCTTGCCCGACTACCTTGTTCCATGGAGAATGTCTAGGGTGCGTGGAAACTGTTCACCCTTCTCACGTGAACGCTGTGCCCGACGAACCATCGCTGCTCACTGTTGGAACACTTAGTCCTGTGCGTGCGTCAAGCTCGGATGCGTTCCTGCAGTCCGTCGACAAGGGCCTTAGCCCTGAGCAGACAGACAGACAGACATTGAACTTTATTATGCCCTGAGCAACGCGACAAGCTCATCGCCCTCCTTCAGAGTTTTCGCGACTCCTTTGATTGCGTACAAACCACCCGGGGACGCACGTCGGCAGTTTCACATGAAATAGACACCGGCTCCCACGCCCCACTGCGGCAGAGACCATATCGCGTGTCACCTACGGAGCGCCGCGTGATCGACGAGCAAGTGTCCGATATGCTTACCCGTAATGTCATCCGACCCTCTACCAGCCCGTGGGCCTCTCCTGTTGTTCTGGTCACAAAAAAGGACGGGTCGATCCGGTTCTGCGTGGATTATCGCCGCCTCAATAAGATTACGCGCAAGGACGTTTATCCGCTGCCCCGTATCGACGACGCTCTTGACTGCCTCCAGGGTGCCGAGTTTTTCTCCTCCTTGGACCTGCGGTCTGGTTACTGGCAAGTGCCCATGGCTGATGCCGATCGCTCGAAAACAGCGGTCGTTACACCTGACGGTCTTTATGAATTTAACATGATGTTGTTCGGGCTTTGTAATGCGCCAGCCACTTTAGAACGAATGATGGACAACGTTTTACGGGGCCTTAAGTGGAAAACCTCTCTTTTTTATCTGGATGACATTGTTGTGTTTTCATCAGATATTGACACGCACCTTGAGCAAGTGTTGACCTGCCTCACGTCAGCCGGCTTGCAACTGAATCTGAAGAAGTGCCGCTTTGCTGCTCGCAAGCTAACAATTTTGGGCCATGTTGTGTCCAAAGACGGCATCCTTCCAGATCCGGACAAGCTTCGTGCAGTCGCAGAGTTTCCCAAACCGGCCACTCTGAAAGACCTCCGAAGCTTTATCGGCTTGTGTTCGTATTTTCGCCGATTCGTTCGAAATTTTGCCACCATCATCGCCCCTTTAACACAGCTCCTCAGCGGACACAACGAACGTCTCCAGTGGTCGCCTGCTTGTGACACGGCATTTGTGACCATGCGGCGCCTGCTTACGACACCCCCAATACTGCGCCATTTTGACCCGCTTGCGCCTACTGATGCGAGAGGTGTCGGTCTTGGCGCAGTGCTCGCTCAGCGGAAAGCTGGCTTCCGTGAATACGTCGTCGCATACGGCAGCCGCACGCTCACGAAGGCGGAACGGAATTATTCTGCAACAGTGAAAGAATGTTTGGCGATCGTTTGCGCAATCAACAAGTTTCGCCCTTACCTCTACGGTCGTCCATTCAATGTCGTCACGGACCACCACGCCCTCTGCTGGCTGTCTTCACTCAAAGACCCTTCCGGTAGACTCGGTCGTTGGGCTCTTTGCTTGCAGGAGCACGACATTCGAGCCGTATACCGGTCCGGACGCAGACACACGGATGCTGATGCCCTATCCACATCACCCGTAGGGTCAGACGATGACAGTTCATATACGCCAGATTGTGCCGTGGCGTCTCTAGACTCCCTTGACATGGCTGCGGAACAGCGTAAAGATCCGTTGATCGCCTGTGTCCGTAAATATTTGTCGAGTCCGTCAACAGTTGCAGCCTCTCGTGCGCTACGCCGCCAGGCTTCGCACTGCGGCCTTCGGGCCCGGACGACCTTCTTTACCGCCGCAACTGTTTATTTGAGGGCCGGAAGTGGTTACTCGTCGTTCCTGGCCATCTGCGCTCTGATTTCTGCTCCCACTTCCACGCTGATACAACGTGCGCGCACGCTGGGGTGCTCAAAACGTACCAGCGCTTGCGTTTGCGCTATTACTGGCGTGGAATGTACACGTTTCTAACGAAGTATGTCCGCTGGTGTACAGATTTCCAGCGTCGCAAGTCTCCCCCTCAACACCCAACCGGCCCGCTGCAGCCGCTACAATGTCCAGCTGCCCTTTCGACTGTGTTGCATCGACACGGCAACCGATGGATTATCGTCGCGGTTGACCACCTCACGAGGTATGCAGAAACAGCCGCACAACCCACTGTCACCGCCCGCAACGTCGCATCGTTCCTCCTTGAACGTTTTATACTTCGCCATGGAGTGCCGAGAGAATTGTTGAGTGACAGAGACGCTGCTGACCAAATGCAGAGTCGTTCATATATATATATATATATATATATATATATATATATATATATATATATATATATATATATATATATATATATATATATATATATAGAGCTTCAACCGTACATTAGGCGACATGATTTCAATGCACGTTTCTCCCCACCATTCCAACTGGGATTTAGTCCTGCCTTTCGTCACTTACGCCTAAAATACGGCGACGCAAACAACCACGGGATTGTCGCCGTTCTTTTTATTATACGGACGGGAGCCTTCGTGTACATTGGACACTATACTCCCATACCACCCGGATGCGTCACAGTGTGCACCAGTCTAGGAAATCGCCAAGCATGCGGAAGAGTGCCGCCAAATGGCGAGATGAGATCGTTCAAGACCGCAGACCAAGGATGTCAGAAGTCCCACCACGACGCTTCCTGCGGAGCTCCACATACGCTGCTGGCTCCCTCGTTTGGCTTTGGACACCGTCCAATACCCCCGGCCTTTCGAGCAAACTACAAGCTAAATACGAGGGACCCTACCGATTCATCGAGCGAACTTCACCCGTGAATTACGTCGTTGAGCCGGTCACTCCTCCTACAGATCGTCGTCGCCGTGGCCGCGACACAGTTCATGTTCAGCGCCTTAAGCCGTATTACGACCCGCTCGTCCTCGCTTCACCTTGAGTCGCCAAGGATGGCTCCTTTTTTCTCCGGGGAGTAATTGTAACAGAGATAGTGGTCGTTACAAGGCGCACCAATGTGGCCAAAGGGGTGTGGGCTCAACTGAGATCGAGGCTGACTTTCAAGTGGCGTCAATCCCCCACTAGGTTTATGTGCACGGCAAAGCCCCATCGAGAACGCTCTTGCTGCGAGACCTGCGCGTGTACTCCCGAGCTAGCTTTGGCCTCTGGTACAACCAGCCCCTGTTACAACGCTCTAACGCTCTGGGCGCCTGCTAATAAACCTCATAATATATATATATATATATATATATATATATATATATATATATATATATATATACAGGAAGATAGGTCGGCAGTCTACAACGCCAAAGAAGGCATAGAGGTTGTTGAGAAATAAAGGTGCGCAGGCAGAGGGCGACAGTAGGAGAAAAGGAAGAGGAGGATGGGGCGCTCACTGCCTCGCTAATCGACTCCATCACCGTATCGGAAGCCAGACGCTGGTCCTCTTTCGCTACACATTTTCTGGTTTCGTGAAACCCGGGAACCGGCGCACGAGCGAATCTACGTTCGACGGCGCAGCGGCTCTGAGGCACGCGAGGCTTGGATACCTTCGTACTGCTATATCCTGGAAGCCTTGCCCTCGGCCGCCGCCCCTTTCAGCTCGCGCCCAAGCCCGCCCTTGTCCCCTTGGTATTCGCAACCCCAGCGTCTTGCTTCATCGACTGGTGCCATGGACGCTCTTCGTTTTCGCCGAGATGTCCTGCGAGTGACCGTCTCCGGGACCATGACAGTCATCGACGCCTTGCTGCGGAGCCAGGCAGCAACGGCCCTTGACAGACAACATGTCCTCGACCTCATCTTGCATGATCAAGCGAGCCTTCACAAACTCGACGCTCAAGTTCAGGAGAACCTGAAGGGTGAAGAATTTGATGCTGACGTTTTGGAAGCGATTGATTACGACGAGCGTATCTACGCCCTGCGAACGCGCGTACGCTTCTCTGCGAGCCAAGACTCTTCCGCAGGCCTCGTCCTTCAACCTCAGACGGCCCTGTTTACTACCCGCATCGCAACCTCGACTATTTGCTCGCTTCCCGAGGAGGCCCGGCGGCCAATGGTCCCGTGTGACGTGCCGCCCGTCCGGGAAACGACTGCTGCGCGGATAGTAGAACAGGACAACGAGGACGGAGGCGCTGCGGCCTTTCAGGACACCAAGCAGGACACCGAGGTGCTCAGCCAGGGAGAGAGGCTCCAGCAACTGCGCAGTCCTGCTGCTTCCGTGAGTGCCCTTTCGAGGAAGTCTCAAGGACACTCCAGGGACCTCGGCATCGCTGACGCGGCCATCGTTACTGAGACGGCCCAGCGACCCTGCCGTGAATCTAGCTTCGCCGACAAGACTTCTACTTCGGAGACTTCTCAGTGGCCTCAGACGGACGCTGGTGTCACAGACGCAATTCTCACTTCGGAGACGTCAATACAGCTCTTCCACAACCCTCGAATCGATGACTCGACTTCCGCTGCGGACACGTCTGACCGACCCTGCCATGGACTTGGAATCACCGATTCGACTCCCGCTTTGGAGGCGTCCCTGAGGCCCGGTTGCGACCGTTTCGTTGGCGACGCAGCTGTCGTTTCTGCAACATTTCAGGAGCTCTGCTACGATTGGAAGAAAGTTTTGTTGGATCCGGCAACAAAAACGCGATTCGTGGAGAAGGTGGACTCGCTTAACGGGATAACGAAGACCCTGCTTCTCCGGCGCTCCGTGAGCGAGCTTCGACGCCGGAAACGAGCTTCGGCCGTGCTCGTCCAGGCCCAGTGGCGACGCATTCTCGTGTGGAAGCTGAAGAAATGCTTCGATTTGGGCCACCCCATCTTCAGCAAGCACACGTCGACGCTGGATGAACTTTTCTACAGTGTTTGTAGGTCCGAAGAGAGGGAAGTCTCATGGTTCGCAGAGACAACGGATGTGCTGCTGGAACGCACCGATTACTTCACGGAAGCAGCATCAGACGTGGACGGAACGATAATGCCACTACGCTCGCCGCATGATCTCTGTAAATTTGACCGTCTGCATCAGTTGTTCCCATTCGATCCCGGCGGCTGCCTTCTGGCCGAATACCTTGAGCATGGTCTCTTTTTCCGGGGGACCATATGAACACTCGCAGTCTTCACTTTTAGCCCCTAAGTAACTTTGACCCAGCAAACCAGCAAGCGCTCGTTGCCCATGACGCTGGCTATGGACTTGTACTGCCTCGCTCGATTGACAACGCTCTCTACAGAGATCTAAGGCACCGAGATACCCTGCAAAATGCTCCACGGGATCCCCCAGCCAGCTTACAAGCATCTCTGCGGTGGAATGATGCGCCGCCGGAAGTCGAACAAGTGGTCGTAGTGAGGCCCGTACTTCGCCACTTCCCGTGCAGCTGCCAGCTAGCTCCCAACCAACTTGGCGGCGGCGGGAGTATGTTAAGAAATAAAGATGCGCAGGCAGAGGGCGACAGTAGGAGAAAAGGAGAGGAGGATCGGGGGCGCTCACTGCCTCGCTAATCGACTCCATCACCGTATCGGAAGCCATACGCTGGTCCTCTTTCGCTACAGGGGTGTTGCTAGGCTCTTTTTTTACTACGGTCAGTGAAGTTAACATTTGTTAAATATACGTAAGAAAGGAAGAAAGAAAGAAAGAAAGAAAGAAAGAAAGAAAGAAAGAAAAACACGTGCGCAGAGTGGGGACCGAACCCACGCCTTTCGATTTGATCTCAAATGCCTTACCAATTCGGCTATCTGGGCGACTGTGTTCTCCTTCACTTTATGGGGTATTTGTATTTACTATAACTGTATCTGACGCTTGAGGGTGGTAGCCAGCACCACTCTGACTACACGAGGAGAAGGGGACCTTCTTTTCAACCCCCGGGGAGTGACTCGAACGTCTACAGCACACAACACCCCTATGCCTGCTTTGGCGTTGTAGACGGCCGACCGACCTATCTTCCTGTATTTCGTCAACGAGCCCCTCATTTCCTATATATATATATAAAGACCCCCGAAAGCAAACAAACAGACAAACAGACAAACAAACGAGAAAAAAAAAGGGGGGGGCGAGGAGGAACATACTGCGTGAACGCGAGTGGCGGGGATGATAGGCAATGCGACAAGTTCATGGGTGGCGCAAGCCCGAAAAACATCCGGTGTCTCCAAGAGGGGACAACTACAAAGCACATGCCGCCACGAGCAGTGAGTGTACATGCGCGCCGCCGGTAACAAGTCATTGTCACCGACGGCGGGCATGTACCCTCACTGCTCGTACTTTTACTTTATGCGTATTCCTGCACTAAGGACTATACCTCCCGACTTTATGTATATATATATATATATATATATATATATATATATATATATATATATATATATATATATATATATATATATATATATATATATATATCAGTGTGTCGAACCGAATAAAAAAACGGTTCGGTGGTACGGTTCTGGTTCAGGCGAAATTATTTCGTTCCGGTTCATTTCCGGTTCGACAAAATCACGTACCGAACCGGTTCGCGAACCGGTTCGGGAGCTTGAACCAGTTCGCGAACCGGTTCGATGAGTTGAATTATCACTGACATTAGGAAAAAAAAACATTTAGTCGTTTACAACGACCGTCAAATCAAAATACAAACAAAAATTCAAAATCCTGATGTTCCCCAAGGGCAATGGCGCTATTGCAATGCAAACTTTAAACAATCACGAGATATTAGAAAAACACATGAAGTGGCGACGATTTACCCCCTACTTTCTCGCCCAGACTTTAGGTTGTCCTAGCGACTATTCATAAAGCCTCCGCCAAGAGATATGACGGTGGCATATATTTTCTGCCCGTTGCTTTTTTGTTGAAATCGCAATCGTCGCTATGGAATCGCCCATCATCACGCTAACCTTGAAGCCTTAAATTTAGGCCTGCGTACTAGTGCGTCCAAATACCAGCGCTTAATACCAATGGAGCACATTTTTTATATTTTTAACAAAACAGAAAAATCCTACAACAGGCACATAAATACTACCAATGAATTAGATTATTTGGTCACGCTGAATAATTTGTTAGCTGTCACCTTATCGAATGTGTTCGCCACACTTTTGTTAAAAGTAAGATTTAGTTAACGCTTAGTCACTGCATTATTGCTCTGATTACTGCAATTCCCTTTGCGATAGCTATACCGGGTGTGTGCATTACAATCAGCATGTCATCGTACCGCCTGACCCCCAACCATCCTTCTGAGTGCTACATTGCAGAATCTTATAATAGATTATGCTATTACAAAATGAAAGGGAAATATGACGTGCGGAGCATAAGATGGGACTTTTTTGGGTAGACGCTCTTTAATTCGTCCACAGCAGCACTCCCCTCCGGAATGAGTAGCAGTAAAAGTAATGTAGCGAGTTGGGCAGTCAGTACAAATGAAAATTCGAAAAAAAGCAGATCTCAAAGAGACAAAACTGCAGAACAAGCAGAAAATATCATCGCTGGGAGAATGGGACAGTGTGAGGTACCGGCCTGTCTTTGTGCACGTGTCATCTGCTTTATTGCTGTTTCTGCTTCCAATTCTAGGTCTAGGGCTGCAGTTTCTTGCCAAGGGATTAAGTGCGCACTTTAATAGTTTTCTCTGACATCTGTTGTTATTTGTATCTGTAAAAAACGGAACTTGTCCACTGTACTGTCCTCAAAATCTTACCCCGGAACTCACTTCCTTCGCATTGATAACACGTTTGGTTGGGAAAGGCAGGGCAAAGAAAAGTATAGGGGAATATCCAGGTTTTGGTGCTTTTTTTTTACTTATTCGATTGTACTTACTTTTTGCGTAATATTTTAAAACAACGTGATTCGTCTTTTCGTTTTTGTAGTTTTCCATGTAAACACACTTTTTTTATAAAAAAAAAACAGGCGCATTTGATGCCCCGGGCTAAATCTCTGCTCCGAGGCGCAGCTTATGGTGCAGGCCGGCAGACCTATTTTAACCAGCTGGGGATGTTAAACGTGGATCAAAATCTCGATACACGGACGTTCTCGATTTCCATCTACTTGAGAAAAACTTGTCGTGGGGATGGGAGATCGAGGCCACTTGTGGTCAGCAGCAAACGGCTTAGCCACTGAGCAGCTCCTGCGGTCACACTTGTCAATTATTAATAATTTGCAGGTGTCGGACCTTTTAAACCAATTATGAACTGCAAGACGTTTGCACACATCGGGTGTGGACTTTCGCTGTTGCGCAGGGGAGCACTCCTGCAGCCTGATTGCTCTAATAAAGTCGCAGATAGGGAAGGGCAAAGTCGTTTTATATCCCCTGGAAGCTGCCGAGAATGATATTTCATTTGGTCAGCTTGCACTACGCTCGCGCTTCCAGCAGCAACAGACCATTGCTACATTGGTGCCCATTCATTCCCCCTGTTGTTACATAAAGCGTGATAGTGTTCAATTGTCTGGAGGGGAAATTGCGGGAGCGGATACGAAGTTGATGGTGCGTGAAAGAAAAAAAAAGGCCTGAAATGCATTGACTGCAGTGCAATATCAACAACGGAGGTTCGAACCGTTTCGGCATGAACCGGTAACCGTTATCTCTTTTTTCTGTTCAGTTCCGGTTCGGTTTCAGCGTGCTCAAAAAATAACGGTGCGGATTCGGCTTCAGTGCCGGCAAAAATACCGGTTCAGTTACGGTTTCCGGTTCGGGTGTGTGTGTGTGTGTGTGTGTGTGTGTGTGTGTGTGTGTGTGTGTGTGTGTGTGTGTGTGTGTGTGTGTGTGTGTGTGTGTGTGTGTGTGTCTGTGTGTCTGTGTGTGTGTGTGTGTGTGTGTGTGTGTGTGTGTGTGTGTGTGTGTGTGTGTGTGTGTGTGTGTGTGTGTGTGTGTGTGTGTGTGTGTGTGTGTGTGTGTGTGTGTGTGTGTGTGAGTGTGTGTGTAAGCCAATCAGAATAGGAAATGAGGGACTTGTTAATTAAGACAGAAATAAGGGTGGGCACTCAGGAATACCTCGGAAAGCAAAGGGGAGAATGCGGAACGTCATTGAAACAGATGAAGAATTTTGAAAGGCAGATAGAAAGTAAAGAAAAAATGCCCGCCGGGAGGGATCCGAACCCACGCCCTCCAGAATACGCGTTTGGTGTGGTGACCGCTACGCTACCGGCGGGGCTGTTTCCCATCCATTTTCTCGGGTATTTATGTTAAAGTATTTTTGTTTCCTGTGCTTGGGGTGGTAGTTAGCGCCACTCGGACTACTCGGGGTGAAGGGGGCCTTCTTTTTAACCCCCGGGCCGTGACTCGAGTGTCTACGACGTGTAGAGAGTGCTCGACCAGCGTTGAACCCTCTTAAGCTCCATATGGCACCAAGACTGCCAGAACGGAGGCCCTCGCTATGCATGTAGCGAATCAGAAAATGGGAAATGAGGGGGTCGTTGAGTTAAGACAGAAATAAGGGTTGGCAGTCAAGAAAACCTCGGATAGCAAAGGGGAGAACGCGGTAGATGATTGAAACACATGAAGAATTTTGAAAGACAGAAAGAAAGGGGAGAAAAAATGCCCGCCGGGTGGGATCCGAACACACGACCTCCAGAATATGCGTATGGTGCGATCACCGCTACGCTACCGGCGGGGCTGTTTCCCATCCGCTTTCTGGGATATTTATGTTAAAGTATTTTTGTTTCTTGCGCTTGGGGGTGGTAGCCAGCGGGGGTGGTAGTAGCCAAGGTAGTGGTACTCTCGACTGCCAAATGGTTACTTCTGTATATTTTTTTTCTTTACAGATTCTTTATCTGTTTCAATGACATACCACATCCTCCCCTTTCGTTTACCGAGGTGTTTTGACTTCCAACTCTTATTTCTGTGTTATTTTCGAAGAGCCCCTCATTTCCTATTCTGATTCGCTACATGCATAGCGAGGGCCTCTGTTCTGGCAGTCTTGGTGCCATAGGAAGCTTAAGAGGGTTCAACGCTGGTCGACCACTCTGGACATGACGTAGACACTCGAGTCACGGCCCGGGGGTTAAAAAGAAGGTCCCCTTCACCCCGAGTAGTCCGAGTGGCGCTCGCTACCACCCCCAAGTGCAGGAAACAAAAATGCCTAAACATAAATACCCCAGAAAGTGGAGAGTAAAATCGCCCCGCCGGTAGCGTAGTGGTTATCGCACCAGAGCGGTATTCTGGAGGTCATGGGTTCGGATCCCACCTGGCGGGCATTTTTTCTCCACTTTCTTTCTTTCTTTACATATTCTTTATCTGTTTAAATGACCTACCACATCCTCCCCTTTGCTTTCCGATGTTTTCTTGACTGCCAACTCTTCTTTCTATATATATATATATATATATATATATATATATATATAGGTTTTGGCCCTTTTAAATTTCTTGCGGCTTGTTTTGAGCCTCGAATACCTGTACGGATTTTTCGGGAAGGGCGGTGCTCGTGCCCTTTTTGAAACTTCATTCCCCGTCCCCTTTGTGCCGTCAACCATATTTATATTTTTACGTATTAGTGTGTTGTAGCGATTGAACCGCATGTACATCCAGACTGCTGCATTTTTTTTTTAATTTCTTGTAGCTAAGTCACTAAGTCGCAGCGTAATACTGAGGAAACATTTTCTGCTTGATCTGTAGTCTGTCCCCTGTGAAGTGCGCCTCATACAAAGTAACAACGCTTTGTTTCATGGTGGGATGATGTGTTCTTTTGGGACGTACTCCAGAGGGTCCTAAAAAGTGGATATCATCGCTTCTAGAATATGACCAAAAACTGAGATTACGCTGAGATTATTTGGGCTCATTGGGCCAATTCAGCCTATGGCAGTGTGGAATGAGTGAACGTGATGCTAACATATACATTGTGTACGGCTTGAAATCTTTCAGGGGTACTGTTCTATGTAGTGCCTCTGAAGAAAAGGGCGGGTTCTTTCCCCAGAACTTCCCAACTGGAAAGAAAATTTGGTTTTCTAGGTCTGAGCGAGGGTGCGCATTCGCCCTGATACAGCGATGCACACACACAAATTGGCCCGCGGCGACAGACGCAGGCCGAGAACAAGTGTCGCTGCAGTAACGTAATGATAGCTGTCGCTGTAAAATATCAGAATGGCGCAAGAGAAAGTTGTGCAATGAACATGATTCCGGCATCCACCTGTGTTGCTTTGCACACGGTTTCCAGTCCACCCTACGGAATGAAATGTCAATACACAGGAGCACCATGACTAGGTGTTAAAAAAAGGCTTCCTTTTCCACAAAATGTAATATTGCTTCGTGCGGCTAGCTGCTCGGAATTGCGTTCAACAACATTTGGTGATTACTGGCTCCTGGGGATTCCAGGGGAGGGTATCTTATTAATCCTACAAGTCTTTAGCCGAATGAAGGTCTTATACTTAATCTTCCTTTGTATTTGCCAGGACGCAGTTTTTGTTACATATGCTTCCTTGATTGTATTTTTCCTTTTTACCGCTATGTATCTCTGCCTTGACAAAAGGCAAAATTTTGTTTGCTTTAGGATATTCTCAAACTTAAGTAATATCGCATAAACAGAGTAAGTAATATCGCATAAGTAATATCGTAGTTAATTAATGTTAAGTAATATCGCATAAACCGAAGAAACCCCACCGTGAAGTAGGTACATATTATAGGTATTAAAATAAGTTGTCAAACGCTAATATTTGGACATTCATATATGTATCAAATGTTTAGAATTCAGATATACGTTAAAAGGCATATTTCTAACATTGTGCTGTATTTCCTATACACCAAACAAGAGGCAAGAGAGTGGCAGGTAAAACGTCAGAACTATTGCGGTTTACGCGACCGCCTCCCCCAGAAATTCCTTCTTTGAAGGTAGAAAAAAGTTTCATTGAAGTTATTTTGCGATGCTTTATAGCAAAAAAGCAAGAAAATTCGCGCAGCTTGCAAGGCTTTAGAAACAGGGTAGGTTGGGGTCGACCTAGCTTCTTCCGGTTTTGCTAAGTATTGCTAGGTTTTGCAAGACTTTGCTAAGTTTTTTTTAGGTCTTGAGATGTTATTGCTAGGCTAGGCGAAGTGTTGAGGGGTGAGAGTCATTTTACAAGGCCGTTCCTGTCAGTTCCCCACACTGACAGCGAACCCCAGAAGGCATGAAACTAGGTTGACCACCAGCTCCGCTGTTTCTCCAGCCTTGCACATCTAGTGCATGCTACGCCATTTTTTTGCGTTTTAGTAGCCTACGAAACACTAACACCTTTAAAATGGTATGGTAAGGGATGCGCATACGCATATGCCCCTTGTGCTCACACTCAAGCAGGCGCGAAAGCCGGCGAAAGGCAGCGCAGTCTTTTCCTTTGTATTTTTTTTTGTTAACGCCACCGGACTAACGCCAACCAAGCTCAAGCTTAAACAGTCCCGGTTTTAAAAACTTTAAAACAAACGATAAACTGCCCTGAATTGCGCGATGCTGAGTAAGTGGATGAAGGATAAGCGTTATCAATCCTCGTCACGCGATAAGTAAAGTCACTTGTGCACGTTAGGTCTTTTAATTCCAAAATACATTCCCCTTATCCCCCTTTTCTCTTGCTTTCATGTTTTAAGGTTGTCTTCGAATGCGTGTACGTTTAAATACGACTAGTTTTAGGAACCTTCCAACCCTGGTATTTATGCTCGACTTCAGATGGCGTGTTACCAGCGCCACCAAGGCCGCTCAGCACTTGATGCGGTTGCTGGCACCAAAGTCACGGAAGTTCAGTGTTTCCGCCCCCGTACAGCATTTCCTGGCTCAACTGTATAGAGAATAAGGGAATCCTGACTTTCTCCCCGCCTTACGCCGCTCGGCCGAGGACGCGCCGGAATAACGCCACTCTATGGCGGCGTGCAGCGTCATTAAGTGCGACGCACTCGGAAATAAATCGTTTCTACCGGGTCTATATGTGTGCGTGCGTCTACATCCACCCGCTCCTCTTCCGTCCAGCTCTTTCTGTCCGATGCCGTACGTATCAGGCTTTTCCCGTTGCTCTCGTGGAAATCCTCAGCCGCGACTATGGAGGAGGTCTTTCATTCCGTTTGCTTGTCCTCCCGCGGCGCCCCTCGCACGGAGCCCGGCTGTCTATGCGCGCGGGCACCGAGGGCGAGGCGCGCTGTGCACCACTGCGGCGACCAGTGTTTCGTACGTGATGTGGCGTCTGGTGTCCGCTATTTGTCAAGGAGCAGTCGGCCATTTGTCTTCCTTCGGCGGCCATTCGTCACCGAGCCTCCGGCCCGTTTGACATTCGGCGCTGCCCGGCGAGGTCGTGCGGCCCCTCCGCGATATTCCACTTTTTGACCGTGGTTTCGGGGCCAAATCAGCTTTCACGGAGATTGTTCGGTGCATACTTCAGCACTGCGGGGCGGGAACCGGGCTGGGGGGGCCACGTGCGGACACGGTTTTTGATCAATCATAACGCGCGCGTCGCGGCCGTCCGAGTAGCGCGAAATAACACGAAAGCATGACAGGCGCGACGCAAGCACGTTTGTTTTTGTCGTACGAAGTAATTGCGACTCACTGCACGCTTCGTGTTTTTGCTAATAAAACCTGGTCTGAAGGCTCCCCCTAAGCTGCGGTTAAATTTTGATGGGAAAATCCACTCTTGGCGTACTACAAGTAAAATTCGCTTTTTGCTGCCGCAAAGCAAAGCCTTTCCCATAGGACAGATTGCCTTGATCGATTGGGGAATATGGTGAATAAGTAAACTTGGCTCTGAATTTAATTGCTTTCTTGTTAGTTAGGCCCGGTCCCCTACAATTCGATAACACCAATATAGCTTTCTTCGGCATGGCTCCTTACATTTCTAACGTTTTAGGTAATGAGGATTCACCGGCCGATTGCATAGATGCCCCAGTTCTTCATATTACCGAACTTCATATTACCGAAATTCTTCATATTACCGAACAAACACTGTGATGTACGCCGTTGTGGAGCAGTTAGTCTGGACAGCATGTGGCTTTTTAACATGCACCATACGCCATGAATTGGGGCGAGATCTTCAGCCGGACGTAAAACGCCTTCAGCAGCACCCAGTTCGTCTTCAAGCTTCTGTGAGTTCGGGCTTTCGTGCGCACTGGCACTGTGGGAGCGGATTCGATAAAGAAAACACTTCTCGGGTCTGGGGATTGAGGCCAAACCTTACGAGTTACCAAGTGGCATTGATGAGTACTCGGCGTTAGCACCGACAAGTCGAATAAGCCTGATCACCCAAGCGTTCCCCATAAGAACAAATTTTAGGCATTGTGTAATAATGTTTTACGCCATCATGTATCCTAGGAGGCAAACAAATACCACTCTTAAAAATGCTGTAGGTCTGAGTCTGAACTAGCAATTATTGCGCTCAAGACGGCAAGGCAGACCAATGATAATAGTCAGCATACGATTTGGCGCAGAAAATGTCATTTGCACTATGGTGCCGAGCACTGCAAACAGCCCCCTTGCACTGTGCAATGTTACAGCACGGACACCATTTCTGCACCTAATGGCATGTCTGGCCTCGTTATTCATCGAATTCGCTCCATTGGACGAAAGGACTGGATAATCGAGTGTTTTGTGCGATGAAAGTTTTTGAGAGTGTATGCATTCCCAACCTTTGCCCCAAATTAATCCAGAAAAGGCAAAAATACGGGGTGTCTACGTCAACCTCAAGGTCACCTGGTGTCTAAAAACATCGTTCCCACCCGCCGCGGTGGCGAAGTGGTTAATGCGTTGCGCTTCTGAGCACGAGGGCACGGGTTCGATTCCCGGCAGCGGCGGCCGCTTTTCTGATGGAGGCGAAAAGCAAAAACACCCGTGTGTACGAGATTTCGGCGCACGTTAAGGATCCCTAGGTGGTCAAAATTAATCCGGAGCCCTCCAATACGGTGCGCCTCATCGCCTCCATTACATCGACGCGTAAAACCCCACAATCAATCAACCAAAAACATCGTTCCCAGGCCCACATCCACTCATTGCAACAATGGTGCACCGTTGGCCGTTCCCCCTGCATGCAGAGGGAACGGCCAAGAAATTGGCGAGCTCAATCATTCCTACATGTATATTTGGACGGTAAAATAAAGCTACTCTAGTTCGTCCCATCAGGGGGAAAAAATCCGCTCATGCCAGCACGTGGCATGTATACACCCACACGGTATTGTCGAAGAATGAATAAATACTTTGCAGATCGAGCAAGTAATTGCGGTTTTCTTCCTTGCTTGCTTCCTCACCAACTCGCTTGCTGGCCATTGCTTAATCTGATTATCATACTTCGCATTTTGATGCTCTTGACGCCTTTCGCAGAGAGAGGCTAACTTTTTTCGTCTTTCTTACATGCTTCAGAAACGCTGGGGTGGCAGCTTAGGATCTATACAAGAGAACCGACGCTTATCAGGAAACGCTGTAACCCCTGAGGCAGTGTGGCAAGCAATACCGCGGTGCAAACAAAAAAGGAATGTCGATCGCCAGCACCACCGTATAAACAAAAGGTTTTCTTGTGGTGCCGGTACTGCGGCTATAATTACGATAATACTTTGAAATCATCTACGTATAAAAGCGTTTATTCTTAAAATAATAGCTTTATATTTGATATCAACTTGTAGTTTCCAACACGTCGCTTCACTTTACTGTGACGTGCTCATGCCACTGATGACTGAATAGCGGTTCGGCTCATGCCTTGAAGCGAATAATTTCGGCGTGAGGGGCCCGCACAAATCATGACATTTGCTTTTCGCCGAAGAGAGAGAGAATAAACTTTAATAAAACCGAGGAAACGCTTCAGAGGTTCGTCCCCATTTCAGATGCCTTGAGCTCGGGCCGTGTAGACAACCTTTCCGATCAGGCGCAGCCGATCTTCGAGGCCGGAGCTGACCAAGGCTTTGTCCAAATGTTCTGTGGAATGCTGAAGAAGGGCGGGGGGGGGGGGGGGGGGGGTAGTCTAGGGTAGATTTTTTACAGCCACCCACTACGTGCTTAAGGCTACCAGGTTCTTCATAGAAGCTTCAAAGCACACAAAATTGTGTGGGATCAACAAGGTGCATTTTGGTGGTATGTGAGGATGTATGTGAGAACGTACCTGCCGGGCGCGGAATAATTTTTTCCGGTCCCTCTGTAGCGACGATTTTTGCGCGGAAGAGTACGTTTCATGGGACAGCCTATAGTGCTGCGTAATTTCCTTGTATGTGACTACAGATGCATGCCCTCGGACTAGGCTTCATCAGCACTGGCTCGGCGGGTCAAATCTCAAGCCACGAAGTTGGCGATCTCGTTGCCGGGCATGCCGCTGTGAGCTGGTGTCCATAAGATCCTTACTGGTCTCTTCCGTGGTCTCTGGCTGATTTTTCGTAGCGTTGTGAAGTGCAGTTGGCAGTTTGCAAAGTCGCGAAGCGCCTGCCAAGAGTTAGTGACGATAATATTGGCGTCGCAGCTAATTGCAAGTGCTATCTCCGCTTCGTCGGCTGGGAGGGGGGCTGTGTCCGGGGATTGCGACGGTACACCGGCGTTCCTTGTTTAAAACGACAGTGGCTGTCAGGCATGGCAGCCACCGTCCATGGATCACCTACCGGGGTAACAGGCTGCATCCGTGTAGGCAGTCGATGGTTTATCTCCGTGCAATTCACGTATTATCTGCTCTCGGGCCTCTCTGCGATCTTCGTGATGCGCAGGGTGAATATGGCTAAGCGAGATGGGCACAACTAAATTAACACGCCGGGGTGCCTAGATCCATCTCGTTCACGTTTCCTTCCATCGCGCTATATGTCAACCTAGCTGATTATAATTTATGCATGAGTATATTTTGGGGAGCAGTAGGAAGATGCTAATACTGTTAGTTGTAATGATGACAATAATGGGGATGGGGACGTCCTTATGCTAAACGACAGCGCTTTTACGGCGTTTTATTAGCAAGTGATCAAACCCGCTTCTTCCGGCCCAGGCTACTCGGCCCACCCCTATTTGGGCCATTGAAAATGGCGCGGGAATACAGCCCGAATTTGTTTACCTTTGGCACAAGTAAACTATCTTGGAGATCGCTGAGGGCGCCAGTGCAATTTATACATCCTACCTGCCTCCATGCGTCATATACTTGCAGCGAATTCGCTTAAAAGTTCTGTTAGTAAAATTTTGGGACTTTGCTGCAACTGGAAGCATGAAGAGCGTGGAACAAAGGCTCTCCAAATTCGTATTTGCCTGTACAGCAACCGTAAAATTCTAATCTGGAACTTTACTCTTTCTGTTGGTATTCCCGTGGTCAGCACAGCTTGATCGGGAAGAAACAGATGGGTTATTAACTTATTACTCTAGTATTGACGACCTGCCAATCTAGCATTACAAAATACCGAGAGTAAATATTTACACATATTTTGGGTGCAAACAAGCGAAGGGAAGCGCTACCGAAAAGCTCATCACTAACAAAATAAAATTTAAGCTAACACCTCCAAACACGATTATCCCCTTAAAATCGGACACCAAATGAGTTCCAGAACTAAACGAAGTAACAGTACATCTTAAGACTGTAGGCGCGCATGGCCAAAAACAAGGAACGAAGCTATACAGGGAGATAAGGGCGTGAGTGCCGTTAGAAGTCCGAGAAGCTCAAAGAAAAAAAATGTGTTTAGGGGAGGTCAAGAAGTATGGGTCACCGCAAGTGGGCAGCTATGGGGTTTATGTACAGTCGTGGACAAATGAAATGCGAACACGAAAATATGAACCAGGACACGCAAAATTGAAAAAATATTGTTCACGAAGACGCAATAATGGCGCGCTATTGGTATATTTGGGAATCCACATTTCCAAAATTTGTTTTTGTAACCAGGCCACGTGTCATTTTAACTTGCATGGAAAGCAATTGCGCCATTTGTGTGTTCTGGTTCATATTTTCGGGTTCGCATTCCATTTGTCCATGACTGTACCTTGGCATGAGAAGCGTAGGCACGCATTGGTGTAAGAAGATCATAAGGCTAACTATGAGGGCAGCACTGAAGCAACAAAGACGCCCAATTAGGCCAAAGAATAGGTAAAGCAGATAGAAAGGAAAGAAAATGAAACAAGAGATGTCATAAGGAATGCTCATGGCTGAAAAGGGCGATATCAGAAAGGAAAATCCCTGCAATAGCTCCAAATGGTTTTTTTTTTCTCCTTTTCGTGTTACTACGGGTTGTGCGAGAACGAAGAGCGTTGTAGGGAGGTATGGACAAAAAAGTGGAGAATTTGCGACATTTAGAAAGGAAAGAGAAATTATTGGACCCAGTTCGTTGGAATGTGACAGTATCCGTGCAAATGCTGTTTGAGGGAGATAAAATTCGCACCTCCCGGAATCCGCTGTGTTCAAACGTAATCAGCAGAAAGCAAATTACATAGAATAAAAAAACTTACATGTGAATAAAAGGAGATTGGAATGTTGGTCGAGAGAAAGCAGAGAGGAGAACATAGCGGAGAATACCTACCACCTGTTTTGAATAAAATTTAATTTACATGAGCTTGCCGCTAATAGCATGCGCTAAAATTAGGAAGGTAGCCTTACGTAGATGCACTAGCTTCTATGGTAAGATGACATGTAATCTGCCCAATACGACGGGGACACCAAACAATTACCATCATTCGTACAAACTAATAAATGCTGCGCATGGTTATAACTTTGTTGTTAAGTAATGATAACCTAACCGCTTTTCGGGAATGATTTGATATATGGAAGGCGTTCGAAGGTGACTGATAAGCGAAAAAACGTGGGCTCATTCCACGAATAGTGTCCTGTACCCAAAAAACGGATATATATATATATATATATATATATATATATATATATATATATATATATATATATATATATATATATATATATATATATATATATATATATATATATATATATATACATATATATATATATATATATATATATATATATATATATATATATATATATATATATATATATATATACTCTCTTTTGTGTGCCAATTCATCTTTGTGCCTAATTACACAAAGCTCTCCGTGTATGGAGCAGCGCGCCCTGTCATTAGCACGTCCGATCTATTCAGCCGTCATTAATGGTTTCGTTTTTTTTATTTGGAATGGGTGTTCATTTCGTGACAAAATTGATTGCCGCTCTTGGTTTACTGGAGTTCTTTTTTTTCATTTCTGCTACGGTGAAAAGTGACAAAGTGGTCATCGATCCTAGCATACGATGATTCCGTTTGGAGTCCTTCTGTTTCCGTTGGAATTCTTCAGTTCCCGTCGTGGCTGCCCCAAATTAGTATGGATAACGAAATGCGAGGATGCCCGGGAGTACTACCATTTTAGCACATGATATAAAGAACGCCAACTGGGGTCAAAATTAATCAGAAAAAGTTGACCGCGCAGCGACTCTGGTGACCCCATAAAACCGGGCTCCTCCTGCCTTTCTGTGGGACGCAAAAGAACTAGCATGGCGGTAAAATCTGGTCATTGCAGTTAATCCTTTTGCGCAATGCCACTGGCTTACATTTTTTTAGCTTATTATCTCAAGATTTTTTTTTATCTCTTGAGGGATCCTAAAATATTTGTCGGTAATGGATTGCTTATTTTGAACCATGTTTAAACTTTCCTCTAGCGACTCATAAGCAAATCACGATGAGTAAACAATTCTTGACCTATGCCACGAGAGCTAATTTGCGGTCATCATGTAACTACACTAAGCCAAATTGACTTGTCACAGACTCTACGACACAATGTTAGCCTAACCTATGCAAGATGTCCGCAATAACATAAGTGGGACGCAAAGTTAACATTGTCTACCAGACACCGTTTACATTGGACGAAGTGTACGCTGGACAAAGGGGCCGATGTACGAATTATCTACTCCTAGAGCACGATTTGTGCATCAAGAATGACGCTGGTTCGCAATTGCTTCTTCACTAAAGCTACTGTGGTTGTTTCGCGCACCTCAAACAAACAGTTATAATTTACGAAAACCTCGATGGAGAGGCCTGTGAGCGGTCTGAAGCTTATTTTATTGAAAAAATCACAAAGAATGCATCACTGAACCGTCGTCATCGTCTTTAAATATTTACCAGTAAGTTGTTTTTTTAACTGTATGGGATAGGCGAGGTTTTTTTTCATGGTGATCATTCTTTCTACAATCTGTTCTATTGTTGTTGTTTTTTTTTGTCTGTAGAATCCTATTTAGGGCACCTTTAAGTTGTTGTGAGTAGCGCATTTGTTTGTTTTGATTGTATGTGTCTGATTTTAGCGCCCTTTCCGAAAGAAGCCATGCACCAGCTAGACCAACGGCATATTTTATTCTTTAACCACATTACGTTGAGGCTTGCCGATGTGCAGTAATTTTTAAAATTTTAATTAAACTTACTACGTTAGAAATAATTTATTCATTACAGTTTGGAAATGAGGCTTCCTGAATGACGATCCGTACTGAGCGCTGACTTTATCTGTACACGATCATACCAAACTTTATAAGTATCGGGAGGCTAGAGAAAATTGTCTGCTGCAGGTCATACCATTTGATTCAAAAGTACACAACTTAGGGATATTTCACTGCGGCTACCATTTTTGTGATTGAATTCATGACTAAGAAGACTTCCCATCGCTATAAGTACATAATTAGGTACCTGTAAATCCAAATAAATTGTACTTCTCCATCACTGCACGAATCATTACAGTCAAACCTCGATATATCGAACACGGGTATATCGAATTATTGCTTATACCGAACACTTTCTATATCACTCGGAAAATCACCTGCATTTTTAATTTTTTAATTCGAACTGGGACGAACAGGAAATGGGTATATCGAACTCCGTCACCCAGGACTGCCCAGACCTCTCGCGCTCTGTTGCCATGCGGCGAGCTTTCCCGCAGTACCCTCGAGGATAGTGGTGACGCGATGGGCGTTCCCGACTACTGCGCATCGGTTGCCCCGAAGCAGAATTGGACGGTGCAAAAGAAGAATGCGAGCCTTAAGAAACCTGGGGCCAGCTGGAGCGCTTTGTTGGTGCTGAGCCACGAAGCGTGTGCATTGATGACTTTGTTGGCGGTGGCGACAGCACCGGAACGACGGCGGAGTTGACGCATGTGGAGATCTTAGCGGAGCTAGGTAACTACAGAGCGCACAAACGAATACGCTGCCGAGGTTGTACCCGCGAGCGCTGATAGTGCCCCGCTGCAGACTTCGACCGAGGCTTCAGCGGTTTTGGCCCTAGCGCACCGCTACAGCAGCGCTATAGAAGGCACCAAACTGTCGCTTGTGGAACGTTGAGAAAGTCGTGTATAACACGCCAGGCTACCCTGCTGCAGTACTTTAAGCCAAAAGAACAAATACTTTGAAGCACCAAGTGAGTATTTACTGCACAATTCGTTCATTTATTGATTTGTACCAGTTTATGACACGTTTTTTACGTAAGTTTGTATATCGAATTCTGGTTATATCGAACTATTTCGCGGGTACCGCGCTGTACGATATATCGAGGTTTCACTGTACTAGTGATTTTTTTAATTTGTGCGTGTCCGTGTATTTTCTACCGCTGTTTCAATACTTCGCAAATAACTTCCACTTAGAAATCCACTGATCTTTCCACTTGCCGTCTAACACACTCCTCGCCTCCACAAAGTCAAACAAATTCGACCCCCTTCACAATTGAGATGCGAGGACTGAGGAAAGAGCGGAGCTAATGGCCTCCACTAGTGTTGGGAATGACCTTCCCAGCGCTGCTCCCAGGTGTGACTCGCATCCAGCTCGTCACCCATGTTGGGAATCAGCCATCCCGACGCTGTCCCCGCTGTTGGGACTGGGCCCTCTCACCGCAGCCTCCATTGTTGCGACTGGCCATCCGAGCGCAGTCAGAGGTGTAGCGACGTTGCCTTGCTCCGTCCGCTATCGACGCGGCGCAGAGTAGAGCGATGAAGTTCTCGAGCCAACGAAAACTTGAAGTAACATTTATATACAGTATGTACAGGGTAAGCAAACGTTACATGACTCGCACAAAGGCGACAGCACCCTTTCACTCGGTGCCTCCGAAGAGACTGGTGCCGGAGAAAAGCCGCCGAGGAATGCCGGCGATGAGAGCCTCGGGGCTTCTTTTATACCCCGGAAAGTTCGTTGTGGCTCCGAGAAGTTCGAATAGCTCCAATCAGGGCTCTCGCTGCCTGAAGTTTGAATTCCGACGAATGGTAGCGAGGCGGTGAGTCAGCTGCGCCACCAATGGGGAAAGGGAGGGCGATGCCCCCGCCGTCTCCGTGACCTCGCCTCCAGGCGTAGCGACATGCTCTTATTTGGTAGTTCTCAGATGCAGGATTCGGCCGCACCGCAGCGACGAAACGGAGAGGCGTGACTCAGCCTCGCTGTCGGCGCGTCGCTGGCGTCGCCTCGTGCAACGCATTTGGGCCAGGCACTCTGGCACAACACTAGTTATAACTTGGCTTTTCTTAGGTCCGTCCGTCTGATCGGTCGATCGGACGCTGATCCGCCGAGCGTACGCCGTCTCTCTCAACTAGGAGAACACCTGCACGTCAGAGCTTACCTCATCACTAGGCGCCGCCAATCCCCGACGCGCGCCTCCCCACCCGAACATCTGTCTACTTCAACTCAACCGAAGTCCAAAGCCAATGCCTCCGATATGAATCCAAACGAAATACTCCGTGCACCAAATGCGATGATCGACATATTGCCCTCTTTTCTAAGTCCCATGTTTGCAACGCCGTGGCATATCCGGCCATCCTGTACGCGGCCCGTGTCTCGATGCAGGCTCAGTGGCCAAGCTAGACCGGTTGTTTGCGGTTTTCGTCTGGAGATCCACGCATGAACCCATGCGCCGACTAACATTTTCTGGGGCGCCGAAGGCGGGTATCTTGGGCTCGTTAACATGGAACTTAAACTGATTGTACAGAGATTTGTGTACTTCCGAGATCGCGGTGATGGCTTTATCCAGGTGGTTCTCCAAAGTGTAGGCGCCCTACACCTTGCCCCTTGGCTCGTTACAACAGCAGAGCTTGCACATGGCGCCCGTGCAACAGGCTTTTACAGGGAAGTGGCGGGGGCACTGACCCTCTTGCAGGAACTATTCTCCTGGGAGTATTTGTGCGCAGTGAAGCCGAGGAAGCTCTACTGGGATTTGGTGGAACAGACCCTCCCACCCCCCTTGCACCACTCCCCACCTGTAGGCCGCCTAAAAAGTGACGTCCTACGGCGTGTGCAGAAGCTCCCGGTCCCAACAAGCTCGACAGATTTCTTCATCCGTCTGCACGCAGGGATACTCACAACTAAGGAAAGGCAGAAAGAGCGGGGTTTCTTCCTCCCTGTAGGGGCCAACTGTCCGCTGTGCGGAGGGCGAGAGAATGGCGAGCATGTATTCTTAGAGTGCAATACGGCATCGTATTTCTGGGACGAGCTGCAGTGCTCCTTTGGCACACAATGGCAGCTCATCTGGACCAACTTAAGGTTCTTGGATGCAGACACGGAACTCCCACACCTCCGAGATTGCATCCACGTCATGGGACTCCACTCGCGTTGGAGGGCAAGGGTGGATGCTGTTGAATGCGCTGAACACCCTCGGCTGGCGTGGAGGCATTTTGTTCAGAAGGCGCAGTAGGCAGTGGCCGCCCTTGACGGGCCTGACTCAGACTCCGAGCTGCGTGATGCACTGGCGCAGGGTTCGCGTGTCCTTTCAGAATTTAAGGTAAAGGAGCGGAGGAGATGCGACTCAATTTGATGGCCAGAAACGGGAAACACTCCTGCTCACCTCTGCTTGCCCAGACCCCCCTTCCCCTCCCTCCGCTCCCATCCCATTCCCTTCAAGCGGTGCACAAAAGGCACCGTCATCCATTCGACAACGTTCGTGCTGGTGTAATTACCGCCCAAACCGTGCGGCTGTGCCAGCGTTACGATGCCACCAGCTTACACTTGCCGGCAGAACATGCTTACGCCATGCTAGCGTAAAGGCCGTAAGCGCCTACTTTTCTGCATGCGTAAAGCTGCTATTGTGTACGACGAATACACTGCAATCATCTGATCTGATCCTGTATATATCTCGGTAAATAAAATGTTTCTTATTAAAAAAAAAGCGATGATAGCGCAATCGGATAGACGCTGGCTTCATAACGCGATGGACCCAGGTTCGAATCCCCCCCGGGGGGAGCGTTTTTTTTTTCATGCGCGTGCTCCCCACACCTGCTCGTGGGCTCCTTGCCTCCTCGCCACTTTCCCTCAAACTTCTTGGCCTAGCATTTTCCTCTCCTCCACTTTGCTCCGTCAAGTTTTTAGCGACGCCAGGCCCGGCTGGAACTCATGCTTAAACAGCTCCGCTGTTAAAAATTGAACGACGCTGAAGCTTCTCCTTCAAAAGTGCGCTTAAAGGCTTTTGTGGTCGCCTGTTTGTTGTTATATTTTTGAGGTTGCGCACAGTAATTTCTGTTTTTGCTCTCAATAATTGCATTCATGCGTATCACTTTTGTATGTATACACTTCAATAATTATTATGCCTTGTCGCTTGCCCACTGCCGCCTTGCATTGTAAGGTGCGGGGACCCGTCAAGCTACGCGCGCAGGCGTTTTTCCGCGGTCTTACCTACTCAAACTGGACAGAATTAAAAAAAAAAGAACTTGGAAACCTTGAAACTTGAACGGCAAAACGTTTTCAGGCCCCATTCGTATTGCAATTGAATTCGGTTCACATGTTTTTCAGTCTCACAATGACAGGGTTGATACGACACAGCACTCTTTTATTTGTACAGCGCCTGCGAGTGGGGCAAACTTTCAGCTCATGCTTGCACGCCATATTTTGTAGCAGCGCTTACGATCCTGGTTGGGGCTGCGCTACGGGATTTTTCACTCACGCGTATTCTTCGCTCATGGTCAACGACGCCTCGTCTGTGATACGGGGCACATAACGCGGCACGTTAAAATACCAAAAGGCAGCTACACCGCATGCTTAAAACCTGCAAATACGTGAGTTGGGATTCGAGCCGTTACTTCAATTGCAGCTCGTACAGTTTTTCGAAACATCAAATTTGGGACACTGCGCCTTTACGAAGTCGAAATACTTGGTTGTTTTATCGTCAAACGTCCGTATTGTAGTTCTTCGTTATGTCGTTGATATGTAGTTTTCTGAACCTTGCGTCCTGATTTATTATATTGAAAAGAATGGAACTGCGTTTCAGTGAAATGGTTATCAACCGCTATGCTTAAGAAATTGCAACTCAGTGACACATGCGTATATTTATACCCGTCGTGCATAAATTTTAGAAACGAGTCCTTGGAACTATGGCATTGTTCCACAAAAACAACTGCGAATCAGCCGCGAACGCTGGCCAATAAATCACGTCTGTCATGACGTAGAGCGATGAACAGCAACTAATCAAACTGTCGTCATCTGTCACGACTTGAAAAATAGATGGAACGAATCCTTTCCCGTGGTTCCTTTCTTTCAGCCCTTCTAATACAAATAGCGGATTCAGTCGGCGAGCAGAATATTTCATCAAACTAGGCTATTTTCTTCTCTTGGTGAAAAATTAATGACTACTTGATGCGAAATCCCGAAAAAGAAGGGGGGGGGCTTAGGCTAGCACAATATGTATAATTAATTCTTTGACCTATAGGAAACATACGCGAAGTCCAATAGGCAACTGATTTATGTTATATGTTATTTTGGAAGCAAAGAGAGCTCTAGTAGAAATCAACTAGAACTTTTACGATGTAGCGAATTTACATTTTGTTTACCGCGTGTTGGTTTACATGTACTATTTTATCAATGGCTGTGCCCAGCACTGCAAATCCTGAATCAACAGAGAATTCGTTGCTGTTAGTTCGAACGTGCTGGCTATAGATGTTGAATCCTACCTACCGAAGTACCGTATTTACTCGCTCGATTGTAACGCGAGATTTTTTCGCACTTTTTGCTACCCGAAGCCGACCCTCGCGTTACAATCAAATAGCGGAATTCAAGTTGCCTAAAAAGTGCAATTATGCACCTAATTCTCATCGACGGCTACAGTTTTGGCCATTTCTTGATCTATATTGGCAACGTGGGCAATAGCCATTTCGACCTTCTACAAGCCAACACCAGCTCTCTTCATTTTTTGTTTGTTTGTTTGTTTTTGTTTTGTTTTTCCTACCCTGGTAGTGACTGCGTTGACGGCGTGCGCAGGCCTCGGTGGTTTTCGTTGTGCTCAAGTGTTTCGACTTCCCTTCGGCTCCCCTTGCGATGGTAACGTGTTGCGCTCAGTACTACGCCTGTTTCAAGAGACGCGCTATTTTGATGGCTGTGGAAATCGGCAATTTAGCTGTTGCCCACACACTTGACATAAACGAATCGACCACCCGCGGGTGGCGCCTGCAGCAGGGGCGCCTTTCGAACCCGGCCAAAAAGGTTTCTGTGGGCCTCGCCACACCGGCTACGTCGAATTAGAGAAGCGTATAGCTGATTTCGTCACAGAACAGCGCAACCGCTTCATGGCGGTCAGTGTTGAACTGATACAGCTCAAAGCAAGCGATGTCGCTCGGCAGATGGGCATCCTGCGAACGAAGTTCGAAGCGTCACGGGTGGGCGTCTAGTCACATTGTTTAAAAAATAAATGTGTTTTTCAATCCTTCCGGAAGCCTCGTGTGAGTACTTCGGCAGTTCTTTCTTTATTTTTTTTTTTGCTCGACCTGACAAAGTCACCGTTTGCGTTACTTTTTTATATGTTTTTTTTTTCTGGATGCAATGATAGGCCACCCCTCTCGTTACAATCGCGTAAATAAGGTGCTATCAAACGCTGCAACCGCAAAAGATACAGGCCGCTTTTGGCGGTGAGGGTAGAGCAGCCGCAGCGTTTACGATGTACACTGGTTTCCATCGGTGGGCAATGCCAAGCTACCTGGAAAACCTTTCTTTCCGCAAATTTGTGAAACTGTTATGTTTTTAGCCTGATTTTTCCTAGGGTAACCTGCAATTTTAATCTACGAATAGAAAATTGCACGCAACTAAACTGATGCCATGAGACACAAACGAGTAAGCAGCATTCGTTATTGGCGAAATATCTGGAGAGACAAAAAAAGCCACTCACGTATATGATAAGATACTTCGTTCCCAGCCGTTGTGATGATTGTCTGCCACACACACACAGACACACCTGACTCATATGGAGACTATTTTGGCCCAAAATCATTTTGACAGCGTATACGCGATGACTTTATTACGAAAAAAATGTGGAGGTGGTCGCCACGTAAATATTCGTCCCTGGCATGCAAAACAGAAAACTCCCGGTCTCCCAACTCTCTCATTGTATCCGACACATCAGGATAGCTGCCTCTGATCCTCACGGCACATTGAGGGGGAAACAGCCGCTAGAGGTGGGCCACCGCCGTGATTCATATCGCGTAAACAAGCTCGATGAGTTCTTCTCGACGCGGTTGTTTTATTACCACTCCAGATGAGCATCGCCTGCTACACAAGCAGCATTTTTTTTTCTTTACTGCATAGAAAACCGCACTTATTACAGCCTACAAAAGCTATCAGTCATCCAAGAAGATGCACATCACTACAAATAAAATAAGCCGTCCGTCAAAACTCCGGCAAGCAGATGCACGCGTCCAACAGATGCAGCCATTCTGGTGGGTCACTTTGCGCGGCATAAAGCTCCGCACCAACGCAGCCTGCTCCCGAAAAATGGACTTCGTTGAGCCAAAGGGCTCCGCGTGCCTGTCAGTCATGCGGCACTTCCACAAGCTGTACCATCCCATCACAACAAATATATCATAGGGCACTACAGTAGCATCTCGAAAAGGCAAAAACCGAATTGTATAAGGGGTAATTTCCATGTCCTTTTTAACCGTTCGTTGCAAAACGTCCCATAAAAACACCGCATCCCGACACATAACAAAACAATGATCTTTTCAATTTCGCGTGTGCAGCTTCATGTATAACCAACCTGAAGCTACACAAGCGGCATTCTACAGAGCGAAGAGTCAGCCTTCCAAATTAAGCGACCCTGACGTCTGTTGTAGGCACTATCCGACTAGATTAAAGTATACAATGCGTAGGCCATGTTTTGAGTTTTTTCAATCAATTTACTTGTTTTCAACGAGAGAAGTACGTTCAAAAATGTTGTTTCCCTCGCGACTTCCTAACCGTCGATTAGTTGCCGTCGGCTGTGAAGACATGCCGGTAAGTCTACAGTGCTAAATTTTGCGGATTTATAGCATGTACAAACGTAAAACATGTTGCGAGCATAAACAAGAGCTCGATATTTACCGCTAAATTGATGAACATCAGTCTGAGACCGCCTGAAAACACTTTGCAAACCAGTGGGACGTGATTTTGGTATTCTTCTGGCGCTCATAACAGCTGAACTAAGGCCCCGACTTTCTCTAAATAGCCGAACAGTGCATTGTATGATAACGCATCGATTATCTACATGCCACAGAGGTCCCCGTGGAACGGGATGCTTGACGGCGTCGATGTAACTTGCACCGCTAATACCGCAACTACGCGGCCGCATTCCTCGAAGTAATTTGCCATGTTCTACTTAAAATATTTCACGAAAAAACAATGTTAACACAAAGATGACGCATTAACGCAATTTCTCAGCCTTTACGTTCTTGGTACCAAGACCGCAGTTGCCATGAGCGGCTCTTACTATACTGCCTTCGAGGAAGGCACGTTTTACAACGGCTTGCGTCACATATACTCTTGTATCGTTATTGCCAGACGTCTCCCATTACGGCTGGAGAAGAAGAGGTATAGGGGGGCCCTTTCTTTCAAAAGTGGGCTGTATTCCGGGATCCCTCAAAGGTTTCGTAATTGTCAAGTGCGGCTTTGTATTAGGTCGCAGCTGCGGCGTATCGCCGCAGTATTCGGCCATTTACTGTAAGTCTCCGTGGACCTCACTGATCGCTCAATCGCCCATCCAAGGCAATTGTTATCTCCCCTTCGAATCGTGAAAAAAGCAAAAACTCACTAGTCTGTCGAAGCGAGGACCCAAATACCTCGCCGGTGTGTTATGGTTGGCCAACAGAAACAAGGTTATGAGTTTTGCGGCTTATGCTGATTGTTTGGAGTCCTTGCGATTTTTTTCATATTATCTGTGCTGCCAAAACATTTTAAAGAAACGTATTATCCTGGATTTTCTTGAAGTACAGTACCGCCTTTGGGATAACTTATCTGAACCAGGTTTCTGTAAGCCTTCTGTCATGAATTGCTTCGTTGAATTTTTCTTTGTATTTTAGTTTTATGAAACAACTCACGCACGTGCCGTTGAGAAACGCAATAAAAGCGTCGAAAAGAAAATGTAATCCCTGTTTCAGATTTCTTTCGGTGTTTCATAATAAAATTCGTTTTTTTATTGTTGGTCCACTGTTTCCCCAGAATCTTTTTTTTCTGTTTGAAGACGGGGAGAGACGTGTGCGTGCGTGTAAGTGTGTGTGTACGTGAGTGAGTGAGTGAGTGAGTGAGTGAGTGAGTGAGTGAGTGAGTGAGTGAGTGAGTGAGTGGGAGCCAAGAAATTGATCTATGGCCATTTAATTTTCACTTTACTGCCAAGATAACTTCAAGCAGGATTTCTTTATTCGCGGTTGCAAGGGCAAATTAAAATAATAGTGAGTCGCAAGTCTTCCTCCCCCAAAAAAAGTTTAAAGGAGTACTGACAGGAAATTTTCGTGTTGCGTTTTTTTCGCTGCTATGGGTGCCTATTAGCCCACTACTCATAGAACGGCACATTAGACGGTCGATCGCATGCAGCGTAAATAATCATTTACGGCGTCGTTTATTGGTGTCAGTTTCGGTTTGGACAGACAGAACGCCGATCGGCCGCCATGACAGGAGGGCGCACTTGACGTCACCATTCTTGTCGCCCCATTGACGTTCTGGGCGCGCGCGTGCGACCGCTGATGGTTTGGACACGCGCGCGCGCGAGCACGCGCGCGCCCAGACCGGTTGAGGTCTTCACCATCCACACGCGCCCGGACAGCATGACGTCAGTACCAAAACCATGACGTGGAAACACGGCGTAGCAACGCGAGCCAACCGCAGCCGGCGCGTCGGCTACGTCACGGGAGCCCCGACGTCGGCAGTTTGGGGCAAGTAGCAGATGATGTCATGTCGGCCCGCTCTGGGCATTCTCGTCCGGGCAAAGATGCAGGCAAAGATTAAAATGGATTTAAAATATGTTATACTGAACGGCTACTGTAGAAACTTGCTGGGAAATATCTTTTGATAGAAAGGAAGCATCGTACATAGTTATCTAAGCTTTGAAATTTTGTCACTACTCCTTTAAGGTGCTGAGAATAATCAGTCCAGTCGCCTTGTTACCAAAGAGTCCGAGGCTCCGATCGATTATTGAAATGTTATAATTTTGTAGATACGAATTTAACGCCTCAAATTATCGGAAGTGTGAAGAATCAAATGACATGGCCACTTTTCTGACGCCTGACTGCCAGCCGAAGAAAAATTCGATAGAAATAAATTATAGGAATTATGCAAATTGTTTTTTTTTTTTGCCTGTTGTCTATACAACTTTGCGCAAATGAGATAGCATCTGTGGTGGCTCCGGTGCCATCTACGCCCCTTATCAGTTGGATTGATTTCTATTGAGTAAATTTGGGGGACAGTAAATTCCAGATGTTTGCCCATATCGGCACTTGTTCCTAATGTGCACTGTGGCACAAACTGTCTTTTTTTGTTTTTCGACAAATTGTCATAGTTATTTTTTGTATTTCCCGAACCTTCCTAAGCACGTGGGCTGTGATTTATATCTTATAGTGCATCGCTGGAGTGCGTGAGGGTTAGCCTAGACCACTCCACCTATTTTACAGAGACCAACGAGCGGACGCCTGTCACTGGATTCTACCGATCGCCTCACAAAATTTTTTCTCTATTTATCATGCAATGACTGTCTACCTGAAGACTCAACCAGGTAATTTGTGCGCTTGTCCACGATCTCCACTCTGCTCTACCTGACAACGTTATTCGAGTAAAGTGCGCCCTGGTGGTCGATTCGCCCACCAGGGCGCCCTTTATTCGAATGAAGGCAGCCTTAACAATGAAGGCAGCCTTAACAAAGCCTTAACAAAGTGACAATAGTCACTTGCATGTTCACTTCTATTTCTAACCTCTCATACTACGGGTACTGAGCAGAGGCCCGAACAGCAGTGGAGCTAGCAGTTTTGTGGCCGCGCCAGGGGAGCGGTGGTGACGAGGGGGGGCGGGGGGCGGGGGCTGCGAAGAAGGGGTGAATTAACGGGAAACATTACCTTAGCCCGGGGCACATAAGCTGGCGCAAGTAAAAGACATGTGGAAGGATTTCCGCAGGCGCAGAAGGTTCTTCACCCTCGTATGAATAAGTCCCTCGCTATAGGTTACCTCTGGTGCAACGGAGCAACGGATAGCTTAGAGGGTTAAGGAGTTACCGCCCGAACTTCCGGTAGTAACGATGATTATCATCTGTGGGGCAACGTTCAAGATTTTGACTCACACAAGAGCCTGAGCTAATTCCCAGGTGTACTAACAACCTAGTGATGTATCACCTGAAAAGAGGAACGCCCGCTAGGGGGGCCGAGACGTGCATATGCGCTTCATGCCGGCTCTGTTTTTTTTTTTTTTTTAATGCAGAGCATTTCAGTAACTCCCGATGTCACCCGCGTTGGCGTCCGTAGTCCGCACCGCACCCCTCCCTACTATATAAAAAAAAGAAATACTATCCGGCGCCAGGTTTCGATCCCTCGACCCTGCGGGCGGAACGCAATGTTCAATGTGCTCTAACCACTGCGCCACAAAGCCAACACAGAATTGGAGGCTACGGACGCGCCTTATATCCTTGACTCATTCAAATTACTGCTGACGAGCGCTCTCTCGTCAGCAGTTGCCACAAGTGCAACAGCATTAACGTAACGCAAACTACTTAACGTCGTGCGCCCCCGGAAATGCTCTGCATTTGATCGTGCCCCTCGCGAGGGGGATGTTTCAATGCGTCTTCCTACTGGCCAGTACACTCGTCGCCATCTGTCGGATGTTGTGCGAACCCTTTGCGGCTGATGGCGCGCGATTTGAAACGACATTTGCATATGATCAAACTGAAAGGCTCTCCAAGAAAAACAAATACCAGGGCCAGAGTTTCTGCAGTGGATGTAATTTTTTTGTAAGAGCGGAAGTTCACTACCTACACCTATGTGAGTGGTACTAAAAGACTCGGCAAGGTGCAAGGACTCTCCAGACATCAGTTGTAGAGCTATTCGACGGTCAGATGCCCAAACATCGCTCCACAAAGACTGTGCCACGTTTCACGCTGAGCTAGGCCTAACAAGGCATAGCACGCCACCGACCCACCTCGACGCCGGCACCGCCGCCCCCCCAGTTGCGGTTCCTCGCGACTACCACGTAAGCCCAATGCAAAGTATCGTCGAAGGCGAAGACATCGACCCGGCGGAGTTCGCCCGCCCAGGTTGGGATGAAGTCCGCCGAAAGCAACAAGCTCTCAAAGCAGCAGAACAAGCTGCCTTTCAGGCAAGTGGAAAACACCACACCAATAATCCCCCACGCAGGAGTGCGCGTCGCACTGCAAAGCGTAAGCCTCCCGCTGAGCCTCTACCCGAAGATGATATTAAGATAATCCTTCGCCCGCATGGTGGCCTGGCACTCACGGCCGTGTCTCTAGCCACGCTAGTAGACACTGTTCAAAAACAAGCGGGTCTTGATCCTTAGTACGCCGATCAGGTCCGCATTCAAGCCACATTGAATTTCATCGTCGTGAGCACACCCTCGGAAGCTCGCGCTCGACAATATGAAAAAATAACTTCCCTTGTGCTGAACGGTCATCAATATGAAATCTCCACGCATATGTCAGCCCCAGCAAACACTGTGACGGGAGTGATTTTTAACACTCTCGAGGATGACACACCAGAACAAGTCCTCAACAGTGTTTGTCAATACAACCCTGTTAACACTCTCGAGGATGACACACCAGAACAAGTCCTCAACAGTGTTTGTCAATACAACCCTGGTCTCCGAATACTGGACGCCAAGCGGCTCAATTCCCCTATTATTGCACAAATCCTTTTCGATAGAATCAAAGTTCCCTATTGGATCCGATACCGGGCTGCAACCTACCGTTGTAAGACTTCCCGCAGGAAAACTGAAGCATGTACGGCATGCTGGCAACCTGGACATCGCCGGGACGTTTGCCCCAATTCACAAGTACCCCCCGATGCCCCACGTGCGGACTGGTGACTGCTCCCGAGGACCACCGGTGAGTACCAAAGTGCATTGTCTGTGGAGGTCCCCATCTTACAGGAACTGTGGACTGCCCAAAACGGTACCAACCCCGCCGCCACCCGAATTCATACGCGCAGGCGGCGACCCAGAACACGACACCGACAAAAAAAGACTGCCCCCCTAGCCAGGCAAGGAGCAGCAAGAGCCCTCCAACTGACCCCCCAACAAGAATATTCCTTCCAAGAGCATGCCACAACACGGCAAGGCCAGAAAAGAAGACCTCGGCGGAAACCCCGTGAGCTGCCAAAGCGCGCCATCCAGTAGCTCGCCTGAAATCCCAAATCACCCCCCTTTGACATCTACCCCTCACCTTGATATTCTTAAAGAACTACAAGCTATCCGTGCTGAAATCACTATGTTACGTCAGGAGAACGCGGCGTTGAAACGCGAAAATAATGTCTTAAGACAGCAGATTAGCTCTCGACCTGTGGAACCTTCACAAAATAGCCCTACTACTGAAAATGGTAATGGAACTCCCCTAGAACCACCGCCAAAACGAAAAGCAGTCTCGGCCGACTCCGCTCCTACAGCTATTTCCACCATTTCGGGAGAAAGACTTGCAGCCATCGAAAATGCATGCAGAAATGCACTGGCTGAACAAAAAGAGGAATAAATTAATCGTCGTCAAATCCTCTTAACTAACCAAACCACTATGCAAGCTAACATTGAAGCGCTACGTGCTGAAATGCGTAACTTCATACAAGGACTGGTATCCAGCAATACTGCCCCAACCCTTGCGCAAAATATTCCCATCCCACCTTTCAATCCCGCCAATGGACAAGCGTCATAAGCCAAATAAAGTCTGCAGTGGAATTGCAGCGGCTTTATCCGAAAATGCCCTAACCTGGAGAAGCTTCTTTCAACGGAATCAGAAACACCTTCAGTTATAGCCTTCCAGGAACCTGGCCTCAAAGTAAAACTCACAGGGTACCAAACATTTCAATCTAACAATAATCCGTTTACAGCTACGCTAGTACAACGAAACATCCCCGCGGAATGTCAGGAATTTGATAGTATCGACATACCTCATGATCTTGTCGTATTGTATTTTCCAAAACGTACTGCCTCCCGACTTTATATACTGAATGTATATAGCAGCCCTCGGGAACACGCCCACAGCTTTACTCAACTATTCGCTCTTGCCTCATGAGCCACGCAACAGCACCCACTAGTTGTACTAGGTGATTTCAATGCCCCGCACACGGCGTGGGGCTACACCCAATCCACACGAAAGGCCGCCTCTTATGGGAATTGGTACAAGCTCAACGGCTCATTGTTGAGTCAGATCCTTTCATCCCCACGAGGATAGGTAATAGTCGCCAAAGGGTACTTCGCCAGACCTCTCTTTTACACGCCGGATGGATGTAGCAAAATGGAGCTGCACGACCCACACTTTTGGCAGCAACCACTTTATCATTCAACTGGACATTCAGCTTACTTCCACGTTAACACCACGCCTTCGACAACAATATATCACCGATTGGGACGCCTTCCGACGTGCTTGCGAGCAGAACACTCTACCCGAAGTCAATGCTGCTACACTTCAGGAGTAGGTTACCGAACTGATAGACACTAAACAGCAGCACGATCAGCTAATAGATCCAGATATTCCCGCTGAAACGGTGGACACTCGCCTACAGCACCTGCGGGACGCGTACAAAAGTTTACAGTGCAGATGGAGGCACCAGAAACATAATAGACGCCTTCGCCTTAAAGGAGCACTGACACCAATTTTCGGCGTTAATATTATTGCACAGTTCGCTTCCTTCACTCAACAGAATACCCTGGCTGAAATATGAGCGGCCTGCGACGCGAAGAACATAGTTCAATTGGATCGCATTTATCACGCCGACGGAGCAGCGCGCGGAGCGGCACTCAGCAAATGGACATCAGTGTGACGTCACTCCAGGAGAGGAAAAAGAAGTGATGCGACAGCGCTCGTCGAAAATTTGTGACGTCACTTCACGCGCGCGGCCCTACGAGCGGCGAGCGGGCGCAACACCCTCTCAAGCGGGCGCCGGTGACGTTCGCACAAAGCGGTGAGGTCAAACCGGGAGGCTGTCATATGCGCCGTTCGGGATGAAAGCGCGGGAATTTGAAACAAACGATTTTCAGCCCGTTCAATGTAATTAACTATCGCGCACTGAAGTATTTGAAGTGCTGTTTCAGGTTCGCCAGACCATTAAGCATCGATAAAAGCAATAAAAGTGTAACAGAAAATTTTCGTGTCAGTGCTCCTTTAAGCTAGCAAACGTTAGTAAAGCAATCGGAGCATACACAGCCGAGTTGACCCGCGCGAAATGGGGGCAGTTCTGTGACCAGATGAAAGGCAACCTTGGCATACGTCGCACTTGGGCCGTATTGCGCCATATGCTCGATCCCGGTCACTCCCGAACGGCCAACAACCACCGCCTCACAAAAATAATCCAGACATTCCCTGGAACTAACCAAGAACTTTTAGAACGCCTCCAAGCTCTATACATAGCCCAGGGGAGCACGAGATCGCTTCCACTTTGTCAAGGAACGGACAACCAGGAGCTCGATCAAGATATAACCGAAGCCGAGGTCAGAGCGGCACTCCTTACCATCCGACCTGGGTCAGCACCAGGTATGGATGGCCTAACAAACAAAATGCTCCGCAACTTTGATGACAATTCCATCGCAGTACTGACCCAATACTATAATTACTACTGGACCAATGGAAGCCTACCTCCTCCGTAGAAACACGCCAAAATTTCCCTGGTACCTAAGCCTGGAAAACCGCTCAGGCTTGAACACTTTCGCCCAATTTCTCTCACGTCATGTATGGGAAAAGTCATGGAGCACGTTGCCCACGCGCGTCTGGTAAAATATCTTGACCGAATTTGAGCATTTCCGCACACCATGATGGGATTCCGGCATGGGTTATCTACACAAGACATACTTTTACAACTATAACACGAGGTCATTACACCTCCCTCCAAAGTGGACGCGGCACCCATTCGGGCACTTGATCTCAAGAAAGCTTTCGACCGAGTATCCCACACAACCATACTCCAAAATTTAGAATCGATAGCTCCAGGCCAACGCACGTACAACTATGTGAAGAGCTTCTTAACCGCCTGCATAGCAGTGCTACAAATTGGGGATATTGTAACCGACACCATACCCCTTCCTTCCATAGGTACCCCTCAAGGGGCTGTACTCCCCCCCCCCCCCCCCCCTGCTTTTAACCTAGCCTTGCTCAATCTTCCTCAGCAGCTTGCTCGGATTCCTCATTTTCGGCATAGTATTTATGCTGACGACATAACCCTTTGGACGTCGGGAGGCAGCGACGCACAGATAGAAGATGTTCTTCAAACCGGGGCTGACATAGTCATTGCAGAAACCACTAAGGCAGGCCTTGAATGCTCCCCAGAAACGTCTGAACTACTTGTACTTCCAGCGAAGCGAACTTCTCAGTCAACCACCGCAATAAAAATCCATATGAGCCACACCAACGTACCGTCAGTACTGAGCATAAAAATCCAAGGGCTCACTGTACAGAGTAATCGAACCAACACTCGTTACATAGCCCAGCTCACCTCCTGGGTCAACCAAACGATTGGCCTCATACGCCGCATTACTGTCCGCAACAAGGGGCTAAACGAAGCCGAGCGAATACAGCTAATTAGAGCTTTTGTAATTAGCCGCATTACTTACTCTTTGCCGTATACCTTAATCCCTCTCCATGTGAATTATCTAAAATCAATTGTCTGATTCGCAAAATTTATAAAACTGCTCTCCAGATACCTCCAAGTACTTCCACTGCCCCACTGGAACAGCTCGGGGTCTATAACACCGTGGAAGAGCTAATCGAAGCTCACTTGCTTAACCAGTACTTTCGCCTGTCGGAAACACCTACCGGCCGACACATTATGAACAGGCTAGGCATCAAAGCCCCAATAATAAGTGACGCGCGTGTCCCCATTCCCCAAGAAATTCATGGATTGCTGCGTGTGTGCCCACTCCCGCGAAACATGCATCTAGTGCACAATCAGAAGCGAAGAGAACAGCGTGCACGGGCATTGGCTAAAATGTACCCCATCAGGTTAAATACGGTATATGTAGACGCTGCTAGTTACAGACATCACGAAGCATATGCAGTGACGGCTATATATGACCCCATGGCACCCCCCATCAATTCCCTCACCATACGTACGCGCCACGCGGCATCGGCGGAAGAGGCGGCTATTGCGCTGGCTATATCACATCGGTAGACCTCTGAAATTATAATTTCTGATTCGAAAACGGCCATCAAAAACTTTGCCAAGTGGAGCATTTCTTCCTGGCGCTCAAAATTCTCCTTCAAAATCATCCAACCTACCGGGTGGAGCTGATCTGGACTCCTGCCCACACAGGGCTGGGGGGCAATGAAGCGGTCAACACAGCAGCTCTAGAGCTTGCCTTCCGAGCAGGACCTAGTCTTGTCCCCATCCATGGAGCCCAGTCCGCTAGCGACAGCCTATTGTGTTTCCACGAAATCACTGCGCATTACCGCCTTACCCGCCGTCGATTCCCGCCGGCTCACCCGGAACTGACAAACGCCGAGGAGCGACTGTGGCGCCTCATGCAAACTAATACCCTACCATGTCGCGCCAGGCTGAATTTATTTATCCTACTGTGAACCCCTCACCCAAATGTCCGGCATGTGGTGCACACGACACCATCACTCATCTTATGTGGAATCGCCCCAAAGACCCTTTTCCCTTAATACCCACTGGCGAGCACTGGGAGGAGGCGCTGGACAGCTCAGAAGAATCTAACGGAACGAGCGGCCGAGCTCACCGGCAAGATGCAGCTTTCGGTCATCACACCTCAGTAACCCAGAATGTACAAAACAAAGTTTTCTCTATCTCAACTGAAAAGAAAAAAAATGGTGTTTTGTTTAGCGCACCGGAAAGAAATACATGGTCTATCCGCCTTGATGATGATGATGATGGTGATTGCTATTGGTTTCCCCTTAGTAGCGGGATGATGACGTGAGCTTCGCGATGGCTGCGCCGCCTGCCGCCGCTTCTCCGCAGCGTCTGCGGGATGAACGCTGGCTGGCTCATAGGGGCTTACGCAATGTTTGGTTCTGTTTCGATTCTTCTCGCTCGCCGCACCCTAAAAAACTTGTCATGGTCATGTCTGTAGGCAAATAGTACGTTTAGGGCACTCCAAGAAATAGTTGCGGCTTGGTAGAGTTCTGGACCGCTAACAAAAGCTATCCAGGACGCGGTTTTACGGCAACAGCACATCACCATGGTCACCCCCAATAGGTCAGGCACAAGTAGCCACTGCGGCATTATCGGCAACGAAGGTGCGGACGCTGCCGCCCGGCTGGCGCATCAAACAGCGACAACTGTACTCATCCCATTGTGTAGGACGGACGCAGCTAGGGTCCTCCGCATTCTTGCCCAGGAAACAGCTATCTCCCAATGGCCTCCAGAAGATTTCACATGCGCACGCATTGGTGCCTTTGACCCGCACCTGCAACGTCCCCTTCCACTAGGCCTCCCACCGTCTGACTCAACTCTTCTTTGCCGTCTCTGGCTGGGGGTGGCATTCACAAATGTTTACTCGTACTTAATAGGAATGGCAGCAAGGGCGGAGTGCGAAACGTGCGGCACATCGGAGACGATACGCCACGTTTTGCGAGTGCCCACGCTACTCGGCTGAAAGAAAAAAGCTGTCGTCAGCGCTGAGGAACCTGGACTCTCGGCGGCTATTTTCGGAGGAGAAGATTCTGTGCCACTGGTCCTCTCAGTCATCCGCTCAGAAGGCGACTAAGGAACTATTACTTTTTCTACGGGCGACGAACTTGAACACTAGGCTATAGAGTGAGGGCCTCCAGTGTCAATCACTGTCAGTACCTCAGTGCTGGGCATACGTGTCTGGTCCAACTTTTCCGCTTTTTTTTCTCTCTCTTTTTTGCCCATTTCCCCTTTCCCACGTGCAGGATAGCAAACTAGGCTCTAGCCAGGTTAACTTCCCTGCCTTTCTTCTACATTCTTCCTTCAAATTCTATTTTCACCTCGTTTAGACGTGATACTGGCACAGTGAGAGGTTGGTGTCATCTTGCAGCGCGAACAACAAATGCGACTTCGTTTCGAATATATACGTCGTAGACAAATCTGTCTCGGGGATGTGATTATCCCAATGCCTGAAAACAACTTGTGCCTTTTAAGGGGATATAAGCATCGTGAAAATGTTGAGCATAGCGCCATGCTCTGCGTCGTTAAAGGAGCCATGAAGGCAAAACAAAAGTATGTTTTATTCGAGAGATTAGGTGTTTCATAGTACCCCAAGCGTTTTCCCGGAAGCAAACGATGCTTTATTCACTGAGAAATAAAGCAATTTATGCCAAATTTCTAAATCTCCCGCTAAATTGTACATTTCGTGACGTGAACAATGGCGTCATATGAGCCAGTACATGAAACAGATACTTCGTATGTCGACTACATATAGCCCCCACATGCGGGAATAAAACAGGAACCGGAACTCGTGCCGAAACAGAGACGGCGGCCATTTTAAAAATACTAGTAAAACCTAGTACACCCGCAGCCTTAGTCATGGAATCGCCTGATCCGAACAACAAAGCTCTCGCCGAGGAGCTCGGGCTTGCATTTAACAACCTCACACCACTTGAACGCTCAGTACTTCTAAGTGCACGAGCGGCAGGAGTTGTAGGATACACGGATGGACCGGAAAGCGACCATTCCGTGATTCCCACAACAGACGAACGCCCAGACTTCAGCTCCGCTGCCTCTTCAGCCCCGTCGCGACGGACGAATACAGACTGGTACGTATGTGCGGTATTTTTATTACGGTTAATAATAGTTCAATATCAGTAACAGTGTCGCTTATGCCAGTTGGCCGGTGTCGTGTATGGAAAGCCGTTCGCGCGAGCTCTCTGCTCCGACCAGAAAGATACGAGCGTAAATGCGCGGTGTGTACGGCATTTTTTTCCCCAAGCTCAGAGCACTTTGACGGCGATTTGACGAAGTCGGCGACGAACGGCTGCATGTCCCAGGAGTGAGCTAACGTAAGAATCCTTGCCGTAATCACACTCGTACTTACTTTAGCTCCCTTTCTCCTCCGTTTGCTAAGTTCACAAAACGTAGCCACTTGCTTCGCCGAGGTTCGTCGTTGGGCAGCGCATGAAAGGAGATCTCTTCACCGGCGGGGATGTCGCACTCCCTCGACGATTTGCCCGTACTACATGGGCATTTCAGGACGCAGCAACGAAATTTCATTGTAAAGTACTTGAACAAACTGAAGTTTTCAGTGGTTGTAAACTGAAAACGACCTCGTAACGACAGCAGCAAGCCAACACCATCCTGAAACTTCTGCGACGTGTGGCACTATGTCGTCGCTGCTTGCTGTTCCTTACTCCCCTCGTTTCTATTTTTACCTTTGCTTCTTGGCGATATGACGCCAACCTCCTGTCAAGGGATTAAGATACCAAGCAAGGTCGCGGCTGTGCGTGCTGGAACGGTTCGTTGGCCCCGAAGAGCCTCGAACCCGGACATTCGTCTGCGTGACGGCGAGATGTCCAGCTCGGCCGGCGGTAGTTTTGTAAGCATTGGCGTACATGTTTGCGCGTTCATTCGGAACTTCAACCGTTTACTCCACCGTTCTTAGTGTCATAAAAGGAATGTGCAGTATGTTTCACGGGCATATAGCTCACTATGTAACTGGTAAGCCCTGCCTAATTTGTGGTAGCTTTTGCAGGCCTCCGCCAATCGCAGAGCATTATAGTATGACATCATAGGTTCTGTTGCAGGAAATGAGCTGGTTGATCGCATGGTCATTTCCTTTTTTCCTAATTATGTAGCTTATTTGAGCGAAGTTTGCGTTAAAAGTGGTGTCAGTATGGTTCTAACGAGGCAATCTTTCAAATGATACAAGCTTGTGTTTTCTCTTCATGGCTCCTTTAAATGTGTGCACACTCACCCCTTATAACACGAACAAAGGAAAGTTAATGAAACCACCAAATAATAAGTGGTATGCAAGTCAGGAAGAAACAGAATATCTCTTGCGGGAATAAAAAAAACAGTGGGGAATACTTGGGAAATGCTAAAGACATTCGTCTAAACTTAAGCCAGGTAGGACTCACCAGAGCCTCCTAGATACGAAATGCGCTGCCATTTCACAAGACACGGGGAGGAGGAGGGGGACGCTTAACTGTAGTTGTGTACGAATGCGGAACGAAATCAAGTAATTAAGGTTTTAGTTATGCCACGCACAAGCTGCACGTTCACTTTCCTCTTTGTTTATCGACTTCAACAAATAGTTGATTACTCGGCAGACGCATTTTTTGAAGTACAGGGTAGGCAGTTCACAAACGATAAAAGGTGTCGTTGGACGAGTGTGGTATCTGATAAAGCCATCTTATTTTAGTTGGTGCTAGTTTCTGCATGCTCCCTCTATCATATGGTGATGTTTAGAAGAATCATTTGCTCGCGGACGCGGCTTACTATATATAAGCCCGACGCCGCGCTGCTTGCGGAGCATATATGTAGCAGATGATGAATGTTTGTGACCGCTCACTTCAGTACAGGAGGAGAGGACGACCCAGCATTAAATTCCTTGTCAGGTGCTGATACCCTGGTATGATTTTGTATTATCCAACGGACTTTTTTCGTAGAATGATCGTAAAATTTATGCCACATTGCTTGTCCAGGGTAGTAATCAATATCCGAGGTATGATCATGGCAAGCGTAACTGGCGTACGTGCTGTCAGATATGTGTGCTCCGCTAGATTATGTGAGCGCACAAAACCGCTTTACACCATTGTGTATAGCCGTAGCATAACCACCTGAGAAAAACGCTGCTTACGGAGACACTGTTAGTAAATTTCAGGGCAGTGGAATGAGAATATGCTCCATGCATATGCCGACTTTGCGACGCTGGTCTGCAACACACAACTGGCTCTTATACAGACCGAATGTACCACACTGAAATCGTGTCAGAAACGTTTACTCTTGTAAAAACACTACCGTTGCGAACAAAGTGACTGCTTAAGGGGATTTCCGTGGCGCCCCAACACGCAGCGCTCGAGGCGTATAGGAGGAGCTTCGTTTTGCACGGCTGCAAAGTAGCATGGACAACCTAGTCTGTTTCACCTTGCTTGAAAGCTAAGGGTGCATTGTTGTTCGGCCATTTCAGCTGCATCTAATATACTGCCGCCACAACCATGGGATCAAGCCAGCAAGTTCTTTGGTAGCAGTATAAGGGCTTAGCAACGGCTCCCCCGCAAAGTAAAAGGGGTCACAAACGGGTCCTGAAGGTCAAAGAAAACGCGTGCGTGCGAGGGCTTTAATGTACTTCCGAAGATATGCTGCTTCAGAGCGTTGCGGCGCATAATGACCACGGCGGCTACGCCACCGGCGGCTTATAAACAATCCAGAAGGTTCCCGCCATCACTCTCTCTATTTGCCATCTAGAATTCATGCACGCGATAGTGCTCCCACCGTGCGCGCTTTTTATTTCTCCTCTTTGCGTGTACCCCTAGCCCTCTGATGCCACGCTCGGGACTTGGAGCAGGTTGCGAATTAACGCCGCGTGTGTTTTGGAGCCGGGAGAAAGCCAAGGCGCCCTCGCGTACACGGCGTTTTGTTTACGCGAGATTCATAAGTCATTGTCGGCCGCTGTAGTGCTGTCCTCGTTCCGGCATTGCCGCCACCTGCTCTCCGTGGGGAATAGGAGAGGGCAGCTGGACGCCGTTGCGCCGCCCCTCGGGCGTCCATTATGGTAGCCCGGACACTGCTACCTGCCTCATCACCACCAAACGCCGAGAGGCAATCAGGAAATTGCAGTTTACGGAAAGAGCCGAGGATGTCGTCGGGAGCAGAAATAATTTCGCGAGCACGATATGCATCGCGCGGCACGCACTCACTTGCAAAAGAGGGTGGGGGCTCTCTCTCTCTCTCTCTTACTCTCTCTCTCTCTCTCTCTCTCTCTCTCTCTCTCTCTCTCTCTCTCTCTCTCTCTCTCTATCTCTATCTCTCTCTCTCTATCTCTCTCTCTCCGCAGGACAGAGCTCCTTTTTTATGGTTTGTATAGACGGCAGGAGCAACGTAAGGTTTGTTGTGAATTAAATACACGCAAGACAGCTGACTTGAGCTGCCGAAATAGACATATTACTCGGTATTTGAATACACTCTAGAACGTTTCCGTGGTTATTCTTTGCCACAGTTCACCTGAAAGACGAATCTCGCGGCGTCTGCGTGAACAAATCTGGAAAATAAGGAGGCCCGACATAGATCTTACTGATCTGCGGTGTGCCATCGCGCAATGCAAATCATCATGCTTGCATTGCGCGATGTCACAGCGCAAACCACATTTTTCGAGTCAAATCTTATGCTGAGAGTTTTCATTGGCCCCCACTTAACTGCTTCCACTGCAGTGATTGGCCTTCTGTGTGCATTGTGGGGAAGCAGACAGGCGGACGTTCTGTGTAGACCGTTCGGTGTAGACTGTGGCAATGTCTGGGTAGACGTTCTGTGTAGACTGTGTCAATGTCTGTAGTATACACTCGTGAACGCGGAAAAAAAAAACATGGCACAAGACATAACACAGACGCATGACAGTCCAAGCGCATCTCACACACAAAATTCCGCTGCACTCCAATACTAAAATTAAGTCGTGAATCGCATCAGACGGCTTCGAAATCGGCCCTCTGATCGCTTGTTTGCAATCGGTAGCTAATCTAACAAGCCCTTTTGTGTGCACTGAGATTTGTTCACATTTCCCACTCATTTTGTATTAAGGGGCGTGGTCCATCTTGTGTTCAATATATGCGAGTAGGAGCCGACTTTTCACCGGAAGGTCTTCACTTCCGGTCGTCCCCGTGGTGCTGCGTCACCACAGCGCTCCAGCGCAACTCATCATAACACTTTAAAAACATTCCCCTGTGTCTGCTTCGCCACCGCAGGCGCCTGACTAACCAATCGCTGAATCCAAATGTAGAAGGTCATTCGGTAATGAGGCGCGATTGGACAGCAAAAAGTGTACGACACTTGTGCATCCCGCAACGTAAAACACAATTTTCGGATTGCGTAACGTCCCGGCGCAATCCACATTTTTCCACGCGTATAGTGATAAGCCTCGACACTATCATAGCTTGGCCCTGAACCGTTGAGCGCAAAGATAAGACAGGGACTGTAGAAGGAGTAGAAGGACACGACACAAACGCCCTCGATCCGAGTTGATCACGTCAGTTGATCAACTGATCAACGCCAGCTGGTTAATGCCAGCCGAGTTGATCGCGTCAGTTGCAGAATCCATTCACAAAAAAATTAAGATGCTCGAGATTCACAGCAGCATGAGGGAGGTAACAGGCGAAGAATCAAGGTCACCGTTGAACCATATATCCACAAGATATCACATAGTTTAAAGAAAATATCGAGTAAAGCGGGTGTTGACGTCATCTTCTCAGCGCCTCACAAGTTGACAAAGTTATGCGCACTCACCGGCACACGCACAAAAAAAGAAGGAGCGCAGCATCAATCATCAAAATAGCTATATTAGGTATGTACAAGTCGTTATTTATCGCCTTCCTCTGAAATATGGATGTCGTACATAGGCCAAACAGGCGGACGCCTTAACGTTCGTTTGAGCGAACATGCAAATAATGTACGTCGCAGCATATAGGGACACTTAGTTGCCCGCTGCAAAGATTGCGAAGATTGTGCTTGCAGTTTGACAAATGCGAGGTTACCTTCGAGCGCCCTTGGGTCGTGTCCTTTTGCAGCCCCAGTCAATTCTTTGCGCTCAACTGTTCAGAACCATAAAATACCAACTAGGCCATGTCACTAGCCACTTTTCATGTCCGGTTTTCACCGCAAGGTTTACGGTGAATACACGGTTTTAGCCTAGCGTGTTACCGTACCGTTTCCGTTGTACCGGGACCCGACTGCACATGCTCACGCGGGCACGGCGATGGTGGTGATAAACATTTAATTACAGATGAGGCGAGCCACCCCCCCCCCCCTCCCGGAACAAATGCGCGAGCACAGCGAGGCGGGCCCTTCCGTCACCGGAACAAATCCACCTTAACGAACGAATGCGCCCAGCCCCAGTTAGGGTCCTGGTACTACAGAAACGGCACGGTAACACGATGACACGCTAAGCTAAAATATTTAGCAGGAAATTTTAGCATATCGTTACCGTGTTTACGCTACCGTTTACCGTGTTACCGGAAGCCAAAGTTTCCTTTTATCGCTGAAAACAGTAGGACGTGTTTTAGCCCACCGTTTGCGGTTTACGTATACCAGCTTATGCGATGTTCAGACTACCGACGCAAAGCCATATCGTGAGCTACGGACGTAAAAAAGCAGCGTTTCACGCAGTTGGGTTGGCTGGAACCTGCAATGACGTCATTATTTAAAGATGTCACGACAGCTGCAACAGCAGTCTCAACTTGGTCTTACCGGCCGCCGTGGTTCAGGTAGCGACATTTAACGAATTAGTCTCAAAACGAATGACGCAAAATTTTGTTGTTCTAAGCTATTTGCTTTCATTTGAAATAGCTTAAATCTTTGACTTTTGGGATTAGTCGTTCACAACAATTTTTTGTTTTGAGGATATTGTAGACATCTCTTGTAGTGGTTTAAAAAAGAAACATGATGTCGGTGGTGCCATCTACAGAGGACAGTTGGAATCCAATAAGGTTAACTAGAATTCACGCCTACGCTGAATATTCCGGCATGAAATAAGTAGAATATGCTGTAATAATTAGTCAACAACCTACATCATTGGCCTCAGAACGAGTTTGGATGCGTAAGACCACTTTGCGAACTCAGTAACTTGTCTGAAGTATTTGAGGCGGGCGAGGCTCAGAAAAAGTGGGCGGCCATTTTGCTAGCACATCTGCGAAAAGTCGTCGTTTTTCGTACTCATGAGCACTATTTAAGAAGAATAACGTAATAAACAACATCAACTAAGGTTGCTTTTATCGGCTGCACCAAGCATCAAGCGCCGAGCGCAGTGCGTTTGCTTAATCAAGGCGCGAGGGCACATTTTGCCGGCACAGGAAGCTCGGGAGACTAACCGGTCACGGTAACTCTCATGCATGCGCAGTCGGCTCCCGCCATCGCGGTACACGGCAATGTAAATACGGTAATGGTATGCGAAAACTACTGATTTTGGCCAGGAAGTTCTGAAATGGGTGACAAGTATTACTGTGCCATGAAAATTCCAAACTTAAATGAAAGAGAATTATCCGGCCCTTTTCGTAATGTTTAAAAGGATCAGTAAAAGTTATGCAATGCACTAGACCACCCACGCGAGCTTTTTAATTAATCCTGTGCGTTTATTGATACAATTACAACAATGACGACTGACTTTCTGGAGTTAGCGTGCGAATTTGTCGAAGGGGGATCGCCATGTTCAGCAGCGTCACCCCGGCATTTCCCGGCAAAGGTATGGTGGAAGAGAAGGAAGGATTTTTAGCTTAATGGATAAATCACATTTTCAAATTTTTTTATTTTCTTCAAATTTTAGGGGCCCTACGCGCCGAATCTACATCTGAACTGTAAGGCGCGCCTAGTGGAGGGCTGCGGATTAATTGTGGACACCGGCGCGTGCGGCTTTTACGCGCGCCAAACCATTAAACCTTTTCTTTTTGAAACTTTTACGTGCACCAAAATCACTACACACCAGCGTTTTAAAGCAAAGCTTTTAACCTCTACCCCCCAAGGGTTCTTTCGCGACCGGTGGTGTCACCAGACAACTCCAGCGAATAAATAAAAGAATTTACTGGCACCGCCGGGAATTGAACCTGGAACTAATAGACTATCAAAGCTGGAGCCCGTTGTCTTACCGATTTAGCTACGAGCCCACGCGAAGACTGGGAAGACAGGTGGTGTACTCACAAAGCACATCTATGGGTTTACCCCCTCCGTTCTCGCTGAATGTCACGTGAAAGCGTTACGCGACCACTCACGCCCGTCTAGTGTCCCTGTGCACACCTTGATCATGTGCTAAGAGTTAAAAAAATTAAAGGAAGCTCACACCAATGCATGGCATATCACTTCTAGTACGCCAATGTGCTAAAGCCTGTGGCCTCCAGTGTTCACGTAAACAATCACAGCTCCTTGCCGTTCGCCCTCACGCCAAACCAAGGAATACATTCAAATACTCCTTGATGGCCAGGCCATCACTCCAAGCTTCAGAATCAAGATCCTGGGCTTACATCTCGAAGCTAGCACTAAGAGTGACGTCTCCTTGCAGGGCCTCAAAAACAGCATTAATCAAATCATACACATGATCAGGCGAGTTGCCACCAAGAAGCGAGGCCTAAAGGAATCCGGTACCTTTCGATTAATTGAAGCTTTTGTCCTCTCGAGAGTTCCTTACGTGAACCCCCTGTCTTATTCTCGACAAGAAAGACATAGAGAAGCTTTATATAATGATTAGAAAGGCGGTCGAGCAGGCCATTGGTCTTCTCATGAGTGCGTCTACACAGAGGCTGCTTAGCACGGGGCTCCACAACACGGTGGAAGAGCTGATAGAAGGCCATCTTTCTAACCAGAAGGTCCGACTCAGAACTGCGATGGGTAACCGCATGCTTCACCAGATTGGCTGGGCAGCCCCGAATGTCACTGCGCTTGACTTACTCCCAGACTCTTGGCGACTAAAACTAAAGATGCCCCCTTTGCTTAGAAATATGAACCCCTCACATGACGAGGGTCACCGAAAAGCACGGGCTCAAGCGCTAAACACCACCCTCGGTGGGGACCATGCAGTTATCTACACAGACGCCTCCAAACATCGAGGGCAGCAATACGCCATCATCGTGGCTACCTAGAGAACCAACCTCCTTGCGTGTACCTCGCTTAGGACCCAAGAAATGACGGCAGCAGAAGAGGCAGCCATCACCTTGGCTCTCGCTCAACCAGGGGTTGAGCGAGAGCCAAGCGATACTCAGCAAGCCTACTGGAATTACCAGTAGGGTTGGGTGTCTTGACCTGCACTGCGCGTGCTAAAAAACCACTCCCCAAACGGTTCCATTCAGCTCATCTGGACACCCCCTCACGCTTTAATGGAGGGCAAGAAATACGCCCACCCAACAAGCCTGCGCTTTTACCTCCCGTGCTATGGAGCTGCACGAGGACAGTCACCCGCTTGTCAGGTTCAGGGAGATAACCCAGCATTATCGCCTTCTTAGACAGACCGTACCTTCGCCTTACCCTGACCTTTCCAGAGAACAACAAACTACCCTACGGCTCATACAATCCGGGATCCTTCCCACAGCCTACGCGTCTTCACTTAATGTATCCGAATCGCAACGACGCTGAATGTAAATTTTGTTCAGAAGTAGGAACACTCCACCCCGTAATCGGGGTGTGCGACTTTAGCCCTGAGCACCCTCCTCTCTTTCCGTCAACTGCCCAAGAAGAGCAATGGGAGATGCTGCTGTCCAGGCCCTCTCTACCTACCCAGCTTCAGCGGGTGGACAGAACACAGGCCGCGCGGACTGCATATGGGCCCCACAGAAGAAGGAATCACTCCCCAGGGCTGTACTCTGGGCCATTCAGAAATCTGAACAGAAGTATTTCTTCCTCCTCCTCCTTCTCTGCCGCAAATCTCGTCGCCTCCGTCCGCGGCGCAGAGACAGAGAAGACAGATCGTCTAACACCGGGTTGGAGCTTACTTTAATTTTATAAAAAAACTTTCCACTCTTGTGCTACACCAATACAACTCAACCAAACACCGTTCATGTTTCATGCATTGATTTAACCTTAACAAGAATATCTCTTTGAAGTAATAAATGGTGTGGTTAAGTGCATTTCACTTCTCTCTGGCTTTGCTATTTGTAGAGCGATGTGAGTGAATTTAAGTGACGTCGCATGGGTAATCGTTATGGGTGCCATTTACAGCTTTGCTTTCCAACCACATTCACGGGGTGGATTGGCGCAATTTTTTTCTTTTTCTTTTTTTTTTTTTTTTTACAAATGCGGCCAACTATTGAGCCTACAATCAATCATCCATCTTGGGATGGCTCTCGTATAAAGACGTTCTTAGCAACTAACTTAAATTCATGTTGCAACTAACCTTCTTCAATAGAGTTCCATATCAGCATTGCAAACGCGCCAGCTCAACGACATTTGATTAGGTTAGAAATTACAAAAAAAGAAGAAAAGAAGGAAAATTGGCGGTATCCTTGGGACTATACCTCACTTCACCTACCCGGTGAGGTGACAGGTACGACCTGTATGGCATTATCACTGACGGGTAAATAATTGCGTTTTCTCAGGCATGTCGATTCATTGTTATAGTAACGCAGATGTAGGTCACGTGTTACTCAAAGGGTCGAATGGCATGCCGGGAAGTGAAAACTTTGTATGTAGAATTCTTTTTGTCGCGGTTTCACGTAAGCTGGTTGTGCATCACGTGAGGCGGTCATATATACGTTTTATATTTCAATATTGAATGTAGTTGGATGTTCCCCATTCTGTCGTCTGCCCCTTGTTTGTTGCCATCTCTTTTTGCACAGTGAACACTCATTATGTAATGAAACCCCTCGCCCAAACCCGCACCTTATCAAGTCGTAAACTATCAGTCAAACTCGCTTGTTTTGTTTTATTATTGCCGCTTTTTTTTAAAAATGGGTTACTTTAAAATTCGGATACCGAGCTACGGGCCCTCCTTACACTGAAATGTGCAAATTTTAGGGGAAACGAACAAAAATTACGAGTTTAAAATCTCAGTAATACGGCAGCTTCAATGGCCAAATGTTATAATTCAGGTACATAATATTTACCGCATTTTTGAAATGCAAAATCCGTCCTTCCATGGAGTGTTATGGTCGGTTACTCCCCAACGTTTCTCCATTACATTTCGAAACCTTTGATTCCCGCAGTTATAGCCTAAGACTCGAGAAAAATGGGGTGTTATTTTTTTACCCAGTGCGTCAGTCGAGTAAAGAGTCTGAATTCAAACGTGCACGCAATGTTCCTAGGGGAATAAAGTATGAGGCTCTCACGAAACTTCTCCACCCAGGATTCCCATCTTTGTTCTCCCTTTTCCACTCCTAATCCTTCGTAGCAGCCTTGACCCCCATTGCACAAGACTATGATGGGCCTCCCCGAAGCTGATTGAACCGCAGGGTCCTGCCAGCCACACGCCGCCCTTCTCTAAGTCTCTGTCGTAATGCTCGATGCACCGGACTCCGAGTATTGGCGGCTTATGCACTGAGCCCTAAATCCTCTTTAGCGTGCGACTGTGTACGAGTTTGCGTTTGGCCGTATGAAACGACTACAGTGACATCTTTGCTGCCGCGACAAACTAAAAACCAGATTTTCTTTCTTCGTTTTGAATTGTTGTACAAACTACATAGTCTCCCCCGTCTTCACAAAAATGGGGCATACTTTAAGAGATCTCTTTCTGGAGTCCAGATCAGGGGTCTCGAAACTTGTCACATTGTAAGCGTGTTCCAAATAATAGAAACCGAATTTTCATATACTAAATCCCCTCTCCCCTTCGCGTCTGGCCTCCTACCTTCCCGAGCCCTTTTCGCCGCACAGCGTAAGCCGAAAACCGTGTCAAAATAAATGCCTCATGGCAAAAAAACAATAAAAACCATAAATACACTCCAAATAAAAAAAACATTTATCAGATATTCATCCATCACACGACACCTTTGTAGGGCCCCTTCTACGAAAAACCGATTACTGCCATCAAACAAAGGATAGAATATAAAAAAAGTAATGTACTCCACAAGGGTAATCCGTAATAATTAGAATAAGTAGCACTCATAGAAAGTACATAACAAACGCACAGAAATTCTTACACGCACGCTAAAGTATATGGAACAGGTAAGTAATGGCAATTCTGCAATTAGTGTTCTTATCAGTGTATTTGGTACTCCGCAATGCAAGTTTTACAGCATAGTAATTAGCACGGACTTCAAGCTTTCAGCTAATTTAGTCCCTCCGTACTTCCCTTCGGCCTGTTGCAATAATAAAAATCACTGAAAGACTAACCTCCGTTAACACTGACATTCGCCGTTATTAGGTTTTGTAAAACAAGGGTCCTTAGCCCCTGATGCAACCATCACTCAACGGAAATACGATGCACAGTTTTGTGTTGCGTTATTTTTTTAAGCTGTTTGCGCTCAGAGGACTGTGACGCCGAGAACCCGCTGCTAACTTGCGTTTTTAGGTAAACCAGTGTGTACAGACTTATTTTCATTCTTGTAATTGCATTCATCGCACCTCATAGCGCAGTCTGGTAGCTTTTGTTGGCACCTAAACTGCTTTTCTAGCATCACATGATGTAATGGATTGCGGGACACCTGCACGTCTTCTTTCTCAATACTCTTGATGTTATAGAAAGAAACGAAAACCGCAATTGTGTCCGTCTCTTTGCGGAGTTCTGCACTGCAGGTGAAGGCTATAATTTCTGCCTTCCCAAATTTTTGGTATCCACGGGGTCTTTCCTTTTCCCTACACTTCTAAGGCGGCACTTGCTACCTTCTTCCAAAGCGTGAGCTTCATTCAGGTGATTATAGGTCGAAACCACGGCGGCGATGTTTCTTCTTTTTATATATACGTTTGCAGTCTCCTTCGCCTCTGCTGCGTCCTTGCAGGGGAAGCAGCATCTTCCTTTATTTGTTCTCTGTTTTCATCGGTCCAGAGTTCGCAACAGAACTCAAGAGAACCAATTCTGTGATACCACAGCTGATGTGACGCGGGCCGGAAGCGGCTTGGGGGCAAACCGGACTCCAATCGGAAAGCCCCTGCGGACAGGTTCTGGCCCGCCGGTCGATGTTTGGAGAATCCTGATGCTAGCTATATATATGCTTATATCCACAGCGTTAAAACTTCTGTTTTTATTTACTGCAAAGTTGCCGCACTTTTTACGGTGATCATCATGAAATTATGTTTTTCGTGTGTTCCATCGAATAGTTTTCACCCAGTACGCTCGCCAGCCTTGTTTTTTTTTTTTTTTTTTTCATTGTTAGTATGCGATATACTCACTCAGCGCACTATTTTTGCTGCGCGCGTGTGGAAATTTCTGGTCGTGTTCAAATAAAAACGATTGCAAATAATAAAAATAGGGGGAAAATATTATTACTCAGACGATGTTCTTTGGCTGAGAGCTAGCGCTATTAGCTGCGTGCTGTCGCGATGCGCACACTATAATCCTTTCGGAACCTCTGACGCCGTGGCAGATAAGTGGCAGGCTGTGAATATCTCAACATAACTGCAACAAACCACATGTATATTTATCTCGCAAATTCCCCGCGAACAGAACGAGAAAAATTAATATTGAAAGAACCTATCAGACAGACAGCTGCCATATGAGTAACGCAAGCAACAAGGCCCTGAATCGCATTTCGACCATCTTGATGTGGAGAACCCGCACCAAACACGAGAGAGGGTTAAAAAGGGAAGAACAGTAGTATTAATAGGGAAGTAACTTTTTTTTGTCTTTGGGCGAGGGAATGAAAGTACGATTACGTGGAAAGCATGCCATCGCAGTAACAGCGAACCTTAGCTGGCTGCGTGCGATTGGGTGACCTTCATGGCGTCATGAAAAGTCCACCGCAGTACACAGGCCCTTATCAAGGTCTGTTGATTTTAAAGGTACTCTGCAACACTTTCGATAAGCGCATGCACTCTTTCCTTTGCGTCTGTAACCACTGCGGAAGCTGTAGTTATCACCAGCACAGAGTGGCACTGCGTGATTTGCTCGTCGTAGCAGATAGGCCTTCCGTTTCTGCTTTGCTTTTGTGGCTTTCTTTTAAAGTGGGTGTCGAATGCGTTCAGTGCTGCAGCTGAAGGAAAGCCGGCCAATAGCCGCTACACCGCTGTAACGACGCCATTCCCGCGGTCGAAGAGCGCCTAGACAGGGAAAGGGAGAAAAGTTTTTTGAACAAGTTTCTAAATTATCTGGGGGGCACAGAGCAGTAATTTTTGGCTGAAGTACTTTGCAACCCCCTAATATCAGTGCTGAATGTGTTGGTTGACTACGTCAGGCAAGCATTTAAGATTTCGAAAAACGTTGAACATAGTGCTGCACGGTCCCTTTAAATACTGGCTTTTTTCGGTTGTAACCCAAGTTTTAAAAACGACCTAGAAGTACTTCAATCGGTTTTTGTTAGCACGAACACTACTTACATAATATATTCCCCTCAATTGAAGAAGAACCTGATTGTGTATCTATCAACAGTGTAAAAGTGCAGTTATCTTCCCTGCGGCGTATTGAGAGCACGTACTGTCGCTGATGCAACCGTCTCGCGCCTGCCATCAGGACGAATAAGTAAAAAAAAAAAAATATGCGTCATTACGGATAACAAACTCGCTCGATTTCCCACTGCTTTTTCGCTTGTAATTTTTGTGGAAAACGCCTATCTTTACCTCGTCGTGTTGAACTAACGTATCCTACAACGTCTGAAACGCAACATGGCTGAGCTTTCCCCCCCCCCCCCCTCTCCTCCACCCGTGAGGCACTGCAACCGGGTTTTCACACAGACTTGTAATCCTTCCTCCGTAATGCTCTAGCTCTGAACAAACAGACCATTCCCGACAGAGCCAGTCTCAGTGCACTGACGTCCCCTCCTCTATCCCAGACGCAGCAAAAACTACAAGGATGTCGCAAGTACGCCGACACGAACTCAGCAAGGCTGACAGGCTTATATGACCATCTATAGGACATGGCTTTAGTATAATGTGGAGCCTAGTGTGTGCGGGCACGCTTGCACCGCACTTCTTACAAGTCCAGCTTTTTTTCTTTTTTTCTGTCCCCCCCCCCCTTCGTACGCAACTAACGGATCTCAATTTAGATTAATCTGTAGATTCTGTACTCCCTCCTCTTTCTATTCTCTTAGTCGTTCCCATGACATTTCTTTCTATGGCCACTGGCAGTTTACTCATTTTAGGGGAGTCAAGGGACCCCTGCATTCCTCTTACGAATTTAATTTAGCCTAAATTTCCACGAGACGTCCGTCAGCTCATCACGTGATAATCTGGTCAATAAACAAATCGCGCACCCCTCCGTCTAACGACGACAATGGTTGATTTTAAAGCCAAGCTTTGATTGATTGATTGTGGGGTTTAACGCGCCGACGCAACGCAGGCGATGAGGCGCGCCGTAGTGGAGGGCTCCGGATTAATTTTGAACACCTGGGGATCTTTATCGTGCGCCGAAATCTCGTACACACGGGCGTTTTTGCTTTTCGCCTCCATCAGAAAAGCGGCCGCCGCGGCCGGGAATCGAACCCGCGACCTCGTGCTCAGCAGCGCAACGCCTTAGCCACTGAGCCACCGCGGCGGGTAAAGCCAAGCTTTACTGTCCTAACTGATGCCGTCGTACGCCAATATGCCCTGCAGGAAACCCAACTTTCTCTGACAATGATGATGAATGATCGTGGGTGAAGTGAAGAAAAAAAAATAACGCCGTTCCACTCAACGTGAAAGCTGTCCGAAGTGCAGAGCAGTGATTCGCCATAACGGGCTGCGTCACCGTCTATCCGCTCACTGCTACCACCCAACACGCTCCTCGCCTCCCTGTCTCACTCCTTCCTAATTGATTAATTGAACGGAGGTTTGTCCAATGCAATTAAATTTTGCTGCCTTCGGAGTGCTCGCGCGCCCCCTGCCTGGAACAGCACGAGTGGGATCTCGCACGTACCGGCGCCTTGCTGCGCAATTTGGAACACAACGTTCTTGGCGGCTCTGCACTTACGCCAGCTTGCACGTTGAGTGGAACGGCGTTAAATTTTTATTTAGGCCCTAACAGGCACAATTTTGATAACCTACATTGCGCAGAAAAAAACACCATAACATTGTGGCGACTTGCTACTTTTTCTTTCATGTCACCCGGCCGTGATCTTTCATCATCATCGTCACAGCAAGTTGGCTTTCCAGCAGGATGTATTGGTGTTACAGACGCATCAATGAGAACACTAAAGCTTTGCTTTAATGAACTGGTTTTCTTATGTATAGGCGGGGACACAATATTCCGGACCGCGCGAGCGCGGGGCGAAAACTGCCGCTGTGCACTCTGGAGGCAGGGTGCCTGCTGTCGAGGCCAACGCTGGGCGCATGCAATCGTAGGCTTCGTAGCGCGCCTGGCGAAGCGAGAAAACTCGTCTCTCTGCGACTAATGATGGACGCGCATGCGCGCCACGTTGGTCTCGATGGCAGGCGCCGTGCCTTCCAGAGCGCGGTGCTCCAGAGTGCCCAACTGCAGTTTTTGTCACGCACTCGCGTGGTCTGGAAAATTGTGTTGCCGCCTGCACGTTTGTTTAAAAAGTTTGTTGTGGCCTACAGATACGCTATCTGAGACGCTCTAATTCGCCCCCAAATATTTTTCCGCCTCGCAGTATCACCGGCACCACATGCTGCGGGACACCTGCAGCCATCGTATGCTACAATCCCCGTCCATCCACCCAATCTATTTCAATTGATGATTTCTCGAATCATTTTATCACACCCGCTCATGTCTGGATGGGTGGTAATGTTTGGGGAATGTTGAACACAAAGACAATATTGTAGAAGTAATATTAGGAGTAAATGAGAAGTTTTCATCTGCCATTTTTTATTAAATTTGCATCGACATCCTGTAGGATTTGTTGTCACATGACTAGATTCTAATTTATTACGCAGCCACACAGTGGAAGCACGCTTTTTTGCGGGTCTGTACTATGCGCACTACGCGTACGCCTGGCAAAAAAAATTGTTACTGAAACCTTCTTGCTGCCGCCCAAGTTGGGCTCGGTATAGGGAAAATCGCACTTAACGACAAGAGAAACAGGCATTCAAAACGGAATTTATTTCTCTTTCTGCAACCAGGGGCCACACAATTATGGACAAATCGCACTGAGGATGATTAATTAGGTTTAGTGGCTCCGGGACCAACAAAGGTGCGTGTTCATTAATGTGTCCCAGTCTCCACTTGCTATGATTATAAAGTTTTTTTTGGAATAATATGCCCTTGTGCACTGCATGCCGGCAACTAAACGCGAGATATAGAAGCGTTGTGCCTGTACAGCCGAGCGTCATTGTTTTTATTTGATAGCATTTATAGCGGCAACCTCCAGGTTTGCGCATCCGTTCGTACGTCGCTCGGTACATAATTCGCTTACCCGTAGTCTCTCCAGTAAAGGTTTCAATAGGGGACGATGTGCTAGCGCGGGTAGATGAAGAGAGAGAGAGAATGTGTTTAATGGGGACGGCAATGTTAGCCCAGCCGTTACACTTAGCTTGCTACTCCAGATGAGAAGAAAAAAAGAAAAAAAAATTAAATTAAAAATGGGAAGATGTAAAATGCTGCGCACAAAATTCTCAGTCACATGCACAAATGCTCTTAATAATGTTTTGCATAAAACTTCGTCCACACCACGGAGCAAGATAAAATAGGAGCGCCGACTGAGCCGTCTCAGACGGGCCCTTAATGTCCTTTACTCGCGGAGCACAGGGTAGATGGCGCTGCCAATGGACATTATTACCCAGCGTTCCCCGCCCACCGGAGCCTGCTCACCCCGGCGGGAGTGACGACGAGGCGCATCCCGACTGAATTTGTCGCCGGCTTCGGTGGCCGTTCGTTTTGGGCCCGTTTTGGCGCTGCTTCGCGCCCGTTGCGGGCCTACTATGCACGGGCTGATCAGCTTGTTTGACAGCACCTCCTGGGTATCCGGTGCCTGACGGAATGAAGTTGTCGTACGGCCTCAAGTGTTGGATTTCAGGGCTGGAAAACAAAATGTAGAGAAAAGCTACAGGCGTCCAGGTGCTAGAGAAACGCTACCTTTTGCGCACCGCGCGCCACAAATGGAACTACGTTCCGTAAATTGGTGAATACCACTTTGGTTGTATTATAGATGCACTACAAAAGCCAACAGAAGCCAACTAGTTCTGACAAATAGCGATTTTACAAATGCCCGCTACTTTCTCACCATTTGCAAACAAAACTTACTGGCTCAAACTCGGTAGGAATGTTACCCAGTCTGCTCACATGCCGAATTGTTTCAGTATCTCTTCTCGTATCACGCGGGGTGTAGCCCCGAGCTTCTTTTCTTCTCATTTGGAACTGCATACGAAAGCACGCATTGCATTATGCGTACTGCCTACCACACTACTGTATAGTGCCCTGCGCTCCAGAGAACTACACCCAAACAGTCGAAAGCAGCTTGCTCCTTGCTCTAGAACACACGTAAAACGCGGAATGCTGCTTGAAAAATGATGATTCGGGCTTGGTACATTTGAAGGCAGCACTAAGTTTTAAATAACCCTAACTATTTCAATTGCATGAACAGCTGCTCCTTTCACCAATTCAGACTAGTTGTGAGTATTTCCGAAACAACCACAGCAGGGCACAAGGGGGGACGCTTCGAGAAATCTTTCCGCATCACGGTTCATCACAGTACAACATGTTCCACGCTTTTCCACACATCACTTGCCCCCCCCCCCCCCCCCCCCCGCTTCCTCTCCAACATCTGAACACTTGCAGCCCCTCAACTGGTGGTCCAGCTGTTAATTACGACACGCAGATACGACATGCAGGGGCATACTTTTGTCGAAGCCACTATTAGTAAGACAGCGACAGGTGTGGATTTCAGCACATTTTGCAGATTTAATTTAAGTTGGATGTAATTTTTTTTAAATACGCAAACACTTATGACGTAATATGCGTCATTATCCGTCTTGGCAGTTGATTCTAGATCGACCTTGTTTTCACAATCCAGGTCATCAGAACACCTTGCTCATCAATACACCTGGCGTTATCCACTGGCGGTATCGACAAGATTACAAGACCACGCAGTGACAGTAAGGGCACGTTTTGGGCACTTTTGGCGCCGTAAGGGCACTTGTGGCGCCGCATCGCTTTACCGTGAGCCGAATCACTGTAGAGGGCATGTTGTAGTGTGGAGGAGGAGGAGTAAACATTTATTGAGCAAAAGGGCGGGAGTGAGGGGTGGTGGTCAGCTTCCTACGTCCAGGAGGCCGCGAGCCTTTGCTGATTCCAGGGCCCATTGCACAAGCGCTTTTTGGCGCTCCGGTGCCGAGCTGGTCAGCGCAGACTCCCACTGCTCAGGGGAAGGGGAGGGGACGGGGTCAGGGTGGCGTGGGCAGGAGTAGACGAGGTGATAGGTTGTGAGAGGAGTGTCGCAATGCGGGCAGCTGTAGGGGTATGTGGATGGAGATATGTGTGCGAGGATGGTGTGATTGTAAAAGGTGTCAGTTTGTAGTCGGCGGTAGATATATGCCTCGTAGTTAGATAACGTGTGGTGGGGGGGAGGATATGTTCTTCTCGTGTGGGTGTAATGTGACAAGAGTGAGCTGTAGCTGTTGTCGAGGGGTGCCAGGTGGGTAGCTCCACTCTCCGTGCCCCTCAGGGTAGCTTGCATTGAGGATGGGAATGCCCGGGAGTGGAGTTCTCGGGCGGAAGCGTGTGCCGCTTCGTTCCCAGCAAGACCCGAGTGACCAGGAGTCCAGACAATGGATACTTCTATGTCTTCAGGCAATCGCTGTAGGATCGGGATGGCCTGGGGTGGTGCCAGCCCAGCTTGGTACATTCGGCAGGCTTCCTGACAGTCCGAGATGATGGTAAGATAGGGTTGATTGTGGTGAGTGGTGGTTGCATGGGCTATAGCTAGAGCTTCTGCCGATCTTGTGGATAAATCAAAGTACGTTGCTGCAGTGGCAATTTCTCCTTTGGAATCGACCGTGACCAGGGTGGTGCCCGGTATCTTGGGATTCTGAGCGATATCCGTGTATCGGGTATGACAGTCGTCTGCATATTTCTTCGTAAGCTGGCGGACCCTTGCCTCACGGCGGCCTCGATTAAAGGCTGGGTGCATATGCTTGGGAATGGGAGCAACCTTGAGTTTCTTGCGAATGTGTAGCGGGATTCGTTGAGGTAAGTCGTTGGTGGTTGGGCTTGGTCTTCCGATGTCATGAAGCACCTTCCTCCCTGTAGGAGTAAGTGTTAGGCGATGAAGTTGTGAATTTCGCTGGGCTTCAATTAGCTCTTGAAGAGTGTTGTGTAGCCCCAACCGGAGTAGTTTTTCATTGGAGGTGTAAGTGGGGAGGCCTAAGGCCGTTTTGTATGTTTTCCGTATGAGGACGTCCAGCTTGCTGATCTCTTGAGGTTTGAGTTCAATAAAGGGAGTCGCATATGTTATCCGGCTAAGTAGAAGGGCTTGTACCAATCGGCATGTGTCAGTTTCGGTGAGACCATGCTTTTGGCCTCTTATTCGGCGTAAGAGGTGAGTAAGTTGGGTCACGGTTCTGTGAAGTTGCGGTAACAGGGCCGAACCCGAACCATCATGGCGGAAAGGCACGCCAAGAATTCTAAGTGTTCGCACTTTGGGAACGGGCTGCCCGAAAATTGTGACGTCTGGGTCTGGGGTGCGAGGGGGTGGGCGTCCTCGCGTTCTTGCCCTGAGGATGAGGAGTGCTGATTTAGAAGGCTCACATGTCAGTCCCCTTGGTTGAAGGTATGAAATAGTTTCATCCACTGCCTGTTGGAGGGCGTCCTGCTGCTCCCCGCTGGAACCTTCGACTGTCCAGAGGGTTAAATCGTCGGCATAGAATGCATGCTTGAGATTTGCTATTGCATTAAGTTTTTCGGGAAGTGCCAGTAGAGCAATATTAAAAAGTAGAGGGGAAATTACAGAGCCCTGGGGCGTGCCTTTGGCAGGCGTATTAAATGTAGGTGACACAAGCTGCCCAAGTTTGATGGTGGCTGTACGGTTGCCAAGGTGAGTGATTTTTTTTTTTTTTTTGGGGGGGGGGGGGGTTCCGAAATCGTCGTCGTACGAGCATCTTAGATTGCAACTTTTTCGGCCTGCCTTTATTATTTCTGCTTTAAAGGGACCCTCAAGTGATTTGTAAACATTCCTGGATTACTAGTGCAAATTGTAGTCCAAAGTCCATAGGCCATGTTTCGACCACCCTGAGTGGGTTTACGCGAATTTATTTAGTAGAAAAATCAATTCGGAAATTCTGTCCTCCTCTCTGCATCCTCGCCAATTTTCTGTTTCGTTTTCGTGTGACGTCAGGGTGAAATTACTTGGCTTGACAGCGCTACTGCACGGTTCACCGACCTTCCGACAGAATGAATCGGCCCAGCGTTTAGTCCGCCGGCCGCCGACGGGTCGCATCAATTCGTTCACTCTGTTTAAACTAAGCTACAACACGTTTGCGAATGGAAGAATGTGCGTTTCTTTAGTTTCTTAGTTTGTACACTGTATCAATCTCCAAGTCCAGGTCGCTCCACACAAGCGCTGAACAAGCGCACATGCGACGCTTCGCTGACTGGTACGCAAGTAGGAAAATCTAAGGCCACTTGAAGGCGGGAGAAGAGTCAGCGAAGTCAATATAGGCACTAAGGAAATCAAATCAACTGAAAGTTTTACCGTACAGCGTAAACCTAGGGGGCCGGAAGCAATTTTTTTTTTTTTTTTTTTTTTGAGCTGGGTTCTGTCAGCAGCACGACTGCGCATCTCCGAACGCTTTTCCGTCTAAGAAATGCAATGCTAGACGTGAGACATTGTGGAAATTTGGGAGACGCTTACTGCATCAGCGGTATACAACAAATAGTCACCTAAGCTGCCTAGATAAAACTGTAAACTGGTTATACATTATATACCTCATATTTCCATCGCCGGCAAAGCTGGATTGTGCCCGAGGGGTCTGGAACGCTAGGTTTGTTGTTTTGCATGCTGCAAGTTCGAACTCCCAAGGGTACATTTTTTAAAGTTGTTTTCGGCCGATGTTTTCTGTACTGAGTTCACCATTTTTGGGCCGTAACGTTCACTGCTCCACGAACGAGTTCACAGAACGTGCGCAGACTGACACTGACGCGCTAGCGAGTTCTCGTTGGCGTGCTGTTGCCTCAAGTACCGACTGCTTGTGGGCAGTGGGCACAGGCCAGAACCAGCGGACCCTTGGCCTGGTGCGAACACGCTTTTTTACGATACAGGCATGAGGGAGGCAAGCTCCAAATATGGGAGAGAAGCGCATGACAATTGAGCGTCTGTGGTGGCGCGGAGGGTGTTCATCTGTTCATCCACTGCGTAGGCATCGGCTAGTGATTGCTACGATTCCAAACCGTCCTGGGAGTTTTATCTTAGGCATTTTACAGCCGGCCACATGGCAGAAGCGCGGTATTACGATTATTGAGATATCGAGAATGCCCAACCAACGATAACGTCGGATGTCAAGCATGTTGTTTTACAGAACCGTAGCCGAAACTTGTTTGAATGCTAATCTTGGACATCGTCTAATCACGGTGCACCTCCTCCCTACGTCACAGCGTTAGTTGGGGCGGCCGCCGCAGACCTCGCATGGTAGTTTTTCTTCTTTCGCACTTTATAAAATAATTACCCACTTATCAATGGGATAAACGATGAAAAGTGTGTTAATTGTAAAAGGTGTGTATGTTAAACAAGCCGCTGTGGAGAGCGAACGAGGGGAGAGCAATGTACAAAGGCGCAACGACGAGAGGGGTGCGAAAGACGAAGAGAGCAAAAGAAACCTGGAAGGCCCGGCGGCGCGTGAACATTATCGGCCTACGCAAATGATTTTTTTCTGGGCCGCAGTCGGCGCTCCTCTTTACCTTACTCCGTGGTCCAGACCTATACACTATATATATGCAGTGTATATATACATATACACTGCAATCTCAAAACAAATTGGTTATTCACCAACTTATGCACAGTTTATTTACAGCTCGATGCATTGATACGTTACATATCTTTATTACATCTCAGAAGGAGCTGCGATTCAAAGGGGGCATCGGAAAGGTGTCCCCGTTTGTACGACAGTGTCTTTTGCCATTGTAATAGAATAACTGTCACAACGGCACTGGTTAAGGTATTTCAGCTTTATACAGATGTAGAAGGGATGACCGAACAAAAGCGCCCCCCCCCCCCCCCCTCCAGGCAGCAGTGATCCACCCGCCGACGGCACCACGGCGTCAGCATTTCTGCATAATGGGCGCGGTCGTGCATCCACGCATCCGGGTGAGATACTTCGGGCGAGATACTTCGGTGCGCTGCAAGAAACTTGTTTTTGTCACTTATGCGATGGTCCAGCATCTATGGACCGCGCAAGTTCAAAACATTGGAATGAACTCGGACAACGCTTTGCAGCGACGAAAGAAAAATTACGCCCACCTCCCCTCGCGGGAACCCTGGTGTGATGCAACGCATCTCATGGGGGGTTCCATTGGCGTTTTCCATTGTATTGATTACGCTTATAGCAGGGATTCTCACGCGAAGGGGATGTGGGCGTAATTTTCCATTTTCACCATGCAATGCACATGCAGTACACGTATGCTCAGGTACGGTCTTTATTGCAGACGAGAATGAGTGCCTTGTGGTCCGTAAAGTGCACAGTAAGGGGCTCGACGATTGCCTCAAGCAATCGTCGAGTACTGCGAGAGAGTGCAAGCGTAACGCGGACGACCGTCGACTGAGACCGTCGGAGCGCGGCATGCCGCTTTATATTCGCACCGCCCAAAGGAGAGAGAGTACTGCACATGCGCAGCGCGCGCAGCACCGAGCGCTGCGCCACCCACCGGCGCCTAGCAACGGAGTGAGAGCGCGCTGCGCCAACCCGCAGCTGTTTGGGAGAGAGTGTTCGCTATCGGAGAGAGGAGAGGAGGAGAGGCGCAGCTGTGCGGACAACGCCGGACAGACGCAGGAAGGACAGAGGGGCGAGCATGAGATGCGTTGCATCTAAAACGGTTCGCGCGCTTTCGTGCTTATCCCCGCCGGATGAAAAAATGCGCCTCCTTAGCAGCGGGCTTACACCAGTGACCAGTGTAACGAAGCCTTGAACGCAATCGGCACGTTTTTGTTTAACCCGACTGACTGTCGCCACGGAATTCCCGGAACGCATGAAAAGGAAACGAAGAGGCACGAGGAAGCAGGCAAAGCTCTCATCGAAGCGTCGTTTCCTTCGCGATCGTGGAGTTTCAATTCCCAGAGACTCTCTGGGCATTGGAACTCTACTTGGTCAACTTTTCTTGGTCAACTTTTTATGCCGTAAGAGGGGCAGACAGGCTATATAGTAGTCAAAAGTAGTTGGGAAAATAATTAATAATTTCCATGAAATTACTCAAGTAATTTATTAGATTGCTAAATATCCAACACTCAAAAGTAATTAATTACATTACTCATTACAGCAAAACGGAATTTAATTAATGTAATTTAATTACTGTAACTTTACTGTAATTAAATTTACTGTAATTACTGTAACTCTGCTATAATCGGTATACTCTTGAGACTCCACCTTCCGCCAGAAGTATGCTACTTTGTGAAGTCCTTCATTCACAACCGCTCGTTCTCTATCGGCATAGTCAACGAACGCATGGGGTTTTTTTGTTTCGGAGCGAGGCGTGCCTCAGGGCTCCGTATTGTCCCCTGTGTTTTGCAACGTGGCCCTATTACCCTTGGCGCGACAGCTGGATAGCATACCAGACACGTTTTTCGTCGTCTATGCGGATGATACCACTGTGTGGCCGGTGCACGAGAAATTGCCCAATCAACAAGCAGGTCTACAGGCTGCTGTGAACATTGGCTCACAGTGGTGTTTACTTGTTGGCCTGAATTTGCCTCCTACAAAGACTACTTACATGTCCATCACAAATCGTAATGGTCGACAACGCCTGTCGTAGACACCAATATCCCTGTTTTTGAATGCTCATGCGTACGCTAGTGCGCGCTGTCTTCCAGCCTAGACGCGTTTACCAAGCCCAGTTTCAACATCTTACCGTGAGTGACTGAGATCGCTTAGAAACTGCAAATAGAGAAGCAAAGCGAGTTATCACCGGACTCCCTCGCATGACCCCATGAGGCGCAACTGGATACGCTGGATGAAATTATACACCAGCGTCAATCGGCTCGTCGTTTAAAAATTTATTCGATTCCCACCGCGGCAACACTCGCACACTACTACGATCGTGCTTCCCCTCTACTACTTCGCTCAGCGGAGCCACCTCCCTGGCAGTGACAACCGGCCTCTAGGGTGACTAAAAAGCCTTCACCTCTTGACCCTCCAGATGGTCTTCAAGCGCATGGTGACGCAGGGGTAGCCGACGGCATCCTTTACAGAATTCTTGTCTACCCCACTATACCATCTATCAACCAGACGTGCACGTATGTCCTGGAGACGCTTCTTCCTTCTGTGTTGGCGTAGCTAGTTGCCATTCGTGATAGCCTGTGTGCTTTAGATCATGAGCTCAGCGCTGCCCCACAACCGCGCTTGGTAATATACACCGTCTCCACTCAGGCTTCCCGAGAGCTCCGGCGCGTAAATAGTAGACTGGGTATTATACATGAGAGGTGCCAGAGATAGTCCAATCATTCCTGTGCCCTGCTCGCATCCTGTGGACCCGCCGAGGTGACCACGCACGCTCTCGCCGACTCGGCCGCTCCTCAACCGCAAGTAGTGTACCCGTTCCCGCTGCTGCAGCTGTCACTAGAGGGCACCCTACTCATCAAAAAAGATATTCTTCAGCGCTCGACGCGTGCCCTTCTTCTCCGTGGGGCTGACCTTCCTGGCGCCTTAACCCGCGGTGAAGAGGTCGGGCTTCGGAAAATCTGCCTGGGCGACGCACTGACGCCTGCGACCCGAGCAACGTGGATTTCTAGCCTTGCAGACCCTTCTCCGACCTGCCAATACTGCCCTGCCCCTGTTGCTGAGGCGACAGGCAACATTGTACCACTTTTTGTGGACGTGTCCAGGGGTCCATCCAGCCACAGCTGGACACGTGGTGGCCACAGGACATCACCCAGGCCACCCTCCCGATATTCATCGAAGGACGCACACCCCCCTTTACGAGAAACAGTTGGAATTCATGTACAAAACCTAACTATATATTTTTCTGTAGTGCACGTGTATCATGTCATTCTTTTTCTTTCTTTCTGTGTCGTACTTCTGTCCTGTCTTGTTCATTGTTTCCTTGTTAATAATGCTGTGTGGCAAAATGGCGCAATAAAAAAAACTCTTGGCAGGAACTCTGAGGCTTGCCGCGAAAGGCCCCTGAAGGAAAAAGCCATCAACCACCAGTGTCGACTTTTCGGTTGGTAAAAAACTTTATTGGTGCTTGCAGAGCTTTCGCTGACCGGGATAAGTCACCCGCTTGGGGGCATCGCTTCTGGTCCTCTTCGCCCGTTTGGGAGCGTCGAAGTACCGCCGCTTCGCCGCATCACGGGCCTGCTGCATGGTCCAGAGTTCATCGAGTCTGGGGCTTCACAGGGCAGCGGACAGCCGCCAAGGGTTCCGGAGTTGGCACCGTGTGGATATTTGGTGCAATCCCAGAGCAAATGGGTTAAGGTGGATACTTTTTTGCGGCAGACCTTACACGGGCCCGTCGTGTATATTTTGGAATACAATCTGTGATACTGTCCCGGTTTATGGTACGTGCTCGTCTGCAGTTGTCAGAGTGCGACCGCCTGTGACATGTCCAGCTTGGAGCTGGGCGGAGGGAAGGTCCATCGGGCCAAGCGGAAGGCCTTGGTGATTTTGTTGTAGCTCGTAATTCGGTCCTTGTACCGAATGACGAGCTACACTCTACGAGCTACAAGTACCACGGACGGTCGTCGCCGGCGTGGTTTGTTAGCTCGCGTGCCCTGGCATGTGCTGTCTCGTTGCCGTTACGATGCTTCTCGGAGACTTACTCCATGCGTGCAGGGAACCACTGCAGTCGGGTTTGTGGTTCTGGTTTTCGGTGGATTTGGCCTTGGCTTAGTATTCGGGCCGCTCGTGGTGATATCCGTCCTTTGGCGAAGTTCTTAATGGCTTGTCTAGAGTCGCAGAGGACCGTTTAGCACGCCGGGTCCTGAGGGCGAGGGCGACTGCTATTTCCTCTGCTTCTTCGGCTCGTTCGCATGCCGCGCTGACTGATATCGTCGTTTCCCCGTCTGAATTGACGCCCGTCACGACAAATCGGGGGCCTATCTCGTACTCGGCAGCGTCCACAATTCGGGCACCCAGATCGCGGCCGTGTGCTTTGAGGACAGCCTTGGCTCAGGCCTCTGTTCTGCCTTGGTTGCTCTCCGGGTGAGTGTTTTTGAAGATCGTATCGACTATAAGTGTCTGCAGGATCGCGTCTGGGACGGTGACTTTGTGGCCCTGCTGCGTGTGGTATCCGATGCCGAGGTTCTCGAGTATGGGGCGGCCAGGGACCTATTGGCTTCCTCGGCTCAAGAAAATGAATCAGCCTTTGAAATGATGACGACGGCATGGAGACATGCGGGACAAAAGCGCTTGCCGCGGACTTCAGCCATGAGGTTATAGCGCCTGACCCCACCATGGCAGTCACCAGTGCCCATTTCAAGAACGCAGTACTAACCACTGCATCACAGGCGGACTGCCCTGCAACTGATTTTAACGTGTGCGGCGGTGACGGTGTTGCCACCGGAGAAGCCTACAAGGTTCAACAACGGCGTAAACATAAACAACTAAATCCCAATTCTGAACCTCCTGTGGAAAAGTATGTCCTCGCCATACGCCCGCGGGCCGACGAGAATCTCAGCACTATACAAACTAAGAACCTCCACTTCGCCCTCATCCGCGCAGCACCGGCAGAGAAAATAACAAAATCCATGATGTACAGAGTCCACCCTGCGTCGAACACAATCACTGTGCTGGTCCATAACAAAAAACACTGAAACTGATGAACCTCGAAATTCGGGGTAACCAGATTGCTGTGCAGGTCTACCAGGTACCCGGTATCCCAGATGAGATATGCGCTGTGGAGTGATCTATAACATCGACTGCAAAGAAAGCAAGGTTGAACTCAAGGCGGCGTTCTCCTGCAACCATCAGAGACTACTTGACGCACGACCGATGGCCAGCCGTGGACCATGCCTGTTGACGTTTGAGAGGCGACGCCGACCTAGATCTGGGATTTATTACGGCCGCATTTCTCGAGTTACGCCCTACGAACCCAAATCAGTCGTTTGCAGTCGCTGTCACTGGTTCGGTCATATGAAAGACGTGGGCCTTCACCGCGCAGTATGCGACACATGTGGCAAAAACCATGAAAACGACACCGCTGCCGCCATTAAATGTAAGGAAGCAGATATAGTGACCTGCCGCAACTGCAAGAAACAGGGACATATGGCTACCGAACCGAAACGTCCATACCGAAATGGCTAAAATCAAGGCTGACGCCGAACTATCCGCGAAACGCCGACTGCGGTCACAGACCAAATGGAAAAGATACGGTCCCCGTCGATCACGGAGCTGCAGCAGAACACCCTGCCAATGCGACGCTGAGTTAACAGATCACGCCTCCCAAGAACGTACCAATACAGTGCTGTCATCGTCAGCAAATGGCGCACGGCACGGATATCAGCAACGTTCGAGCTACTCTCCACCGGAACATGTTGAGCGCAACCGGCATGTCTCCTACGCCGCGGCGGCCACCACACCCCGCCAGCTCGAAGAGATTCAAAAGGCCTCGGCTAGTGCCACTAAGGAACAATCTTCATTGAAGGGTATCCTGCAAGATTAAGCCACTATTCAAGCCGAGTTGGAAAAGCTCGCGCAAGAAGCAGACGACCTCTGACGATGACTTGAAGAAACGGAAGCGCGGCATACCACCCTCCTCAAGCGACTCCCTGCTGCACGGCGGGAACAGCCATCCACAGGACGACTTACTGCAATGGAAGATACAGTTACAGCAACCATGCAGCCAACGGGCCCGGCGCAGCTGCTTCATCAACTGTTGCAACCGCTACAAGCACAAGAAAAGCACTACCAAGCACAACAGCAGCATTTCAAACATCGAAATGAACTCCTTCAGCGGCTTGTCGCGTCCCGCGCTTAGCTACACGGCCTTAAATCTGCCACCCGACATTTATCCCCACCTTTGGTGTGTGAGACTGCCAAGAACTAGGTACGTGAGCATCGAACTACGCACTCGGCAATTACTGTTAACCGGACATGGCTCCACCCTTTATAGTTCAACGGAACTTCCGCGGACTCCGCTGTTAAATCGTTGCTTTTAGGCTTTACCTTCAATCCCCCCCACACCCTCCATTTATCATACTCCTTCAGCAAACGCACGGTGCATACAACATTCATTCATACAGCCCAGTATACCCACTTGACGCGATCACACTCGTGACATGTCCTCCGTACACTAACAACTCACCAGCTGGGTATTTCCGCATACAACTCTACCACCTGGGAATCGGTTCTTACTCTCACTCAAATTCCTGGACGCTCTGCACCACTAGTTGTCATAAATTCGTATTGGCTTCCTAAGTCAAGACCCGCTTTTGGGTGGGTAGGTAACCTCCTCCGCTCCTTCTGAGATCATGCTGTTGTTTGGGCTGGGGATTTTCACGCTCCAAATCCAAATTGGCTCTACACCTAAACCTCACCATCAAATCACCTCTTAACACGAGTCACTCAACAATTCCAATTTCCTCTGCTTAATTACGTTACCAGCCCCACACGACAAGGCAATAGTTGCCAAAGAGATACGGTTCCCGATCTCACTTGGGCAATGGCCTTACCTTCTGCTATGTGGGAAGTCCAAGATAATTCTCAAGGCAGTGATCATCAGATTATTCACACAACTATACCCTTGAATGGCACTTCGATTCCGTCACCGCGACGTGCTCGCCTCACTGATTGGAGTGGTTTCTGGTACTCAACCGATACGACTACGATATCTGATTTAAGTACCTGGAATTTGGCAATTCTCGACGCCTCACGACAGCCCAGCGTCTGCGTTTGCGCTTATGCGCCCATGGAAACGGAATAAGCGCAATTGCTCCCTCACAGCACGCATCGATGCCCTCACAATCGAAGCTCTGAAATATGCGCGCACTCTTGAAACATCAAACTGGCTGTCCTTCTGTGACTCCCTTAATGGAACGCTTCATACAACTTGAGTTTGGTAACTTATCCACTGCATGTCTAAACAGGCACGACGATCCACGCACATCACATCGTTGCGGCTGCAGACAGGTCTCACCTTCGATGATTAGGCTGGCAAATTTCAACATTCCTTCTTTCCTTTTCCTTCTTTGCCTCCTCCCCACCTCCTGTCACTTGTCCCACTCAAGAACCTATTGACGCAGAATTTACATTTTCTTAGCTACTCGCAGCTCTCGACGATTGCAAACGACACACTACACCAGGACCCGACATGATTACATACCCACACCTAAGGAACCTTACAGACTCCGCTCTTGAAATTCTTTTACATTTCATCAATGAAGCATGGCGAACAGGCTGTATTCCCCCTGAGTGGAAGACTGCTAACATTCCCCTTATCCCCCAACCACGCAAATCACTTGCACTGAGCAGTCTACGCCAAATTTCACTTACGTCCTGCGTTGGAAAACTGATGGAGCGTATGACCCTCCATCACCTAACTTGGCTTCTCGAACCTAGCTAATTCCTTGACTGGAACGTTACTGGGTTCTGCGTTCACACGTCAAACCAGGATACAATGCTGCGCATCCAACAAGAGGTGTACGCATATCTGAATGTAGCCCAACTTAGAGCAATCGTGAGCCTGGACTCTGACATTCTTAATCACTCTGCCATTTAATGACTCTGCCATTCTTAAGCATATGCAGATACTTACGCCTAGTTCCCGACTACACAACTACATTCCTAATTTTCCGATCACACGGCTTCACTCTCTGGTGTTAGAAGACGACCGTCAACCCCCCTGGACTCCTACTAGGGGAGTTCCTCAGCCATCTGTCCTTTCCCCTACTCTTTTCAATTTAGCACTTCTGCTTCATGTCATTCTTAATCCCTATTTGAACTGTACGCCGACGACATGACCCTTTGGTACTCTAATGGCAGCCCAGCCTGACTCTCCGGGACACTTCAGGCTGGTATTCATGCTCTTCACTCTTTTGGGTCAGGCGTAGGTCTCACACTATCTCCGCAGAGGTGTGAGTACCTCGTGCTCACTGACTAAGGTTTCCGGGTTGAAGATAATGACCAACATTCTCTAGTAGAACTGACGATTGATGCTACCCCTCTTCCACGTGAGGCCTGGCTGCGCGTTCTCGGCTTCGACCTGCAGGATGATGGGAAGGCCTCACAGTGGCTCAATCGATGTAAGGCTAAAATTACTCAACGCACTCACATCATCGGCCAGCTGACCCGACTTCGATGAAGTCTACTAGAACCCGACATTATTCGACTTTTGGACTCTCTAATATATACTCGCATTCTTTACGCCCTGCCATACGTAAAATGAACGTCATCGCAGCCGTCCCAGCTTGAGCGGCTCCTCCGGCCTACCACCCGTCTGGCTGTAGGGGTGCCTAGATATGCCCCCTTGCTCAGTTGGAGCCTGCTTAACCGTTAGCGTCACTGTCAGATCAAGTTGATCTTCATTTGGCGGCACAACACACTCGTCTACAACTCACTTCGCATGGCTGTCGTCTTCTTCTATCCTCCCTTTATACGATGTATCTTCGTTACCCTACATTACAGGGACATACCCGCCTTGGTATCCCCTCCCTCTCATAATGGTTCCTACAGTTCCAATCAACGTATCCGCAAACTTACATTCTGGACGTCGTCGAGCTCGAGTATGCACTCTTCGCTACCGCTATGGCGATCTCTTAACAGTTACGTACACAGATGCCTCCTTCCTCTCCCAAGACGCACGCGGGATCACAGTAGTTGTTCCTCCTAGACACCCGCCCTTGCAGGAAAGATTCTCGGGCGCTCCTTCCACCTTGTCTCACGAGGCCCAGGCAATCACCGACGCAATCATATCCTTAGCCACTTCTGGTAGCCACGTGATCCTCAGCGACAGCCAGGATGCCCTCCGGTTGCTCCAGCAGCAGTTGCTTCCCATTAATATAATGCGTATACTACACTCTCATCTGGCCAAGCACGCTAGTACTAGCTACGTGCTGGACAGGGCTCTTGGTCACACAGGCGTCCCGAGCAGCGAGCTGGCCCGTCAGCTCTCCCATACTCCGTCCCAACGGGGAGACTTGGAGACAAGCTGCCCAATCCCTTTCCATCCGCCTACGCAGGCGCTGCAAGCCCGTCTAACTCGACTCCAGACTGGGCAACAGTAAGTCAGGAATAAGCAGACTCTTCCTTCTCTCCCTCACCTGTTTTTCAGAGCAGATGCTTGTCTTATCCGGAAAACGGACAGCCTTCCGATCCCACACATACTACATCGCTTGAAGGCCGTCGCAGCCCTGCACAGTGCTCTAAGTGTTCTGGCTTTCCCAATACTCTGCATGTTCTTTGAGACTGTTATGGTTCGCAACCATCAGTTTCAACTCATCTTAAACCCCTTTGATCTCCTTCTTCTCTCCAAGAATCGCTCGCACCGCCGAAGAGAACGAACCGAGCGGCCTGGTGTCGAGCTTTATGGGTTCACGTTCGACAGGTCCTCCCGTCTGTATAGCTAATTTTTTTCATTCCCAGAACCATAGACTTTGGGAGGGCTGTCAATAAAGTTTATCAACCAACCTACCACGTAGGTATGCTATGGGCCTCCTGCGCTGAAGTTTACATCCCAAGCAGCGGTTCAAATTTGCACATCACGGTGCCTGGTGGCATCTTTAGTCGGATAGCACATCGAGGGCTCTACAGCGCGAAGTCGTTAAGAACAAAGTCACCGGAGATTAAAAAAAAGAAGGCCTCCATGATACCGTGATCAGAACCGAATAGGTGCAAAAAATAAAAGAAATAAACCTTAATTTCTTTTCTTCTCTCAAAGTTCGTCCATTACGGACCACAAAGCGTGCTAATCTATCCGAGCGGAAGAAAAGGGGATAAGGAGGAAATTATGAACACTTTACGACATATTGTCTTTCCTTTAGGGTCTTACGAAGTGGCGTTCTTATGCCCCCTCAAATCATGGTGTGGCCCTCCAGGCAGGGGATGTTAGCAAGCCGATTCTAATGTAGCCCATTGGGCGCATTTAATTACATTCAGAGCAAATGGCATTCGCTGTTATCGCAATTCGGTATGGACGCACGCATTTCCACGGCGAAATAAAGTCATTTGATAATGATAGCAGTGACGATCAGCAAACTCGCAAAATTGCAGGATAACATTGGGAACAGGTCCAAAATATTTCATAGCTTTTAAATCTTTGAAAACACGCCAAATTTTAAGAAAAATTGCGGGAGGCACGTAAGTTGGCTTGCGTGCTTTGAATGCGAAATCATTATGGGGATGGGAATCGGTTAATCGGCCCTGAGTATCTGGCCGCAGCCATCATCTTCACTGATAAATCCCTCTGAGCAGGTTATCTGGCGTTTGTGTGGTTTTTATATTGTGGTCGCAGCCAAATGGGAGTTTGTAAACCTTGCGTGAGCTTCTGAAGAAAGCCGTCATCGTTACTGGTCAATGCCCTTGAGTGGGTATGTGACCAGTTCGAAGACCATTCCGAAATATGTAGTCAGAGACTATGTATTATGGTACCCTTATGGAACGCCTGATGTAGCCGTAAAGCATTGTTTGGAAGCCATAATTCTTTCGCGTTCAAATCACGTAAGCAGACTTATGAGTACCTTTGCGTGGGCATGTAAACCACAGCGAGCACCATTCGGAACTCTGAGAAGCTACGAATCTGCATTGCGGCTCCGACATGGAACCAGCGTGACGCACACACGCGATGTTGCAGTATACAGTTTCGCCAGTACAAGCCGCAATACTTTCGCATTCAAAGCACGTGAGCAGACTTAAGTGTACCTCCAAAAGTGGGTTTCGTGTGGCCCAGTTGTAGAGCAGTTTTTATTTACTTATAGCATGGGAGAACATGCACAATCACAATCAAAGTACGAGGACATAACATGGTCAAGAACACAAAATAATGCATAAAAAATTAATTAATTAATTAATAGCACGTAAAAATTCGGGCAAACACACACAAGCGTTCAAGAGGGGCAACCAGTCAGGTAGCCAAGCTGTTCAAGCAGCTTTTAGCCAGGAAGTCGTCCAGTTGATTCTGGGAAAAATAAACCTGAATTGAAATTGAAAAAAAAATAGTCGGACTAAAGAATTATGCACATTATGTACAAGCACCACAGTTTTTGTAATACTACTTTATTAATCTAGGTGGCTCGGCATGCTATTAGATTATCGACACAGACTATATAGACTAATTAAAACAAACTTCATAGGGTGGTTCACCAGGACACCGAATGGCAAAAGTCGGATTGCGAATGTCGTGATATCCATATCTTTTCTCGGTGTTCGTCGCAAAATGTTCCAGAAAGAGTCAGCATCCCTGCAGTCTACAAAACCGTCATCAATCGTCTCTGGTTGTGGGCAGAAGCAGCAGTTCGTCGAATACCACGGTCTTGCAATAAAGCTTTTACAGGGAGCGTAGCAGAGGGTAATATTTCACTCAATAAATTCAAGACGTCCCGGTATCGGTATTGGGGGTACGGAACGCGGTATAAAGGACTGGGAATAAAATACAAAATCTAGGGCATCGCAAATAGAAAAAAAGTGCGGAGTAGTGGTTAACACACTTTCCTGTCACCTCAAGTACGTAGTTTCCATTGCCGTTCCTGCGGAAGTTTTTTTTTTTTTTTTTTGAACTAAAAGTTGAAGACACGTTGAATTTCGGGGTCATCCGCAGCTCACAATGCCGGTTCCTCGCTTCATGGGGCACATGACGCTCTGGCATGAATAAAAAAAGTGTATCGCTACTCTATATCACAAAACCACACGTCACAAGCCGAAGTAAGCAACAAATCCGTATCTTGCAAGGAGCAGTGACATAGAGGTTCATGCTAACCTATGCTTGCATGAAATTCTATGAGCAACGAACATTGCGGAACTTCGCGGAGGTGATGCGTCCTATCGTTTGCCTTCTTTTCTGAATAAAAACTACACACAGGGGAAAATAATTATTTACGGGTTGTTTTTAGACACAGTGCTCGTCGTTTCCTTCTTTGGTGACTTCCTTGTTTAGTAGGCGCCACTGCTTTCGATGCTACTGATGCGGTTCGGAAGCCAATGTGAATGTATTCCCGGAACTATTTCTATCACCGAATGACGTTCGCATCGAGTGTCATTCGGCATTCTCGTGTAGCGCGAGTGTCATTAATTCCAACTACCATAAGCTTTGCCGTGAGCCAGGGGTATTAAACTTGCTTAAAGTAAAACCACCGTAGCTTCAACAAGGGCTGTAGAGCGGGGGGGAGGGGGGGGGGGTAATCAACTTTGGGATGTTACGCGCTAAAGCTACCACCTCGCTATGAGGCAGCACCGTAGTTGAGAGTTACGTACTATTGATTTAGACCGCCTAAGGATTTTTAACGTGCGCCGCAATGCCAACACATGGGCATCTGCCCGACCAAGGGTAAACGACACACACATGCGCCCAACGACCAGACACGCAACCTTGGGCAGAGACCTATGACATTGTGCGAATACTTTTGGGGTTGCGAGAGAAAACGTCCCACTTTCATTTCTTTTTTTTTTTTTTTTGTGCTTTACGTTTTGAACAGCTTATAATAATATCTCGAATTAGCCTACAGTTGAAACCAGTGGGATCAGAAGCAGGGAACGATGTAGGCGCAGACTTAAACTTCGTACTGATGGCTGTTTGTCACGTACTGCCGTTACATTACATGAATTCTCTTCGACGCCCCTTCACCGCCCTCCACCTTACCACACGCATACGAAGAACAGACCCACACGCTCCCATTCTGAGATTTGTTACCCGCACACGCGCGTAGCCCCTTTTCCCGATCCAAACGACGCGAATGTTGCCTGGGGTGAACAGAGGTGCACGGTTCCCATCGCATTTGTCCTCCCCGTGCCATTTTATCGGCGATGCTTCGAGCGCGCTCCCGCTCTTGTTTAGTTCAGTGCAGTTAGGAGAGAAGGCGCACTGGCGAACAAGTAACGGCACGTTGCTGCTTGTGCCAGTGTGGAGGCATCGACCAGTCTGGTCAGTTTATACTCTAACGCATGACAGCGGAATCTAATAAACTACTCCCACGACGTTGTGTGCCAACTTTGTCAGACTGGGGTCCCATTTTGCAAGCACCGTTCTTGTGTTTGCAACTCACGCAAGTCGGAAAGTTTACGTGAGGCTGAAGATATCGTCCCTACGTCGCTTTTTTTGTCGTCTACCTTAATTAGGTTGTAGGACAAAGCAAGGAAGCCTGCCATAAATTCATCTTTCTTTATCCAATGGCCAAACCGTCCTATTTTTTTCCTCGTTTAGTTCCCTCGCTGCAATTTACATTGCTTATTGCAAAAGACACGTGGGGAACTGGGTGATAACAGGCGTTCGACTTGATGGGTAAACATGCTCCCTACGGAGTTTGCTGACCTCTTTTTAAGATTTTTAAAAAGTAATGGGTCACGGAACTTTTGGCGAGCTCGTTAATGGCCTGCCCGGTGATTACCGGTTCGTACAAATAAAAATAAAAAAGGCATTTTTACGGCTTCTAGCCTAGCGCCCGGTTTGCGTCAATTTTTAAAGTAATTCTCCAGAAATCTCGAAGAAAAACTCAAAACTGGGAGCGCACAACCCTCGGCCGCACTCGTTCGGCCTTCCAATGGAAAGCGCGAGCTCTTTACCGTGAAATGGCCCTTATTAACCCGCGCCTGTCTGGACTTGCATCGCAGCGCGAGGGTAGTTTGTAAAAGAAACAGCCCACGTCACGCCGCGAGTTGTAGGCAGAGGTACCCAGAGCCGCCAGCATAATATACCACCCACCATTTGTATGGAAACGTTACGGGGGATGCTTCGAACTTTCTAAGAATGTGAAGGCGTAAGCATAGTTGGACGTTCTGTTGACCTGCGGTGGAACTTTCTCTTTAACTTTGCGGACGCGCCCGTCACCATTTCACCAGACCCCTGGACAGCACTCCCCTAAGGCGGTTCCGCTCGGTTGCAATCGCAGGAGCATCCTGTTCGCCCCCCTGTTCGCCCCGTCAGTGTACATTCAGCTCTCAAGGCGGCTCCAATTGCCCCTGCGTCCTAGAGAGAGAAGGTGTTTATCAAACGTAAAATATTTACATCGCGAAGTTTTGTCACTCGACAGAAGGCACAGGTCTCGCCGACCCCTGCGGCCTACCCTCCTTCGGTGCAGCTGTTTCCCTCTCCTGGTGCGCTCTGCGTGGCCCTTTCTCAGAGTCCTTCTCCGATCCTCCTCCCGCACTGCTGTTTCCTTTTGCTGGCGCGCAATCGCCGGCTCACCCTCCCCGGCTCACGCAACATTTTTTGGACGATTTTCCGTACCTCAGAATGATTTTTACAGTGAAGCTGTATATATAAATCTCTCTAGTTCTCGCGTCTGTGTGCAACGAATACTCGTCGTGTGGAACGAAAACACGAGGACTTCTGTTCAGCGTATGTAAAAAATCATTAAAAAATATAAGAGCGTCTTAGGGCCTGCATATTTTGATATGTCTTCTATTGGCCAGGGAAAAATGTTTTCCCAGCAATAACCTTTGCGTTTTGAAGTGTGGCCGGCTTTAAGGGGGTCGGCGTAAGCCTTGTCTTTCTAATCTGGCTTTCCCCCATTGTGTGTTGCACAGTGAAGCATGGCCACCCACATAGAGAGTATGGGTACATCCCCACTTTAAACTTCTTTCCGTCTCCGTCGCCTCTTTCCAGAGGCGTGTATACGCCGCGAGCTTCGCGATGGCTTCGCCGCCTGCCGCCGCTTCTCCGCGGCGTCTACGAAATGAGCGCTGGGTGGCTATAGGGTCATGCAATGTTTTGGTTCTCTTTCGCTTCTTTTTGCCTTTCCGCGCTCTAAACAACTTGTTATTGACACGTCAGTAAGCAAATAGTACGTTTAGGGCACTTCGAAAAACAGCTGCAGCTTGGTAGAGTTCTCGAACACCAACAAACGCTATGCGGGCACGCGGTTCCGCGCGCTTCCTGAGCGCTCTTACGGGCGTCGGCGACCACAGCAGTCTATCACCACTGTCATCTGCAAGTAAGTCAGGCACAGGTGAATTCTATTGTCGCCTCGTTTAGACCTGGTGCTGGCACAGTGAGAGGTTGGTTTCGTCTTGCCGCGCGAACAACGAATGCGGCTTCGTTTCGAATATATTTACGTTGTGGAAAAAAACTGTCTCGGGGATGCGATTATCCCAACACCTGACAACCACTTGTGTCTTTTAAGAGAATATGAGCCACGAGAAAATTTTAAGAATAGTGCAAGGGCCTTCGTCGTCAAATATGTGCACACTCACGCCTTATAGCGAGAACCAAGGAAAGTTAATTAAACTACGGAATAAGAAATGATCTGAAAGTCGGGAAGAAACTGAATAAGCTCGTAAGGGGATGAAAAAAGCCAGCGCTGCTTCGGAAATGCTAAAGACGTTCATCTAAACATAATCTATTAATTCAGATAGGAGTCAACAGACATAACTAAATGCGAAATGCATTGTCTTTCGAAGGATATTGGCGGGGAGGGGGGGGGGGACGCTTAACTATCGTGTCCGAAAGCGGAACGAAATCAGATAATGAACGTTTTATTAATCACACACACACAAGCTGCGAGTTCACTTTCTTTTTATTTTTCCACTTCAACGAACAGCTGATCACTTGGCGGACGCATTTTTCGAAGTACAGAGTAGGCAATTCAGAAAGAATAAAAGGTGTCGTTGGCAGAGTGTGGTATCTGATAAGGCCGTCTGATTATAGTTTGTGCTAGTTTCTGCAAGGCTCCCTGGGTCATATGGGGATGTGTTAAAAAAGTGCCTAGTCGCGGACGCGGCTTACTCTATAAGTCCGTCGGCGCCCTGCTCGTGGGGTATGTATGTCGCAGATGAATGTTTGCGAGCGCTCACCTCAGGCCAGACGACGCAGCATTAAATTTTTGTCGTGTACTGATACTTAGGTATAATTTTGTTTTATCCACCGTATACTTCTTTCGTAGAATGTTCAGGAAATTTATTCCACACTGCTTGTCCAGGATAGTGATCAAAATTAGAGGTATATTGGCAAGCATAACTGGCGTGCGGTCAGGTATGAGGGCTCCACTTTTGTGAGCACACAAAAACGATTGAAATCACAGCGTATAGTCGTAGCATGACCATCCGAGGAAACGCTGCTTGCGGAGACACTGTTAGTAAATTTCAGGGCAGTATAATTACAATGAGCTCCATGTATATGCCGTCTTCGCGACGCTGGTCTGCGATACACACCTGGCGCTCATACAGACCACACTAAGATCGCGTCAGAAACGTTTACACTGTCGTAAATACTCCACATTTGCGAACATGGTGATGGCTCCACATTAATATGTAGTTCGAACGGATACAAACGGTAAATTTCAATTGTGAACCGAGCGGGCCGGAGCGTCCCGAGGCTGCTTTCGAAACGGGCCGTGGGGAAGGGGGGGAGGGGGGCCAGTAGCGGGTCCAGTAGCGGGTCCACTGGCCAGTAGCGGGTCCACAAGAAAGTAAGTGACCCGTAGTAAATACGCGATGCCCCGTGCAGTCCCTGCCGCACGTACTCTACTAGTGCTCCAAGTTTGCGGCACGGCGGGCAGAGCTGCTGGCCGTGCTACGAGGAGTGCGGCCGCCCGAGGAACTGCTTTGGCCCCCAGGTAGTGCCAGGAAGCGGGACAAAGTTCTCGAGGCCCTGGGTGCATACCTGGGTGCCTCGGGGCTCCACAGTGCAGGTGTCTTTTCTGCTACACCATTGTCTCCTATGTCTCCTATACCTTGATGTTTATTTATATATATGTCTAGTGTTTATATGTACTTGTCCTTTGCTCTTGTTTAACTGCTTGTTTTTTTTCGTTTTTTTTCTTTCACCTATTCGTTGTATATATGTTCCTTCTTAATCTTGCCTATACATGATTCATATAATACATGATTCATATAAGCCCTCTACCCTATCCCCCTATTCCTATGTACCCTTTCCTCCCTATATATCCCACCTCCCCTACACCAGCAGGCGTTCCGGCGTCCGCCCCTAGGCGAGACAAGTTACGCCTGCTGGAGGACCTTCCTTTCCTTCTATAGTTCAATAAATACATACGTACATTCCCGTGCGCGATTTTTGTACCCAACCATCAATTTTCATGCGACTGGACGAGGCTAGTGACTGTGTTTTGTTTATAATAAAAGAACGACTACCGATAATTTCTGTTCTCTTGCATGCCATCCCTCAAGCGTACACATTTTCAGCATCACGCTCTCACCACGATCATCAGCTACTTGGCAGTTCCTCTGAACAAAAACAAAAAGCTAGGAAATAATCTTAACGGTACGTGGAGCCCGCCCACTTTAACCAAAAGTTCTTGATTTTATTTTTATACATTTTTTGTTGTTTCTGTTTTTATTATTTTTGGTCTACACTCCCCGTCTTCCATTATATTATTTTATTATTTTTAATGGGGGAGGGGAGAAAGGGAGTCCGAACCCTCTGAAATGAAGTCCGCGTTCGCCAATGCTGGGAGCACTATCGCAGTACGCCATGTTCAGACTACCACGACTGTCGTCATATTTCTGAACAATGACGTCATCTGACTTCTCGTACAACAGAATTACGGGACGCACTGTTCCTTACGTCTATAGCTTACAATATGCCTGTTGCATCAGCAGTTGCAACATTGCGGAAGCTGCAATTTCACAGGAATGACAAGTGTTTGCCATCGTGCCGGGCTCATCCGAGGCAGTGCCGGATGTACTACCGCAAAATCGTTGAATTCGCAGAGGCAGCAGTAAGCAGATCGCACAATTAAAAGCACGCGGTTATAACAAACAATAGTTCTTCTTTTAAAACACTGTCATGCTATTCGTGCCATAACGAGACGGGAGTCGCAGGACTGTCTCACTGGTGTCCACTATAAGGCGACAAGCTGAAACTGAATCTGAATTGTTGGAAAGTGTGAGAAATACGAAGTCGTATGTAAACCGTCTTAAGAAATGGGGCGTGGTCTGGTAACGGCTAGGTTCTTTTGACGTCATTTTCGGCGAAGGAAGCAGATACGCGGCCATTTTCAACTTATAACTTGGGAAATGAGTGAGATTACATGAAGTAAGAGAGCGTTTCGGTTTGCTTCTTCTGCGGCTGAATTGGAGGAGGGGGTGGGGGCAATAACCGTACGTATATGATAGTGGCGCGCACGTTAAACAGAGGTCGTCTGTGGCTTCCCCCTTCATTTCTCGAGCTTTGTTCCTGCTGGATTAACCAGGCAGACCATTGTATCGTATGGCCGCACAAAACATTACCTCTACGCTTTCGGCGAAGTAGCGAGAACACCGCGGGCTCTTTTTTTTTTTTTTTTTTTTAACTTCGCACAGCTTAAAATTCGTTCGTTGTGAGCGCTAGAGTGCCCGTCTGTACATTTCCTATTCGAGCATTCGCCAACGCACCGCAGCGCGTGCTGCACTGGTTTCAATTTGGCGCCAGACTCAAATGCCATCGCCGTGAGACAGGGACCTTACGTGAGACTGGGTTGTGGCGCCGCGCAGCGACTATGACGTCTATATCGCAATGGGAAAGCTTTGCTCCGCTCTCGAACGACGGCACTAGGAGCAAATTGTCTGAAATGTATTTGCGCGCGTTCGTACGTATGCATAGTTACTAGAATGAAACTACTACGTACTGTACGTATGTGCGTGCACGTGCGTGAGTGCGATACGAGCATTCAGCATTTCTAGAATCCCTTCGCCATGCACACCTTACAAATGGCGGGAGTTTCAAAGGCAGGATAGTCGGGTTAAATGTCACTTGCTCAGGGTGTTGAAAGGAAGCCAGCCTCACCGGCAAGGTGCGAGGGACTTTGTCGCTCGTGTGGGCGTTGTGCCGTTGCTGCGCCTACGGTCGCCCTTGAAGGCCTCGACGAGATCCCGCTGGGTGAATCCATACTGGCCTTGAAGGAACCAAAGTAAGAGGGTGGGGGGCGGGGAGTTGTGTTTCGTAAGAAAGCACCCGGGCGGGGGCAGTTCTCCCCACCCTGAGTCTGCCACTGGATGGATGGGAGCCCCGCAACTTCTCTTGAAATAGGTTCATTGCCCCTGCAGTAAGCATCTTAAGATATGGAGAGGCAAAAGTTGGTCGATTGATTCCGTGTAAATCTGGCGACATTCTTAGCGGCATCTTTCTGTCGAGGTTGGTTGCTTGGAAAAACGTTTATTGAGCTTAATGGGGAGAGGTGGAAGAGTGTGGTTAGCCTCCTAAGTCCACGAGGCCTCTTGTCCGCACTGCCCCTTGGTAATAAAAATTAGAGGTTGGCGAGTATTTAAGGCCATATCAATGATTGCATGTAGCGCACGTTGTACGCTTCTTGCAAATGTGGGTTTAAGTTCAGTTTGCCTCTTTTAAATGCTTAAGCATTTCTAACTGAACTCAGCGAGGTAATCCGACCGTCCGTCTGTAACGATAATGTGTCACACTTTCACCGCATACGAAAATGATGTTAATAAAAAGCCCTTTGGCTGCCACATTTTCATGTCAGACCGCTTTTATTCCCACAAAAAAAAATGTATTCCAAGCATCGCAATTGTGCTTAGCAGTGAAGCCGACTGTAAATGCGATCTGCGTACAGCGCTACCTAGGGATAAATGGAGTCTTAGGAGGAGAAAATTTCAGACTGCTTGTATTGCGCCAAAAATTGTCTTGCATTTGTGCGGAGTAGTGATGCTCTGAAAGAACTTTGGGCCATTACACTTCATTAGCAGATGTCATATCCTGACTCCTACAAAAATGTCGCCCCTGAAAAGCATTTGTGCTCTGTTGGAAAGCTGACATAAAAGGGGCTCCCTGGGGACTTATGGTGCTGTTCAATAAAAGGAAGTAAAACCATCCAAGTTTGGTACAAGACTGCTTCTACAGCGCCTGGAAAACTGCATTCCCAGCAACGCGGTTGTGTATACTAGTGAAGCCGACTTTAAGGGGGCTCGGTGTCTGACAGAACGGCTTACGTATTAATCCGACAATGGCCACTTCCGAGTTCCTACAATTTGCCGGTAATTTGTAATGCAAAATCAGTATTTATTTATTTATTTATTTATTTATTTATTTATTTATTTATTTATTTATTTATTTATTTAGTTACATTACCCTCAGGGCCCGGGTAGGGCGTTACAGAGGGGAGTGGGAACAAAACAATGCAATAAGGAGCAGACACAGCAAGGAAGAAAAAAAAAATGAGAACAGAAAAATGAGAAAAATAAGATCAGGCCAAGTTCGCAACAAAATGCAGCAGTAAAGTTCCAGTCTTGTGTGACATAACAGCAGGCAAACGATGCAAAATTAACGTAAATAAAATGACTAACAAATGTAAAAAAAACGGTACATATTCCGGATATTTTTGACATCTAATCAGCAAGCGGTAACGTAGCACAAGTGAAACATGATAGTAGGTAATAATACAGCAAAATGACAACAATAGGCACAAATGTGCGAAAAAAAAATGCCACATTCATGACTGGCTGCAAATGTAAGTTGACACAGCCGATCTGAATAAATGATTGTCACGAATTAGAACTATCGGCTCGGGAAGGTGGTTCCAGTGGTTTATTGCTTGGGGTAGAAACGAGTGATAGAACGCATTAGCGTTACAATGGATGGGTTCAACCTTGTGGCGTTGATCTAAGCGACGCGATATGAACGAGGGGCTTGAAAGGAGCAAAGCGTGAAGTGTGTCGTGATGAAAGATTTTATGAAATAAATACAAACGCTAAGCTGACGGCGTAATGACAGATCGGGTAGGAGCAAACTTGATTTCATGGTTGATACACTAGCTGTGCGGTGATAATTAGAAAGGATGAAACGCGCAGAACGGTTTTGAACGGATTCAACAAATGAAGTTAAAGATGCCAGGCCAGGGTCCCAAATAGAAGCGGCATACTCAAGTTTCGGTCGAATTAGAGTTTTACACAATTGTAGTTTCAGCGAGGACGTAAGATTAGAAAAGTTTCGTTTTAAATAGCCGAGCGTGCGGTTAGCGTTATTTGTTATGTAGTTAATATGCGGCTCCCAGGAGAGATTGGATGATATATAGACGCCTAAGTATTAATACGATGTTACAGTCTCCAGAAGATTACCTTGAAGGGTATAATTAAAACTACCAGTTATTTTACGGGATACATGCATTACTTCACATTTATTTATGTTAAAAGACATAAGCCAGTCATTGCACCATGCAGCGATTGCGTTAATATCGGACTGGAGTATAGCAGAGTCATTATCAGTTGTAACTTCGCGGTAAAGAACACAATCATCAGCAAACAGGTTAATTGAAGACTGTACTGTGGTAGGAAGATCATTAATGTAGATTAAAAAGAGCAGTGGTCCAAGAACAGAGCCTTGAAGAACACCTGAATGGACTTGAGAAAAAGAAGACGTAACTTGGTTAACAGACACGAACTGAGAGTGGTTTGTGAGAAAGTTGCGTAACCAGGCAAAGGTGTTAGGATCGAGGTTGAGTTTGCTTAGTTTTAAAATTAGTAGTTCGTGTGATACCCTGTCAAAGGCTTTGGAAAAATCAAGGAATACAGTCTACTTTGGAACCCTGGTCAATTATACCATGAAGTGAGTGTGTGAAGCAGGCTAGCTGAGTTTCACATGAAAAATTTTTACGAAACCCACGTTGAGAATTGTGAAAGAACTTGTTGAAATCCAAGTGACGACCGATTTCGGATGATAAATGTGTTCGAAAATTTTACACGGAATGCTTGGAAGTGAAATGGGGCGGTAATTATTGACAATATGCTTATCTGAACTTTTATGGACGGGAACCACCTTCCCCACTTTCCAGTCAGACGGCAGGGTGCTTGTTAGTAAAAATTGTTCAAATATTTTTGACAAAATAATTGAGGAGTACTTTTTGGTATTTTTTAGAAACTTAGAATTTATATTATCGATGCCAGCGGCTGAGGAAAGTTTGAGATTTTCAATTATTTTAGCAACGCCGCATGGATCTATAAAAACCGGAGTCATGTTCGAAAATTGATGACTATGAACTGAAGAGTTCGGTGGGTGCAGGGTGTTTGAAAATGATTTAACAAAGAAGTCATTGAACGTGGAAGCACACTGTTCGTTGGAAAGCATGACACCATCATTTGATGTAATGGTAATAACATCATCGTGATGAGCATTGACAAGTTTCCAGAATTAACGTGGCTGGTTTCTAAGCATTCCGGGCAATGTTTGTGTGTTATAAATATGTTTCGCTTCATGCAAAGCACGGAGATAGTTGCGACTGGCAAGATGATAATCTTGCCATTTTTCTGGAAGATTAGAGCGCTTGGCTTGACGGAATACACGCTTTTTTTTTGTTAGCTAGTCGCTGAAGTTGTTTATTGAACCACGGGGATCTGTTAGTTTTTATGCAACGAAGCGGGATATGCTTGCTAGATAAATAGGCTACTTTGTCACTGAAAAGACACCAGTTTTTCTCTAATGACCGCGAAGAAAAATTTTCTAAGAAGTCTTCTACGAATAAGGATAATTCGGTATTTGTGCTCTCGTAGTCCGCTCGGGAATAATCACGTATCTGTTTTACTTTTTGGGGGTTAAGGGTAGTAGCAAAATTTAGGTCAAATTGAAGAAGGGCATGATCTCTAAGTCCGGGTAGGACTGACAATGATGTTATTGCTTCTGGAAACGTTGTTAATACAAGGTCAAGTATGTTGGCCGAATTTCCAGAGCATCGAGTTGGTTGTGTTACCATCTGGGTGAAGTGGAAGGTTGAACAAAGGTCAAGAAACGACTTTGCTTCGGAATTAGAGGTACTATGCCAGGACCATCCTTGGTCCACTTTTGCTGGGATAATTAAAGTCGCCAAAAAGAATAACCGGCGTATGGGGGTATCGAACAAAAATTTAGTTAACTACGTCATGAAGATTATCAATGAAAGATTTGCCGGCTGACGGGGACCGGTAGCATGCTCCTATTATAACCTTCTTATCTTTAAGTGTTAAATAACCTGCCTCTACCAGTTTGATGGGATGTTATAGGCGCCTGTTTAGTGAAGCCTCATTCGTGAAGCCAGATGCGTGAATCCTCTTCGCATCCTTTTTACGTGAATATTTTACCGTCTATAACTCGCTTAAGCAAATGACGACGGGCAGCGGAGGGAGGGGGCGACATAGGGAGGCGCCGGCCCGAAGGTAGTTCAAACGACGCGCTTTGAGATCTCACCTAGTCAGCTGGCTCCCGCAGCTCTACGTATGATGCGTATGCCCTTCCTCGGCACGTCGTAAAGCTCAAATTGAAGGTTACTTAACGTTTAATGTAAGCATAGGGCGTAAAGCCTAACGCCAGACCTTGAGTTCTGACGTTGTAAACCGGCACCCACTGAAAAAAATAAAATACTTACCACCGACTTCTTTACGTCTACATCGCCTTTACGTCTCTTTCTTCGCTTTCGTCTCTTCGTCTTCTGGTGTGAAATACTTCAATAAGCAGACTGGGGACACAGGCGACAGCTTCCCCAGAGTCCGAGTTCCGTGAGCCTGGGGTGCACCAGTTCTACTCACCTGCCGTTACGTTCTCTTGATACGAGCTGGTCTAAGCTACAGATCACAAAACAGCGCTCAAGGGTGATGAAGACTTGTAGGATAAACAGTACAGGAGAAGCGATGTCCTGTTCCCATTTGTCTTCCAAGTTTTCATCCACCTTGCGCGCTGTTAACAACATGTTCTTCTGCGCTGGTCAAACTTTCCCAACTGGTCTAACGCACCGGGCTCCCACTCTCTAAACACGGGTTCAATTCCTGTGGAGACCGAAGTGACTCCCGTATTTTGTCTTCACAGAGACGTCAATTTTCTGGGCGGGGCAACAACAAAGATATTCCGAACAATGAGGTACTTAAGGCTCTCCCTTAACAATAAAAGTGCTCAGTGTACGTCAAGCTCCGGAAACGGGTTGACGTCGCAAAACCTCAAAGCCAAACATGACCTAAGCCGACGCATACCCGACAGTTGGAACTGTTAGTCTGGTAAAGGGATACAAACCCGCAAAGTAGTACGCACCAGATGGTGTATCGTACATTGCTCCACGAGGTTGTGCAAGCTGGGGAGTGCACCAAGCAATCACTGAATCTACGAATCAATTACTTTGAGGGCAACACTAGGAGGGCCGGCCACAAGAAATCTGTTCCCATAACTCTGAATCCCATCTGCGTTCTCTGAAGTCTACCAATGCGTTACGTACCCACAGCGTAACAGATACCCGTTGTGAGGAATTAGACAACGCTCTATACGCCGGTGTGTATGTTGCTTTCGCGATATTACACGGTTGGCACAGCCAAACCGCTCGTCTTTTTTATCTTTTTTCCCTCATTTGATCGCCCGGAATGGCCGGTACACTGGCAGCAAACCTTTCGTATGCCTCTTTTTCCACGTGTCCTTGATGAACAACACTAATAAATATACTGCAGCTAGAAGAACGGTTGTAATTACTTCAGATTGTCGCTTACACCTTCCATACAGACTTTAAAGTAATTTTGAAATACAGCTACTCGAGGCAATATATTCAGATAGGGCGGTTCGATGTGCTATCTGTCGCCTCCCCTGTTGCGGGGTGTGTTGCATGCTGGCGTCATGATTGTGCACGAGGTTGGTTGGATGGTACCTTGTGCCATGTCCTTTACTCTAACGTTTGTTTCGTTCTGCTTGTGGACGCTTTGCCGCGCAGCTTCACCTTTCCCTATGGTCGAGCCGCAACTCAACATGCAGGCGCAACATCAGAATCGCGCCAGTCGTAGCGCTATAATTTGCGTGCGTGTATGTGTGAGTGTGTGTGTGTATGCGTGTTAATTATTCAAACACCGGTCCACAACGCGCAGCGCGCCCTGCACAAAAGGCAAGTGTAGTAACTCACTCAACTCTATTCCAGCCCTGAAAGATGCGGACAAGAAGTGTTGAAAAACTTTCAAATTTCGGGCTACACGACGTCAGCAGTGACTTAATAGGGGCAATACTAAAAACAGGGTCAAGTTTGTCAACAGTTTGTCAAGTTAACGTTGCATTGAAATGGTATGGTAAAAAAAAGCAAGGGCAACCAATAAAATAGCCCACTCTTGTTTCGTCGCTGTGGCTTTGGTCGGAGCCCGCCACTCGCACAAACAAGTCCCTGCGACTCCATAAGCACCTGTCGGGGAAATGGCTGGTGACTCACCACCGCTTCACCTGTTTTCCTTGCCACCTGAACAGATTTTGAAAGTCTTCTTTAACTCGGCATAATTATTTCTGGGATAAAGTAGTCTTTCGAATGACCCATACTTGAATTTTGTCTTCATGCCCAATCTGGGCGAAAAAAACGAAATGTAAGGTGGAGAACTGACAAGTGTCCCATCTGGGTAACAGAGCGGCTACTGAGAGACGGGGATATAATAAGCGGGCGCAAACTAACAAACTCAATGGAGGGATGAAATACGAAAATTGGGGCACAAAGAATGACTTAGGGCATCTGAATATAAGTGTAGTTTGAAGAGTATGGGAGAAAGATTTGTCCTGCAGTGGACATAAATAGGCGGATGGTAATGATGCTACTTCAGAAGATTCTTTAAATATCCCTGTCGTGCGTGGACTGCTCAATGATTGGAACACTATCGATCTACCATATTAACCACTTATTTTTGAGCTCTTTACAGGTGCAACCTCTCAGTAGCAATGGTACATATCAGTCAGTCAGTCAGTCAGTCAGTCAGTCAGTCAGTCAGTCAGTCAGTCAGTCAGTCAGTCAGTCAGTCAGTCAGTCAGTCAGTCAGTCAGTCAGTCAGTCAGTCAATCAATCAATCAATCAATCATTTAATCAATCAATCGGTTTATTATTTTTATGACAAAGGAAGGAATCCAAAATAAAATCTGTAAAAACGATATCTATGCCCATTTAAATACAGTGCTCGTGGAAGAAATTCAGCAAGAAATGTTATACACAAAACAAAGCAAACATCCCTCAAAAGAAGTAGCCCAAATCGCGCATACTCTTGAATTTATGATAAATGACCTTTATGACCTTTCAGAAACCTTGCAGTACCGCTGAATTAAACTGGGAATATTTCATATGCAGCAAGCTTTTTCCTTGAAAACAGACTAGGTACGTAAAATATTTTCGCAGGACATTTTCGAACTTTGTGTATTAGTGGCCAAACGTTGCAGCCCACAGAGTTATACTGGATAATTTCCAAATCTTTGTCACATGTTACCTTTTAAACTTGACAATCCATACAGGGCCAGCAATAATGTTTAATACAAGTTTGCAGGAAAACAGTTATGGACATTGTTTCTGAGCAATGGGTATTAAAAGTACTATAGTATCACAAATTTCTGGATACAGGAACAGAAAACAAATATACAATTCAACTATACAGTTCTTCTTACCACAAAGGCATCTAGTTTCCCAGCTGACTTAGCCATGTCAAGCGCCTTCTCCGCGAGGGATCGTTTGTCTCGTCTTCATTAGAGCTAGTCTGAATGGTATAATTATCACGACTGGAGGCAAACTATAATCATAGCCTTCGGAGTTACCCATCAATCCAACCCTAGTAGAATCACCTTGATTCGAAGAAAAAATGTACCTAAACACCACCCTCCATGGCGCATTATCCCTTTTCCGCCATCAAAGGCACGTTAGGGTGCACGGGATTGTTTGGTGCACTGGTATGTCGTGGAAGGAAGGAGCATATTTGCTTGCTCACGAAACACTTCCACGGGAGCCACACACCAGTGACCAAGTCAAGAATAATATTCTCTCTGCCATCCCACTAAATACCTATGTAATCCGATATTCAGTTTTTTCCCATCACCTCACCCCAGAGTAACCCGGCAGGAACACAGACCAACAGCCTGCTCACAAAGCTCACTTTACACAAACAATGAAGATGCACCTCCTCCGAACTGTGCACGCTGTGCCGACCCAAAGGAACAAACCCACGCCATGGGGGAAGGGGGGGGGGTTCCCAGACATTTAGAGCACCCACACTAGAACACTAGAAGCCCGGCGAACTTCATCATGAATACCACCAGGAGCTGTCTGGAAGGAGGAAACTCTTAGCCTTCCTCGCCATCCCCTTTAAAATTACCTTCCCTATCCCTCTCTCTGTATATATATATATATATATATATATATATATATATATATATATATATATATACAGAAAGAAACGCCGGCAGTCTACAACGCCAAAGAAGGCATAGGGGAATGGTTAGACTCTTTTTACCGTTAGTGACGTTACAATATTATTTTTTTATTAATTACGTGAGAAAGAAAGAAAGAAAAACACGCACCCAGAGTGGGGACCGAACCCACGTCTTTCGATCCCCCCTCTGGGCGCGTGTTTTTCTTTCTTTCTTTCTCACGTAATTAATAAAAAATAATATTGTAACGTCACTAACGGTAAAAAGAGTCTAACCATTCCCCTATGCCTTCTTTGGCGTTGTAGACTGCCTGCGTTTCTTTCTGTATTTCCTAACGAGCCCCTCATTTCCAAACTATATATATATTTATATATATATATATATATATATATATATATATATATATATATATATATATATATATATATATATATATATATATAAGGTTAGCAGAGACAGCGACACACGAGAAAGACGTAGAAAATAGAAGTAAGTTTACTGACGTTTCAGGAAGAGGACTTCCTTTCTTCAGAGTGGTACTCTGAAGACTCAGTAGTACTTAGTACTCTGAAGAAAGGAAGTCCTCTTCCTGAAACGTCAGTAAACTTATTTCTACCGTATAAACCGGATTATAGGTCGACCCGGTATATAGGTCGACCCCCTAACTCCCGGTGGGAAAAGTTGACAAAAAAAATAATTCGGCACATAAGCGCACTCACAATGTCTATATTTATTTTCGACGCCCGTCCGTCACTGCCACTCACTATGCCTGCCGAAGTCAGTCGTCCAAGGATGACTGCTTCGCACTGTCATCTTCCATGCCATCAGGCGCGTTGCTGATGGAGCACTTCCTGAACGCTCGTGTAACCATGTCGTCGGGCAGCGACTGCCCAGAGAAGGACACCCAGCTTGACCCGTTCGCAACCGGCCTGTATAGGTCTTTTTGTTGTCGCCGGCTATCCACTCATTGTACAGTTCGCGGAGCCGGTCCGCGCATGGCCTCCGGAGGGATCGTGAGCGAAGTTCCCGGACGAAGTTCCCGGACGAAGTCCGCCACTTTGTTCTCCAACTCGGGGTGCACCACTTGACGTCCATGGAACGATCGGTTTCGGGGGTTGCACGCGCACAGCTTAGCTTTCTGGCTCTGCCAGTACCGCACACTTTTCTCCGAAACGCCTAACTGGCGTTGCGCCGCCATATTCCCATTCTGCTCGGTGACTCAATCGCCGTCAGCTTAAATGCCGCGGTGAACTGGCGTCGACTGCCGCCGCTCATCTCGGAACAGAGACGTACAGAAATGTACGCACGCACGCACAATAAACGAGTAAAAGACGAAAAACTAGAGAAAAGCGAAACCAAATAAAGGTCTGATCAGTCCGACACGAATGGCCATGGTGACGGAATGCGCTTGCACATTGTTGCCAGACAATGATTTACATTCTGCCAATGACCGCTATATAAGACGAGGGGTGACTTTTGTGCGGATTTTTGGGGGAAAAAACTCGACCTATATTCCGGTTTATACGGTATTTTCTACGTCTTTCTCGTGCGTCTCTGTCTCTACTAACCTTATTTTTTCGCGCTCTGTGTGAGTTTTTATCTTTCCAGACTATATATATATATATATATATATATATATATATATATATATATATATATATATATTGCCGCGAACCATACATTAGGTTCGTTTATTTGTGTTTTGCTTTTACCGCCCGGCTGCGCCGGCCTGTGTTATCTCTGCGCCAAGGGAAGCGCGTGTTCCATTCTTTCTTTCTGTGCCGCATGTGTTATCTGTTGTGATAGGGAGAGCATTCCGATCTAACGTGAACAGCCCAGAATAATCTTCTTGGATCTACTATGTTCTCGATGCGAATCGACGTTTCGAGTACCACGCGCGCCAAAAGATAAAAAGCCTGCAGTGCGGACGCCGGGGCATTCGATTCTGCGACGCTCGCTGACGCAAGTCACTTTGTTGACCGCTGCTTCGCCGCCTCTGTATTCTTTTGAGTTGTTAGGGGAGCACAAGTTCGCTCCAATAAACTTGTTTCTCCTGCAAGACAACTGCGTCGTCCTTGGCTTCGTGACATCTGGTGGAGGTGCTGGGTACGCACCCTTCATGCCCACTGCAACCTCGGGAAGCCGCCAAGCCAGTCCAACAAGAGCCAGCCTCCGCCTGCAAGATTTTCCACCCGAGTTCGGTTTGATGCCAGAAGGACCCAAGAGAAGGAACGCTGCAACCAACACCATGGTACAAGAAACAACGTCGCCAATCATGCTGCAGCAGCCCCGGGAACCGCCATCGTTCCGGGGAGCCCCCGCTGAAGATCCAGAGGAATGGTTGGAGAAGCTGGAGCGCGTGCGGATCTTCAACAGGTGGGACGATGAAGAAACCTTCCGGCATGTTTTCTTTTACTTGGAGGATGCAGCCCGAACTTGGTTTGAAAACCACGAGAGCGCCTTGACCGACTGGACGCAATTCAAAAGCGAGTTCCTTAAGACCTTCACGACCGTGGTGAGAAAAGAACGAGCTGCGATTTTACTGGAAACTCGAACGCAACACCCGAACGAAGGAGTCGTAATCTTAAGCGACTTTTCCGCCGTGCGGACCCAGGAATGACGGAAGAAAAGAAACTACGGTTTCTGATGCGAGGTGTGAAGCAAGAGCTCTTCGCGTGCCTTGTTCGCAACCCCCCCAAGACCGTGTCCGAATTCGCGTCTGAGGCCGCCGCGATGGAGAAGACGCTCGAAATCCGAACGAGGCAGTACGACCGCCCAATCAATGCGCTGGTTTCGGAGACGCTTGGTGCCAGCGCTATCAACTCCGACTCACTACGCGACACTATCCGCGAAATAGTGAGGGAGGAGCTGCGGAAACTGCTCCCGACGCCGCCGCAACCACAAGTCGCTTCTCTTACCGACGTCATTAGAGAAGAAGTGCAGCAAGCGCTGGGAACTTCAACGACGCCAGTAGCACCTCGTGAGCCGCAAGCCATGACCTACGCGGCTGCTGTACATCGCCCTCGCCCACCTGCACCCTATCGTCACGAGGCTCCGTACCGTCGTCCCCTCTCGCCGGCCCGACCACCTGCGGCGCAACCCCCTGCCCCAAGGAAGACCGACGTGTGGCGAACGTCCGACAATCGTCCGCTGTGCTACCACTGCGGAGAGGCCGACCACGTCTACCGTCGCTGCCCCTACAGGAGGCTCGGTTTGCGAGGGTTCTCCGTCGACGCACCCCGCCCCCGAACTGGCCAGCGCCCATCGGAGATCGAAGAGTACCTGTCCAACACCAGCCGTCGACCAACCCGTTTCAACCGTTCGCCGTCACCCTACCCATACCAGTCGCCGAACCGCCGTAGCAATGCTGAGTTCTCACGTGGAAGGTCCCCCAGCCCACGCGGGGGAAACTAAAAGCAGCAACTTCTGGAGGTAAAGTTGCACGATCGTGGAAAAATGAAAACCCTCCAACGACGCAACGACTCGCGGAAGACAGTGACTCACAACATGCCCTCATCCCGACGACCCGACCCAGACCTGACGAGACTCCCGTACACGACAACAGCTATACGCCGCGACGCGTACCCGACCTGACCGAGACGTCCGTTGAGAAGACGACGAAAACGACGATGCACAGTGCCCGACCAGCAACACGTACAAGCAGAGATACGACGCCCCGACGAACCCGGAACTCGAGGACGACTGCATCTGACGTCAAGGTGTCCATCGACGGCTTTGACGTAGTCGCCCTCGTAGACACGGGAGCTGACTATTCGGTAATGAGCGGACCATTTGCGTCTAAACTGAAGAAAGTTATGACCAGATGGGACGGTCCGCACATACGCACAGCAGGAGGCCACCTCGTGACGCCAAGTGGGACGTGCACATCGCGCGTCACCATAGACGGCACAACGTACCCTGCGGCGTTCGTCGTTCTGCCTAACTGCTCCCGCGACGTGATTCTCGGAATGGACTTTTTGACGGACAACGGCGCAATAATTGATCTGCAGACCAAGTCGATAACATTTTCCTCCAATCACTCCACGACGCCGCAGCCGAACCCCGATCACCGTGCTGCTGTCAGGATCGCCGACGATCACATCACCCTGCCACCCCGCGCAAGCTTGATGATCGCCGTCTACTGTGAGGATGCTGCTTCTGACATCGACGCTATCGTAGAGAGTGATCGAAGGTTGCTTCTCGACCGCGGTGTCTCCGTCGCAAGAGGCATTGCGCACTTTAAGCAACGCCAATCTCACGTTTTGGTCACTAATTTCACCGAAGAGTACCAGCATTTAAACAAGGGAGCTGCAATTGCGTTCCTCGAAGAAACGCAAGAAGCAAGTGATGTGATCGCAGTCGCCGACTTTGAACGCACACCCGTAGAAACATTCAAGCTCCCGCAGCCATTCGACGTGAATCCGGCGCTACCGCAAGAACAACGGAAAAAATTATTGGCTTTGCTGCGTCGCTATAGCGAATGTTTTTCGTCGAGCGCAAAACTACGTCAGACCCCTCTAGCGAAGCACCGAATAATAACCGAAGATGGAGCCCGACCTACCCGACAGTCACCGTACCGCGTCTCTTCACACGAACGGGAAGCCATCCGGACTCAAGTCGACGACATGCTGAGCGATGACATTATACAGCCATCGAAAAGCCCCTGGGCTGCGCCCGTCGTACTCGTAAAGAAAAAAGACGGCACATTAAGGTTTTGCGTTGACTACCGGCGACTGAACAAAATCACGAAAAAGGACGTGTACCCTCTCCCCCGAATCGACGACGCCCTCGACCACCTCTGCCACGCGAAGTACTTCTCATCCATGGACCTGAAGACCGGCTACTGGCAAATTGAAGTGGACGAGAGAGACCGAGAGAAGACTGCATTTATAACCCCAGACGGCCTATACGAGTTCAAGGTGATGCCGTTTGGGCTGTGCACAGCACCAGCGACGTTTCAAAGAGTCATGGACACTGTGCTAGCTGGCCTTAAGTGGCACACCTGCCTCGTATACCTCGACGACGTAGTGGTATTCGCCCGGACTTTCGACGAACACCTTGCAAGGTTGGAGTCTGTACTCGAGGCCATTCGTACGTCGGGGTTGACGCTGAAGCCTGAAAAGTGCCGTTTCGCATACGGGGAACTCAAGTTCTTGGGCCACGTCGTCAACGCCGCGGGAGTCCTACCTGACCCGGCAAAAACTTCAGCCATTGCGAACTTCCCAAGGCCGAAAGACAAGAAGGGCGTGCAGAGATTTCTCGGGCTGTGCGCATACTACCGGCGCTTCGTCGCAAACTTCGCACGCATTGCAGAGCCACTCACGCGCTTGACGAAAGATAGCACCCCTTTCAGCTGGGAAAACGACCAAGAAAAAGCATTCGGCGAGCTGCAAAAACGCCTGCAAAGCCCACCCGTGCTCGCTCATTTCGACGGAAATGCCGAAACGGAAATGCATACGGACGCCAGCGATATAGGCTTGGGTGCCGTCCTTGTCCAAAAGCAAAGCGGCTGCGAAAGGGTAATCGCCTATGCTAGCCGTGGTCTGTCGAAGGAGGAGAAAAACTATTCTGCCTCTGAGAAAGAGTGCCTAGCTATTATATGGGCGATTTCAAAATTTCGCCCATACGTGTATGGAAGGCCATTCAAGGTTGTAACAGACCACCATGCGCTGTGTTGGCTCGCCAATTTGAAGGACCCCTCTGGCCGTCTTGGGCGGTGGAGCTTGCGCCTGCAGGAGTTCGACGTTACAGTCGTTTATAAATCCGGCAGGAAACACTCCGACGCCGACTGCCTGTCCCGCGCCCCCGTCGACCCACCACCACAAGACTCTGATGAAGACAGCGCGTTCTTCGGGATCGTGACGGAGAGCGACCTAGCCGCCCAGCAGCGTGCCGACCCCGACTTACGCGTCATAATCGAGTACCTCGAGGGATGCAACGTTGCCGTTCCTAGGAGCTTCAAACGCAGCTTACCAGCATTCAGCCTGAGAAACTCCGTCCTTGTGAAGAAGAATTTCAGCCCCGGAACAAGAGCGAATTACCTTCTCGTCATCCCCGCGGACCTTCGTGACGAAATTTTGGAATCGTGCCACGACGACCCGTCTTCCGGACATCTGGGCACAGCCCGCACTATTGGAAAAATCAAGGCGAGGTACTACTGGCCCGGCCTTACCTCTGACGTCACCCACTACGTCCGGAGCTGCCGTGACTGCCAGCGACGAAAAACGCCGCCGACAAGACCCGCCGGACTTCTGCAACCGATCGCCGTCCCATCGAGACCATTTCAGCAGATTGGAATGGACCTTTTAGGCCCGTTCCCTACGTCACGATCACAGAACAAGTGGATTGTCGTAGCGACAGACTACATGACGCGCTACGCAGAGACCGCCGCTCTTCCGAGGGGGACTGCACAAGAAGTGGCGAAGTTCTTTATAGGCCAAGTTGTGCTGCGACATGGAGCCCCGGAAGTCCTAATCACAGACCGCGGAACGGCATTTACTGCGGAGCTGATGCAAGGAGTATTACGCTACAGCAACACGGATCACCGAAGAACGACGGCGTACCACCCCCAAACGAACGGACTAACAGAACGTCTGAACAAGACAATCGCAGATATGCTGTCAATGTACGTTGACGTTGAACATAAGACTTGGGACGAAGTGCTCCCGTATGTCACGTTTGCGTACAACACGGCTATCCAGGAGACGACACAGCTGACGCCGTTCGAGCTTGTCTACGGTAGAAGGCCGACTACGATGCTCGACGCCATGCTTCCGCACGTAGAAGACGACGACCTCAACGCCGACGTCCACGGATATCTTCAACGTGCGGAGGAGGCCCGCCAGCTCACTCGAGTTCGTATAACTGACCAGCAGCTGGTGGATGCGGGCCGCTACAACCTCCGACGCCGAGACGCCGAGTACCAACCAGGGGATCGTGTGTGGGTTTGGACTCCCATCCGACGACGCGGACTCAGTGAGAAGCTCCTGCGACGGTATTTCGGACCCTACCAGATTCTACGACGTGTTGGCCAACTTACCTACGAAGTGATCCCCGATGGTGACTCCGGCACATCACGACGACGCGCGCGGCCTGAAGTTGTCCACGTGGTTCGCTTAAAACCTTTCTACGGACGATGACGAACTTTTATTCGGACTGTCGCTTATGTTAGCATCGGGTCGATGCACTCTTAGAGGGGGGGGTAATGCCGCGAACCATACATTAGGTTTGTTTATTTGTGTTTTGCTTTTACCGCCCGGCTGCGCCGGCCTGTGTTATCTCTGCGCCAAGGGAAGCGCGTGTTCCATTCTTTCTTTCTGTGCCGCATGTGTTATCTGTTGTGATAGGGAGAGCATTCCGATCTAACGTGAACAGCCCAGAATAATCTTCTTGGATCTACTATGTTCTCGATGCGAATCGACGTTTCGAGTACCACGCGCGCCAAAAGATAAAAAGCCTGCAGTGCGGACGCCGGGGCATTCGATTCTGCGACGCTCGCTGACGCAAGTCACTTTGTTGACCGCTGCTTCGCCGCCTCTGTATTCTTTTGAGTTGTTAGGGGAGCACAAGTTCGCTCCAATAAACTTGTTTCTCCTGCAAGACAACTGCGTCGTCCTTGGCTTCGTGACAATATATATATATATATATATATATATATATATATATATATATATATATATATATATATATATATATATATATATATATATATATATATATATATATATGTATATATATATATATATATATATATATAAGTATAACTTGGTGTCGGAGTCCCGCTGATCAGAACGGGCGGGCCTCAGAAGAGCTTAAAGCTTTGTTCGGACGGCCCCAGAGTCGGCAGCTGGCAGCCACAAAGGACCTTGCCTCCCGCGTGCAAAGCGTCACTGAGTCGTACGTTACTTACGTTCCGAACGTGCTCTCCCTTTGTTGCGCTGCTGAGCACGAGGTCGCGGGTTCGATTCCCGGCCGCGGCGGCCGCTTTTCTGATGGAGGCGAAAAGCAAAAACGCCCGTGTGCACGAGATTTCGGCACACGTTAAAGATCCCCAGGTGGTCGAAATTAATCCGGAGCCCTCCACTACGGCGCGCCTCATCGCCTGCGTTGCGTCGGCGCGTTAAACCCTACAATCAATCAAAGATCCCCAGGTGGTCAAAATTAATCCGGAGCCCTCCACTACGGCGCGCCTCATCGCCTGCGTTGCGTCGGCGCGTTAAACCCCACAATCAATCAAATCAACGTGCTCTCCCTTAGCTACAAAGTCAGCCGTTAGATGTTGGAGGAAGAAAAAGTGGGCCACGTATTTAAATGCACAGCCGACGATGCTTTTAACCTTCTGGTTTTCAAGAACTGCGATAAAGGTGACACCCTTATCGCTGAATGTCGTCGCTTTGAGCAGACGAAAAGCCGCCGAATCGCTCAAAAATTCACCCGGCTCCCCAACACGGCTGCAACCTCTTCCTGCGAAGATAACCTCCAGTCCCCAGCAGGACAGCGCACTTCCACTGGCACGGCACAACTCCGGAAAATATCACGAGAATTGTACGTCGCGAGATTGAGGCCATTGCCCCAACTTGGTTCCCGCACGACGCCCAGAACTCCTGCTGGTCCCTGCACCTCTAATACAGGCAGTTGTGCGCGAAGAGCTGCTGAACCTAGGGGTGCGGCCAATTTGCTCCGTGAGTCACCCATATGTTCGTTATGGTCCTCCCGTCAGCCATTCTCGGTGCGACAATATGCCGCCACGTTTCCAGAGCCGTCTCGCTGATGAATGGCGGACTCCTGACGACCGGCCGATCTGTTTCAACTGCAGACGTGTAGGCCACGCCGCTCGATACTGCCAGAGCCATTCATTTCCGCCCCGCCAGAACAACTTCTACCGGTACCCTGACGACCCTCCTCGACTCTTCTACTCCCGCTATCAGCCCCAGCCGAACACCGCCGATTCCGCCGACAATCGCTGGTCTGGTCGTCTTCCATCGCTGCAGCGTCACCAGTCACGTTCTCCTCGTCGTTTTTTCTCACCGACCCCGCCGACCAGCTATTCGAGACACTCCCAGGAAAAGTAGAGAATGCAGCCCCCGGAGGTGACGCTGCATCTCCTTGTCGTTTTTTCTCACCGACCCCGCCGACCAAGCTACTCGAGACACTCCCAGGAAAAGTAGAGGATGCAGCCCCCGGAGGTGACGCTTCATTTTCCGACCGACCTGAAAATCCTCTAATAAGACTGCGGGCCGAAAAAAACTTGTTGGAGGTTAAAGCTGGTGGTGTCGATCTGAGTGCACTCATTGACACAGGGGCGCAAGTATCGGTCATGAGTGCGAAGCTTCGGTGTCGTCTGCGAAAAGTTTTGACGCCAGCCACTTCGTGTCTCCGGGTCGCTGACGGAGGAACCCCGGCGGTCGCTGGTATGTGCACCACGCGCGTCACCATCGCTGGCCATGAGAAAACAGTCCTGTTCGCCATTTTAGACCAATGCACCCATGACCTTATTCTAGGCCAATATTTTTTGTCGGATCATTCAGCCCTCATCGATTGTTCTCTCGGCCTCGTCCACCTCGACCTTCAAGTGTCACCAATCACCATAGAAGAACCCTTGCCGCATCTGTGCTGTCTCGAAGATGTTCGTTTACCGCCTCAAGCATTCACTTATGTCCCGCTGTTCATCTCTTTCCCTGTACCGGACGGGGATTACGTCGCGTCGCCAACAACAGCCGTTGCACTGGAGCGCAGTGTGAAACTACCACACACAGTTGTCAGTCAAGCAACGCAGAGCATCCCTTCCGTTTCTAAATTTCAGCTTTTCTGTGCAATCGCTGCCCAAAGGCATCACTCTTGGTGTTCTGTCCCCTTTAGGAGAGTACAACCTTTGTGTTTTAACTACCCACACCCAAAAACACCCCGCCAATGACTTTCCTTGCGCGCCTACCCCGACCGAACCATACTCAGCTATGTTGGCTCCGTCTCCTCCCTGCACATTCCGATGAGCTCCGCCGCCTGCTGGCTTCCTATTGGGACATTTTCGATCTCAAAGATCGTCCTTTAGGTAAAGCTTCGTCGGTCACGCATCGAATTAATACAGGAACCTCAAGCCCCATTTCTGTAAATAGTGTAAATACTTTAAAAACATTTTTCTCTACCGCATCCTCGCCTCCTAACAATATATATATATATATATATATATATATATATATATATATATATATATATACAGGGTGTCCCAGCTAACATGCACCAAGGTTTACAAAAAGATTAATGGCGTAACTCGAAGAAAACCTAGTGCGTAATGTTTGCAGTACTGTGGAGAAGCGGATAGTAATTTTTTCGTTAATGATACTTAACTAATTAATTGTAATTAATTATCTAACTCGAGAAGTACTGTTCTAATCACAGAAGTGTCAATGAGGCACTTGTAGGTACCCACGAGGGGCATCTAACTGCGGTATTTTCAGCGATGAACTAATTGCGTACTCATTTATTCTGACTGGTAAAGAAAACCCGCGAAATATGAAAAATACCACGTGACGGCGCCTCCGCGCGCATTAGCGCGCACCGTAAAGCAATGCCCTCAAACAGGCTGCCTCTGAGTTAGCCAGAATGAAATAAACAAAAGAAAGAACGAATAAATCGCGACCGAGTTTGTGCCTTATCTGCACACGCGCACCGCGAATCTTGCTGCTGTTGCTCTTTCCATGCATGCCATTATCGAGGTGATGCGCTGTCTCTTCAGGCGGGTGACAGGAGAAGCAGTTGCTTTCAATCAGCTTATTTGGGGACGCTACTTTACAATGCGCGCGGAAGCGCCGTCACGTGGTATTTTTCATATTTCGCGGGTTTTCTTTATCAGTCAGAATAAATGAGTACGCAATTATTTCGTCGCTGAAAATACCGCAGTTAGATGCCCCTCGTGGGTACCTGCAAGTGCCTCATTGACACTTCTGTGATTAGAACAGTACTTCTCGAGTTAGATAATTAATTACATATAATTAGTTAAGTATCATTAACGAAAAAATTACTATCCGCTTCTCCACAGTACTGCAAACATTACGCCCTAGGTTTTCTTCGCGTAACGCCATTGCTCTTTTTTTAAATCTTGGTGCATGATAGCTGGGACACCCTGTATATATATATATATATATATATATATATATATATATATATATATATATATATATATATATATATATATATATATATATATATATATATATATATATATATATATATATATATATAGGAAATGAGGGGCTCCGTGAAACAATACAGAAAATAAGGGTTGGCAGTCAAGAAAACCTCGGAAAGCAAAGGGGAGGTTGTGGTGGGTCATAGAAAGAGATGAAGAATTTTTTGAGTATATATATATTTTTTGAGTTTTGAATTTTTTGAGTATATATATATATATATATATATATATATATATATATATATATATATATATATATATATATGCAGAAAAGATAAGTCGGCAGTCTACAGCGCCAAAGGAGGCATAGGAGGCATAGTTGCCGACCTCTACTGCCGACCCATCTTTTTGTATTTCCTTAACAAGCCCCTCATTTCCTATCCATATACATAAAGGTTCATTAGGCCAAGTTGTAGCCTTTAGTCCAGCTCGTAGCCATTATTAGCCTTTGGTTTCTATCACGCTGGCCAATTGGTGGTGAACGTTATCTCCGGGCGGGCTCATAGAGGGCGGAGGTACATGGGAGAAAGAGAGAAAAAAATATTTATTTTTCTCTATTATTCTCTCTGTCTCTAAACGTATTTAATTTATTACAGAGTTCATGCATTTGAAGGAGTTATGGCTATTATCCGGAACCTTACGCTCCCCATTGCTCGAATTGTCAGAAGGCGCGTATATAGGGTTCGGAATGCGGTGTTAAACGACCGCTTTCAAAATAAGAGCATTTTTAACATGAGCAATAGCGACCGTGGCATCTGGAAACCTGGGGCCCAACTCTCTAAAAAAGGGCCGTCGTTTTGAAAGGACGCGGTTGCCCTATGCAAATGCATGTGTCCTCGGGTTGGGGCGCCACTTTGAGGGCCGGAGACTGAGCAAAAACCACTGAGGGGAGCCGTGTAACAAGGGCGCAAACCGACCTGCGGCACTGTAAAAACGACGCAGCATCGCGTGTCGCTTTGCGCCTTGCGCCCTTGCAACAGTGCTCCCTTCAGGGGTTTTTGCTCTGCCTCCGGCCCTCAAATGCATCTGCATAGCGCTAACGCGTCGCTCAAAACGACGCTCCCTTGTTTTAGAGAATCGGGCCCCTGCAGAGGTTTTCCAACATACGTTTCCATACACAAAATATAGATGATCTCGTCAAGAGCATGGAGTTAGGAAGCCAGAACTAAGTAGGTATACGCTCTTCATGACTGACAACCTTGCTTTGAGCCAGGCGGCTTCACGCTGCGGTGTAGAAGCCGATTGCGCTGAGCTATAACTTCATACGTTAGGCAGTTTTATACACTAATGGGCTAGACTTAATATTTATCTTGAGTCCTAGAAAAACATGCTTTATCTACAAAACGATGTAGCAATTCCTTAAGCAAACTTCGGTTAGAATACATATATCACACTATATCACACATATAGCAGTAGCACTTCCTTGCCTTTTATTGATTGTTTTTTTCTCTAGCACCAACAAGACTCTGATAGTACACTAATCTTTTACATTCTTGTCATCGAATAAAACTGTTTTATTATTGTTATCCTTATGATCTTCATTATCTCCTTTCATGAACTGTAATCTATCGTTAGGATTGTCAGAGGTGGCCTTGTGACAGGCTGGGACAGCTTTAAACAGCATTTGCGAAGCCAAGTCGGTCGCTGGCGCGGTCGAAAATGGTGTAGAAACGGCCAATGAACACCTGGCCGAGGACCCAGAACTTCTTCGTGGGGGTGTCAGAAACGGCAAACCCGCTGAAACACTTCAGCTTTTTCGGAGTTTGAAGCTGAAAAAAAAAACACAAAAGGTGAGAGAGCTGGACATTCTTTTTTTTAGGCAGAATGGGCACAACATGCTGCACATCTTCCCAACATTGTGTCTTAATGCAGGTCAATAGTACCTTACGGGCTAGTGCTTGCTTTTTAGTTTCCAGATATGCAAGATAACGTTTCTTCCTAATTATGACATTGCGATGGACTTCAAAATTGCTGGGATTGGTCAAATTCAGAGGCTACCATTATGCATCACGAAGGCCTCTGTCGTCTGGATGCGTGTAACCCATCATATTAAAGTTTACAGTCGTCAAGCGTACACAGATATTGGGCGGCACCAAAGCCGCACACGTCCGCGCGCAACAAGAACGCACAGAAATTTCCTAACCAAAGAAGAACAGGTCTTAGTGAGGCAGGCGCTAACGGATGCCCTCCTAACCCAAGCAAGAGTGGACTTTTACCAAAGGAGACCACGCTCACGATGATCGAAATGCGCAGGGAGTGCTGGACCAGCGTCACCTATTCGGCAAGTACAACAAAGTACCAGGAGAAGAAACCGTCGTGGGACTTTCATCGCGGGAAAACTGAAGTGCCCTCATCGCCTTCATCAAGCACCACCTGGAACCCCATCGCAAGGGAGACCAACAAACCCTCGACAATGACTCCACCCAGGCCACAGAAGACTATGCCGCCGCCTAGGAAGCCACGACAGGCAACCTAGGCGTCTCCTGAACAGGGATAACCTATGCCAGCATGAAATCACAAAATAAAGCTTTCATTCATGCCTACGCTCATTGACAAGCACCCGCTACTGCGAACATGCTGCGAACCGAGAACGCGTATCGATCCTCAAACGGTTTTCCTCCCGCGAAGCATTTCGCTTCGACGAAGACAAGTGGCGCAGCCGCTGCGCTTCAAACCTGATAGGGTTTTCCGAGGCGAAAACTGTTTTAAAGGCGACAGCCTTTCTTGGGCTACTTAAACACGAAAATTTTGGTCTGCCTGTATGTCTGTGTCTATCTTCTGTCTGTCTGCCCCTCTATTCTGCCGCCCGGTCAGAACTTAAGAATTCTTGAATGAGACGTTTATATAGGCGAAACATTTCCATACTAAATCTGTAGCAAGGTTCATACTTTTCAACATTGTTGAGCAAAAAAAAAAAAAACGTTAGGCAAATTTGAGGTAAACCATCAAACCATTTGCAGTGTTATTTTAGTTAAAAATACATGGCTGCTCAATTTTTGCGATAAAAATAAAAATACGCGTTGAAAACAATATTTTGGCCCAGAAATGCAAAAGAGCGCACGCAACGTGTCTGGGCCACGTGGTTGCGTTTCGAGTTCAAAAGTAACAAAAGGTTACAGCAGATGGCGCGCGAGCAGTGCAAAGCTAACCTCCCCTGTGTTTATCGTGGGAGGAGCGAGACGGGAGGGGGAGAGCGTGAGGGGTGGGCGGCAAAGAGGAGAGGGGCATCCACGAGGCTTGGGCGGCAGAAGACTATCGTCTTTCGACGACATTTGCAAGCGAAGTGAGCAGACGCGCGGCCAGTTTTTTTTATTTGATTTCTGAATGTTCCGTCACTAATCATTGTGTTAAACTATGCATGCCATAAAATCCGACTCTCGTAGGATAGTTAGGAGTAAACGAATGACCAGGTTGTCAAAAAGGTTGTGAACGCGCTGATTTGTCGTGGCAAAACCCAGTTTACCTTCCGGCTTAGGCCCAGAAACAATCAAGACTGATGAGAGCTAATTAGGCCAGTGAATCGTGCTTATGAGTTATAGGCCTCCTGCGCTGCCCAGGGGGCGCTGCGCAAGCGGCTTCCGGGCAGTACTTCCGGGTAGTGCAAAGCTGCGCGGGTCCCATAAGATCCCGTGTTGACATAAGCAAAATGAGCTCGACGCTCCCGATTGTTTTGCGACATGGTCACTGCAGCCCATTCCCGACGCGTCCGATCTCTTAAGGCGATAGACTTGTCTTTAGAGAAAAAAGAAAAAAAAAGCGCCGACGAAAGTGCTGGGACGGTGACGGCGCTATGCCACTCGCAGGTTTACCGATCGATGGTCGTATGAAGTGAAATGTGGAGTAAAACTTCTAGTTTAAACTAATACTCTAGGTGACAAGGACTTTTCAACAGCAGCCGATCAAAAAAAGAAGAGTGACACAATCGGCGATGATCGCGCTGTAAAAAGCCAGCGAGTCCGGCGGACCGCAGGCTCGTCTGCTGCGGTGCGCCGCTCTTTTTCGTACCTGCGCACTATGCGTGCACCTTCATTCAACAGTGCTTGTTTGCGTCGCCGTTATAAATACATGGTGCAGCGTTAGCTTGCCGTTTTGTTGCGTGTCTCAGTGACAAAATGTAGCGAGCGTGAGAAGCGTGAAATCTTTTTTTCGATTCCGAAATTAGTGGCGGTAAAACAAGGTGGTCGGGCGTACTGAGAGGCCGCTCGCTTTCCTTGTTTGCTCTCACTTTACTAATTACGCTCTTGCATTATATATTCCCAGTTCGCACTTAATAGGCTAGAATGAGGGACAGCAACGTTTTGAAGTGTAGGGCCGAGTTGCATGCAGCCGACACGGCGGAGGGCTGGACGGCAAATCGGGTGGGAGCGGGAGGAGGGCTTTGAACGCAAATCGAAAAAAATCAGCGAATCGCCAATATTATTTGACAATAATCTGGCGAAGTGTGAAGATGGAAGACAATTAACTGGAAGCGACCAATTATCTGTTCTTGTCTCGCTATCTAACTCCATTTGAGGACAAAACTGGCGTGTCGGCGTTCAGATTGTTAGCGATGATTCCTGCACTTTCAGTGCAGGATAACCAACAGAGTCAGTGATGATCGTATGCAAATATTCGGAGCCACGCGCCGTGATTCGGCTGCGTTATGTTATGCAAATATAGAAGTGCACATCTCTGCAGGCAGCGGACGTTCGATTTGGTGCTTGATTTGCATCCTTTAATAGCGCTTAATTTGTTTATTTGACGCTATTGCCTCAGCTACTCGCTAGTATACACGTACCGTGCCGTTCCTAAATCGTGCGACGTAAAACGTTACGCAAGAATCATTTAGTTTGCGAAAATACAAAACAAACTTTCCACTCGTTTTCAAGGCGGTGCCAGGCCACTAGTGTCAGCTGTGTCGGCTGCGCAATTCTTGCGTTCGCTCGCATGCTCCCGCTGAAACAACCTTTTGCAGTTTCCTCAGGCTATAGGATGAGCAGCGCTCTGTGTTTCGGCTATTCGTGAACTTTCCTTTGTCGACCGCCCGCAAGAAGAAAGAACGATAAGGATCGTCAGGAAGTTCGACCACCCGACTTGGGCATACTGTCCCACGTCGCTAAGATCGCGACAGCTCGCTCAAAAGAAAGCGGATAAATCAACATGTTGTAGGGGATATTATTTTGTTTAGCCTCTGCAACTACTTTAAGGGCATTTTATTCAGTATGCAGTTACTTAAACGCGCCAAAAAGCGATTAAACTAAGTACAACCAACTTTCACTCTGGCTTGTAATTCAAAACACGTGGAGGACGGCGAGGGGCGTCAGCTTTTGTATACTACCCAGAAGTGTCGGACACGAGGGGGCGCTGCATGCCGCCAAACTCCAGCGCAGGAGCCCTATATACACGTTCTTGAGCTGTATAACTTTACCTTAGAAAATGGTGTATCAGCGGATTGGAAAGAGGATTTTTTTTGTTTCATACGTACAGAGGGCAAAACACACCATCGCACCCATCCCCACGACCTTCCCCCCAGCCGCGGTATGACCCGCTCCTCCCCGACACGAAGATGCGAAATGTTGGTAGGGACCGCGCTCGTAAAGAGATCAGACCCATACCGCTCGTCACTAACGTCGTAAAGGAACGAGGGACGAAAACACGATTCTGCTCCGCACGAGATTCACCAATGGGATGAGTAAATTGTAGACTTGAATGACACGGCATTGTAATGTATCCCTCGCGGATACGGATCATGACCCCGCTCTTCCTTCTAACACCCCCGCTCTTCAGCCCGTTCAACTTCATTGAGCATTTTGTACATAGAAATGCGAGGACAACCAAAAAAAGCTGCAAAAATGCAGCTTGACGAGGTGTTTGCCCCTTACGGTTGGCATGGCAGAGTAGGAACAGGAGTTTGAAGCATACGCAAGGAAACAGTCCTGAGAAAATAAATCTCGCCTTAATACGTCGATATTATATACAAACATAAAAGAAAGCATTAAAACGCTCTATAGCTCACATTTTGTAAAAGAAACTTAATAAATGATATACATACACGCATATAGACACTCATAGATACATACATGCAACAAAACGGGGTAGACAGGTACATAAAAAGAGATACCTCCAGAACGGCCAGCCTAATAATTCCCGGAATAAACGCAAATGGCATGCAAAACCCATTAGACAAGCATGCAAAATCCACTATGGCTTTCGGTTTTTTTTTTTTTTTCATTGCGACTTACGACTGTTCTCGGGGGTCCCTACCCCAAACTAGTGAAAACAAAGCGAGAAACGCTAATCTTATGATCACTACTGGATGCCTACCGTGTGGCCTTTCAAACTTGTATCGGTGTAATTGCTTGATAGCGTTCGTCATCACTCAGCGTGATAACTTCAAGCGTGGTGCATTCGGGAGGGTAAAAGTAAGGCGAACCTGCTAGTTTACATCATACAGTCCTGCATTTTTGAAATATTGGCTGGCTTTTGAAGGTTTTTGACGGTCTCACCTGAATAACGTACTCCTCCGCTGTCATGGTGAACTGCTTGCCACCGATGAAGAAAATGATCTTAGGCATCTTGGGGATGTTCGCACACTTCACGCGCCACTGAAATTGAAAAAAAAAGAGGAATTGATTTTCCCGTCCCATTCGTTACGATGAGTCTGCTCTTTGCATAAACTGTATTGCTGCGAATTATCGCGTAATATTTGTGTAGCCCCACAAATCTGACATGAATAGGGGATGTGAGAGCAGCGCTGGACATATTCACGCGCAGTTGTCCTTCATATCTCCCATTATTTTTATTTCTCGTTATTTTTCAACTGTCCACTTGCATTTCTTTCTCGATAAGTTACCTCTGCGTTCTCTCTTGTGGTGATGTATAGCCGTTATCCAAAGCATTTTAATATATGACGCGCTAACGCCTCGCAAGTGGCGTATTGAGGATGAAAAAACTTGCAATGTCCGGCGTCAAAGAAACGATCCCTAAGAAGCGAGAATTACAAATGTGTTTTAGTCTGCCATCTTTTTGCTACCCTTTTTCTCTTTTACAGTTCCGGCAAAAATATAAAATGCTTGTGTTGCTCTGCGTTTAAAAATACCTAAATGAGTAACTTTTCTTCAATGGAAAACGTATGGAACGTATAGCTCCCACGACAACCATACAGAAACAACAGTAAACAGACTAAGTTGGCGCAGCATCCATTATTTAGGCATCGAGGGTTTATTAACGAAATTCCCAAGTCCAAAAGAGTATCGCCAAAAGCGGCTTGCACTCTTGCCCTGATCCTCGCGCCGCATGTGAACCAAATTATATGAACTGTACGTGAATCCTACGGGCCTACAATACGATTCGTGAAGCCTTGGAACGTCGTAACGGAATTTCGAAAACTACACTACGATCCTAACACCATATCGAAAGAAATCATTAGGAAGCCTGAATTCCAGCGTACATTGACAGTGCCGCAAGTCGCTTAATTTCGCCTGGTAAGAAAGTGGGACGTTTTCTTTCTTCCTGTCGCACGCATTTCCGAGCCTAGCTCCAACGCAGTCTTTAACATCACAGTACATTTAAATATGACATTTAAGCAGAACAATGTTTTCGTCAGGCCCTTTATTATTTGATATACATTCGTAAGGGCCGAGTTACATGACGCCGCAAAACACTCTGAACTGCGCGTGGCAACTATTGAAATAGTAAACTGAATCGATTACGAAAATTCAGAGCAGTGTGGCCTTGAATATTAAATATAGTAAGGAATATCTTTTTGGTTCTGATAAACAAAAGAAGTCTGTCTTTTAGTTCTCACTGTGCGAAGAAGTATACTGCAGCAGCTGTTGCAACAATTTAAGGTAGCGCCATCAGAACGCCTCATTTGAGCGGATACAATGGGTCGCCACGCAACATCCCGGTCTCAGTTACGCTCCACTAACATCCCGTAAAGACGGGAAAGTGTCCCTCGTACATCTCTTTCCTGAAAAAAAGTCCTGTTTTAGTAACCTTGAATAATCATATTCCCAAAAAGCAGTGAGCAAACCTTTAGAACTGAAACATCGAATTACATATGCCAATACAGTGACATCAGACCAGGACTGAACTGAAGTTTTCTTCAATCTGAAGGTAAAACTGTATTTTGCCCTGACATCTGCAGCTGCAAAAGTCAACCGTTTCCTGTCGTTTCTCAGTAATTGCTGCATCAGCGCATTAACGATGCAACCTGCCGCAGCAAATGGTCCAGTGTGCCAGTATAACAACAATGCTCCTTATTCCCCTGCAATCAAACATCTCAAAATATCGATTAGCTAAGTCTGAAATACGTATGGGTGCGCAAATATTCGGAATACCAATATGAACTGAACAGTCCTTGTTTTCATTCACAGGGGATCGGGGAATTTGATGTTTGATGCCTGAGAATGTTTGTTTTTGACTGAATTTTAGCCCTCATGTGAAAATCCGGGTTTGCATGGGCTGCTGAACACGCCGTAAACTACTCCAAAAAAAGATGTACCTCAATTTCTCAGCGTCCGAGAGGACATCATGCCGCTGTCACACTTTGCGGACGCTTTAACGCAAATACGCGCTCAGGTATCTCTTTAGAGTTTGCGTTTGGTGAGGTTTGAGTGTACCTCTGCTTGTAAAGAGGAATTATGAAGTTAGAAAATAACGGGGGGGGGGGGAGGGGGGGGGGGGCGAGGTTCAGTGTTTCATTCGATACTCGAAGTCAATTTTCCATCGAATATTCCTGTTCAATTCGGCCACAGAAAACGTTTCCTATTTGAACGTCCCTATGAATAATACACGCGTGGTGTATGAGTGACGAGCGGCCTTCATGGAGAAAGAATCCCTGAATCCCCCCCCCCCCACGCCCACATGCTCTCGACTTTCACGTACGACCTCGATAAACCATTAAATACGAAACAGCGACTCAATGCCTTAATACGCGGAAAAAGCCTATCCCTCTTCCGAACACCCGATCCCGGGCGACATCCCGGGACAGGCGAAATTGTTCCTCATAAAGACGCGAACTGGCTTCGCCAACACAGAAGACGTCGTGCGGTACTGGATTCACTTCAAAGAGACCGCAGCAGAGGTGGCGCCCGTACACTTAAAGACAATTCTATTGTTCAGCTTCACCGCGATGCACTCGATCCACCATTCTACGCAGCCAACAATGAAATTTTGGGGAATGGCGACGTCCAGTATACGATTTGGCGAAATTTCGTATGCGCTTGCGACCACGCAGTGCAAGCAGGGTGTTCTGCATTGCGCAGTGGCAGAGCGCAGATCGCGTTTTTAGTCAAATCGCCAGCGCGCTACTGATATTCGCCGAATTTTCTGTGTTAGAGGCATGGATTGGACACTCGAGTTCACTGTGGTGAAGCTGAACCTCGGGATTGCCTTACTATAAAGGATGCCCGCGAGTCTGCTTCCCCAGAATGCGCAGTGACCACGCCCAATGCAAGCATGACGATGTGCAATGCGCGATTTCATAGATCAGATCACATTTTTGAGTCAGCTCATATGTCGGTCCACTTCATTTGCCGAATATGTTTCCGCGGATGCCGCGATCTAGAGACATTTTTGAGAGTTTATAGCGTAGGATCATCTGTACCTCGAGCAACACCCAAGCGCTACCAGAGATTATGCACTCGGTCTGGGACTGGCCGGATGTCGAAGTGTCGCGAAGGGATTATGAGCCACCGGCTGTCACTAATAGGAGGGTGGACGACTCGCAAGAACGACGTCAAAAATCTCGGCTTTCGCTGCGGGGCTTCGCTCGCAAGGCCAGGTGGATGTGGCTTAACTTTTCCCTCCCGTTCTCTCTCCCCCAGTTTCCTCGAGCTGGCATCTGAGCCGTTCGAATTCCCAATAAACTTTATTGATTCATTCATTGAATAACGAAGATTCCAGTCCGTATTCGAAACTCGGAATCTCCGAACACCCGTCATTATGGCGTTTGGCTCGAGCCAAATAAGACAGCATGTAACAATGGCAACGCTGTTGCGAACTTGGCGCGTATCTTTAAATGGAAGAACAGAAATATGCCATGTGACGTGCTCACAGTCCTCCAAAAAGTCGCACAGGAAAGTCTACCAATTCGTTAAAAAAAAACGCCCAGTTTGTTTATCAAGCCTACAAAACATGGCGTGAAGTACACAGTGACGATATCAACAGCGTCGAATTGTCGCTATCTATTTAAATCACGCGTGCTTCAAAGCGATCCCTTGCTACAGTAACGTATTTTGTTGAAATGTGTCCTCACCTCTCCGGTAGGAGTCTCCGTTGCCCTAAGGTACGAGTTCAGCCGTTCAATCTCGTCCTTGGGACCCTCGATGAAAGAGCTGCCAGTGTCAACCACCGCATCGCATCCTCCAATGCAAAACGTCTTGTCCTTCTTCACCTGCATGCTACAGGAGAGAGGGAATCGTTAAGTATGCATGCAAACAAAAAATTAAGTCCTTCACGCTTCTCGTTCCTTCTCTTTCTCCGACACCATTCGCTTCTTTGTGTTTGTGTGTGTCGCGCGGAATACCACTACACTCTGAGAAATGTCCGTTTATCTGTTTTGCCACAATGCACCTGAATGACCAATCGCGGTGTCTATTGGAACAAATTCGCCGAATAAAGAGCCCCGACATGTGAGCGAACTCAAATCTTATCTGCGCTGTGACAGCGCGCACTGCAAATCTTCATGCTTGAATTGCGCGATTTCATAGCGCAGACCAAACTTTTGGAGTCAAATCTTATGCTGGGTATCATCAGTGCCCTTCTTTATTTATAGTTTAGATCACAGTGATTGGCCTTATCTGTGCATTTTGGGTGCAACACTCGCGGACATCTATTGTAGGGTAGGCACGCAGTCAATGTGTCTCGAAGGAACAACAAAGAGCTACCGCTGAACAATGGGAAGCTTCTTCAAGCAAGCACCCGAGCCCCGTCACGTGCTGTATAAGATCTCGTCTTTCCAACGAGAAAGGAGTAAGACTCCCCGCACATGCTACGCCCAATATGTCACCTGAGACGAATGCATTGATAAACCATTCGGCAGCCCCCCTTGACTGGTGCCGATTTTCTCCTTTCCCTTCATGTATTTCCATATAAGCGTCTCACGTTCCTACAGGCGTCTGAATGAATTAACAAATCAAAGACGATGGAGCCTGCCATGCCTGGATTCAGTCTTTCGAGCCCTATAAGGTGTAAACTGTCGCTGGAGTAATAACGCAAAAGACGTATATACGAGGCATCATTTTAAGAGACGTGCAAGGGGGGAGTCCGCCATGCGGTAACCCCGTTTCTTCTGTGCCTTTTCTCGGTATACTCTCGTATCTGCTGGCTATAGCGCAATACGTGCGTTTTTATCATCCGTTTGTGCAACAAACCCCACGCTAGGCCCTTTTTTTTCGAACCGAGGGAAGTCTTCAATAACTGTTCTGTGCCTTGTCGCATTTAGCCCAGCGGGATCTCCACGACCGCTGCTTCGGAAGCGTAGCTCGGCTCACTACAAAAGAAGCTATAATTAACTTGTTAGTGACAGTTTGGAAATACGGGTTAAATGTTTCATAAAAAGGTGAAATGTGCCACTACGTGGTTTAGATGAAGAAGTCAATGATCACGAGGGTAAGAAAAAAAAATCCGACGGCACCTAGGCACTTCCTATGAGCTGTGATTGCAAAAGCACTGATGTACAGTTCAACGCCTCTGAGTGATCTTTCCAGCATTGCACTGCCAGTAATGTTTTGGGGTTTTGCCACTAGGCTTTGTTCTGGAATTTTGTGATTAAATCGGTGCGGGTTTTTTAGAGCTTATACGGTAGCGCGTTGGCTGTAGGCTGGAATGATTTGTACGATATTGCTGCAAATTGTTGGAAATTCTGCTGTCACTCAGCGCGACCTTGTTCACTTGCCTCTTGCACCGCTGGCGCTTGGCGCACTCCCCGCTTTCCACGTGGCTCTGAGTATGCCCAGGCGTTGCCTGACAACACGGTCATTTTCGCGTGTTTTGTTAACGCGACGCAATCGCTATGGAACGCTTGGCGTTTACGTCTGTTTAGGAACCAGTTTCCGAAGCCGACGTTGGCTTTTTTGCTCAATGTGTCATTTAATGCCTCTGCGTCAAAACGTTCACTTGGCAAGGTTTGGAAAGGATCCCCTTCGAGTATGTAACGATTTCCTTTGTCCGAGGTGCTAGGGTCTCAAATATTATGACAGGCCTTCATAAACTGCAGTGTCTCCTATATGTGTAGATGCCCTTATGATCGGATATGTTTTCTGTTTACATTTATCCAAACTTTTTGGTTCGTATACATTTCTTCAAGTCATAAAATTGACCGCGTCATATTACATCTCAGTTATTTTCTCTTACTAGTAATACTAATGTACTTTCCGTGGTTTCCTTTGTTACAAAAAAATAGCGTAGTTTGATATGCGCGCCCCAAATGATTAACGCTCGCGCGTCAACCATCTGCGTTCGACCAACGTTAGCAACAAAAAAGTAATTCCCTCTGTCCACCTGCAAAAAGAATTTATCCGTTATAGTGAACGGCAATGAAGCGGCGCGCTGCAGAACAAGGGATAACCTCATCATTTAATGAAGGTATTTTTTCTTTCATTTGCATTAAACAATAAACGTCTAGCAGTTGGTATGAAACAGCAAAGCCACTAAAAATTGACTTTTTGATACTTGTAAAGACGAGCCGACCAGTAAGTACATAGAAAAGCTAAACATTATAAAAGTAATGCAATTTTCGGCGGAAATACACGATCAGAAACAAACTAAGTTCTATGTATTTTCAAAAAATCAGAGCCCTTCCACCCCGTTAAGAGGGAAGTCCAGGGAAGCTCGCGCTCTGGTGGGATTTGCTACGTTAGGCTTAGCTATACTGGGGATTTTCTATGTTGAATTATAAGGACAGTGGCGCGATTTCTACATCACAGACAAATGACACTCACGATTAGTTGGTAGAGACAATGACGTACAGACGCACAGGTGGCCGCCGAAAAGCGCGTGGCATTGCGCAATATTACTGGGGAGAGCAGTAACACGACTCCGGAAAGAGGCGGTGGCGGTAGACCGGAGAATAAAGTGGAGCTCCCCCCTAGATAGCCATGCTTCACTGTGCGACAACTACTGTGGGAAAGCCAGCTTACAAAAGCCCTTTTAAGTCGCCTTCACATTTAAGCATAAGCGAACTGCTGAGAAGACAATGTTTTATGGCAGTATAAGCCAACGTTTTTAGATTATAAGCCCTTTTATATATCAAAATATGGAGGCCCTAGGGCTATCTTTAATTTTATGATTCCCTCCGTACGCTGAAAATTGTAGGCTTAGTCTTGGTCAATCGCCGGAGACGATCTGCTTGACCCTAGCCATAGAGAGCCCTGCTGTAATTACGTTCCTTTACATAATGAAAAAATGCGCTAACAGGACGGGACTGAGGGAAGGAAACACAAAACAGCGCAGCCAACAGCGCAGCCAAAACAATCTGCGCTGTTTTGTGTTTCCTTCCCTCAGTCCCGTCCTGTTAGCGCATTTTTTCATTATGTCAAGAAACCAACTAGCCCCCCAGATAGCTTTGATACGTTCCTTTCTTTAGCTTGCTCGTGGGGAACGTGGGCGAAGCAGCAATGGCTGTTGATGGCGCACGTGGTTTTAGCAGAAGACGAAAAGTTAGTGTTTCTAATAGAATACGGGCTTTCTCTATTATCTGGCAATTATTTAGGACATATGTCCCCATGGCCCGCTAGAAATTCGACTCGTCAATGTTAGTAAACCTATTTCAAAGTGGCAGTGGCTATCTCCTGAATTTACGCTTAAGTGAAAAAATTAAAAATAGTGAAAAAGTAAAAAAAATCGCATCTGCATTAGCGTAGATGCTATTTCTTTACTTTAATCGTATGCTTGGCCCCGTCATTTGGCATCTTCGCACATTTGGTCAAGCTGATTGGTCGTCCTGTTGCTTTGTGGTGAAGCCCACCTGCGGCGATTTCTTAGAGTGAGCCCAAGTACATTTCTTTTTTCTTTATTTTAACTGTTATAGCTTCTACCCGGATTTGTTCCCTGATACAGATATTTTGTTTTCTGTCTCTGAGCGTCGCACCTATCATCCTTCGTTCCATCGCTCGTTGAGCCGACCTGAGTTTTGTTGCCAGTTGTTTAGTAAGGCGCCAAGTTTCTGCTCCATAGATCATCATCGGCAGCGCGCATTGGTTATATACTATTCGTTTTGGGGATGGAGCTATAGCTTACTGTTTATTATTTGCGAGCGCTTGCCGAATGCACCCCAGCCCATTGGTATTCGGCGCCGATTTTTTCTCGTGGTTGGGATCAGCACTGACCACCTGGCCGAGATAGTTATATCCTTCTACTTGTTCTAGTGTTCTGTTACCTATGCTGAAGAAGACGCATTCAGCATAATTATTTACCATAATTTAAATTTATTCATAATCATTTGTAGCCCCACGTCAAGCTTTCCGATTGCATTTCCTCGAGCATTTTTTGCAGGTGCTCTGCAGACTCACTGAGCAAAACAATGTCGTCTGCAAACCTGAAATTACTCAAGTATTCCCCGTTTATCAGTAATCCCGCGTTTTCCCAGGCAAGCTTCATAAAAATTTCTTTTAGACATGCTGTGACAAGTTTTGGCCAGATTGTATCTCCCTATCTAACTCCCTTTCGGATCAGGAGCTTTTTGCTTTTCTTGTGAAGGATTTTTCTACCCGTACATCCCCTATACATGTCGTCTATAACTCATGTATAGGTCTCCTCTTGTCCCTGGTCTTTCAATGCTTCCAGTATTTTTGCGGAGCGTACTGAATAGTTCATGCACGTAATAGCCCACTTTTAATGTGTATAAGGTTAACTTAAAATATTACATCCAAGTGAACTTTTGCATGCACGAAAACAAAACAAAAAATTACGCCCACCTCCCCTCGCGGAAACCCTGGTGTGGTGCGACGCTGAAGGGGGTTCCATTGTGCGTTTCCGTTGGGTCGATTACTCGAATTGCGTGAGCAATCGTCGGGTAATGCGAGAGAGAGAGAGAGAGAGAGAGAGAGAGAGAGAGAGAGAGAGAGAGAGAGAGAGCAAACGTAGCGCGCACGACCGTCGACTGAGAGACCGGCCGGAGCGCGGCACTCCGCTTATATGCGCAGCGCGCCCGAAGGAGAGGAGACCGCGGAGAGAGAAGACGCTGCACATGCGCACAGCGCGCTTGCGCCGCGCGCAGCGCCGCCCACCGGCGGAGTGAGAGAGCGCGCCGCACTGCGCGCGCCACAGATGTTGGGGGAGAGGGCGCGCTATCACGGCGAGAGGAGAGGGGGCGAGCGGAGGAGAGACACAGCTGTGCGGACGCGGACAACGACGACGCAGGAAGGACAGGGCCGCCGGCAAGAGATGCTCCTCTCAGCGTCGCATCTAAAAAAATTAAGTGCCCCGTAATGGTCGTTGAGACGATTGTGGGAAGTAGGAGCCCAATTAGGGGGGACAGCGAGACGCACCCTTCCATGCGGAACTGCCAGTAGCTCTTCTTGGTTACGGGGGTGTAGGTGATGTCTCCCGTGTAGCGGGCCTTGTTGATGTCACCGAAGTAGATCTCACCGCCGGGCACGGCGTTGGGCTGGCGGTTCAGGTAGATGGAGAAGACCGACTTCGGCAGCAGCTTCTGCTTAATCATGTTGTCGAAGACGGGGACGACGTTGTCCTCGGCGAGAGCCGGGTATCCCAAGCCCAGCAGCCCGTCGAACTTGGCCGCCTTGAAGATGGATCCCCTGGCCTCGGTGGCCTCGGCGAAGGTCTGCGACTGCACCGTGCCTCCGCCGACTCCCAGCACATCCGTGCTGTAGATACCCTTCACGATGCCGCTGCCGTACTCGATGCTGAACTTGCGGCCGTCCTTCTTGTACGTGCTCGATTTGTTGCTGTCGTACTTCTTCTTGTCCTCTGTGGACAGACAAGTACCAATAAGGAGCCCTATTTCCACGCCGCTTTTACATCTTTCATATGCCATCTTGGCAGTTCAAACAACGAGGAACGTTAAACATTGGAAGGCAGCCCTTGGGGTGTTGCTCAGGGAATTAATGTAAACCAATCAACATAATAAAGACACTTCCGTCAGTGATTGTTAGTCTCGTTTTGTTGTGTACGATACGACTAGTATGAGTTTATTTCCACGAGCTTCAACTTACACCTAGCACTATTGTTCGAAGTGAATGAGGGTGCATGGGTGAGCAGTATACACTTACAAGGGGAAAGTATACACTTAAAAGTGGGTATGAGCCATGCCACCAGTGTTAGTGGTTCGCAAAGGTCTTGGCTATATATATTTTGGGTTGATTCTCTTTTTTAAGGCATAAGTGCTTTTTACAACCACATAAGGTTCTCCGGTAGCTGAAAAGCGCTTCAAAAAATGCCGCGTGAAAATCGCGGAAAAATCGCAACAATGAAAAGAAAGGAAGCTTGGCTCCATCAAGCTTGCTTCCGATATAGCAGAAAAAATGCGCAGGTGCTCTCGATGACTGTATACCTATCGCTCCGTAGTCATTTCGAAAAACGCGTGCCTTTGATTCTCTTCACAACAAAGGTGCGGACCCAACTAAAACAAATACCAAGTACACACTGTACCCACAAACAAAAATCAAAACTAAAATATTATTTGTGAATAAACTTAATTGTATTCCACCTGTAAGTGTGCAACGATGTTTCGGTTGATGCCGGAGCAATTACAGCTTACGTGGGGCGCTTTCACGTACGTTTCGGTGGTTCGGTGATAAATAAATTCAGCTTCAGAACTTCGTTTTTGCGTGCACGCGTTTTTATGTTCATCTTATAACACTGCAGTTCATGCTTATTATAATTGGTTATAGTTATGGCACTCTTAATTCGTGACAGGAAATAAGAGCAAAAGAGTCCCGACTCACGCCAAAGCAACGTACGTGCGTTACTTTTCTTCCGTGGCGGTAACTGTGTAATTCGTTCGGAGGTAACGTACAGTCGTGATGCGGTCCTTTCATTTAAAGTTAAGGAGTAACGTAAGCTTGCCCTGGAACTCGACACATTATGTGATAAAATCGTTTAGAGAGCATATACGCGCGCACGTCGCGAAACCCTTTCCTCTGTAAAACTGCACCTCACTCGCGGTCGCGACTGCCGACTGATCCTTAACCCTGTGTAAAAACATGAACAAGAGGAACGCCAAAGTTGGAATAGGTACTACTGTTAAATTTTAAGAGTAGTAACACCCAAATCAAAACGGTGAACCACGACAAAGAAACCCAAGTAACAAATACACAAAGGGAAAAAGACACAGTATGAAAAAACAGTATAATTCTCCACATACATAGATACGCAGCTTTAGGTTCACTTCAAATCACTTTCTAGTCTTTGTTTTTGTTTTTCAGTACGTAGACCTTTTCAAGCGATAATTAAATTTGTTATATTTCTAATTTCCAAATATTCCAATCTGCAGTGGCCTCATGCGCTTTAAGTCGCTTTCAGCCCTAGGCGCACAAAACACTGCCCTACCCTTCAGTAAGTCACATTTTTCAAAGCAATCACTTAACTAATTTTACTTATACAAATTATTTTAAAGCTATTGGGTAGTGTTATCTCTCAAGTCACTATCAACACTGGGTGCAAAAGGTCCAAATTTCCGAAACCAACAAAGCTGCAACTATAGTCATCCAGGTAGGAGTATAGCATGTCGCGCGTGTAGCATGACGCAAAAAAATATTATACCTGCAAATGTCTGCAGCGTGGAATCACTCGCTATATAAGAACTGTCAGCCCCACGTCTTGGGTGCTACCACTTCAATTAAGGATGATGGTTGGAGTTTTCACCTGCACAGGTGGGGGGCTTTGAAACGGCTTTCTTTCATGAATATGCTTGCAGTCCCCCAGGGAAAACCTCGATGGCATATGGAAGCCTCGGCTGAGGCGATCCTCTGAATTCCTAGCCTCCATCGCCGGCGTCAAATGGGCAGAACTCGCTCCACCGAACCAACGTGTGTGTTGCCGCTGCCATACCTAGAACGTTCCACCCTCCCTCGTGCCTTGACGTCACCTCATCGGGCGTCGCTCGTGGTGCGCCTTTATCTTCCTCACCTTCACTTCTCTTTTCCGCAATCTTCTGGCGGAATGATGCAGCTTTCGGCCTATACATCTGCCTAATGGCAGTCAAGGTACTGCAGTCTGAGGTCACAATAATACTACTAGTAGCCCCTGTGAGGCCGGTTCGCGCCAGCTTCCCTATACCACCCTTCGGTGCTATCCCCGAGCTTCGCAGCGCCTCAGTTGATACAGTTTTCTTTTCGCAGTCATGGCAAAATTGCCGTTCTTTATTTGGGCCATGAAACGTGGATATGCTTTCAGGGACGCACATAAGGGTCGGATAAATTTGTCTTTCAAGAATAATAGCAGTAGGACTGTGAGCATTGTAAAGCAAGAAAAAAACCTCGTTTAGAATACAAGTTGAGTGCATGGGGAAGAGCTCGGGAACAGCGAGTCCTGGCTGCATATATGGTGGTACCACCCCGTTGTGTAGTGTGGATTTGTGGCATGACTTAGGTCCCAAAAACTGAGAGCAGGCATGGGTCTGCTCTCCTCGTGTGGTTCGAGCCGACCAACTAAGGCCGCGTTTCAGTAACGTGTATAGAAAGCGGCATGAGCCGAACCGAAATTGATCCTGAAGCGAAAACCGAACATAACTGGTATTTTTGCCGTAACGGAACCCAAACACGAACCGGAGCAGAACAATAAAAACATATGAAGGTTTCTGGCTTGTGACGAAACGGTTTGGGCAGCTTACATCGATAATACGCGATAAGTGCCACTTTGGGGCATTCCTTTTTCATGCATGCCGTATCACTCTCAAATTGGTTGGCGTGCCGCTTAATCGAATAACGCAATATTCGGGAGGGTAATTTTGCCAGCCCAGTAGTTAGTGGAATAATAACAGCTGCACAACTCTGGTACAAATGCCTAGAGGTGGTAGAAGAACCCCATACAAACGCCAGAGAAGGCTAAGCATGCGTGAAAATAGCGGCCGCATTCAGGGCGCCGGGACCCACATACAAGAGAATAAATCCTCGCATGGAACGCTAAGATAATCTACTCGAAGTTTGCACGCACCGCGTTTCGTGAAGCAGCAGCTGATATACGTCGCACCGGGGTTGGCGATGCGCATGTGGGGACGACAGGGCTGGTGGGTCGAACGGGGAAACAGTCCCAACAAACGCCCGCCTCACGCGAGGGAAGCACCATTTCTTCAAAGCTGATTGCCTCATTCACAGGGGTCGCGAGACGTAGAGGCACGCCTGCAATAAATTTAAATACATCTAATTGGAGCGTTACGCAGTGAGGCCACATCATACCAATGAGGTGCGGCGTGGTGGAGGGCTAAGAAATACCGTACACACGGGAGTTATGTTTTCCCCTTCGTGTCTTCGTGCTCAGTAGCAGAATGCCGTAGCCACCGGGCCAGCATGGCGAAATGGATTTGAAACAAATGCCCGCTTGTCCGCCCCTCCCCCCCCCCCCCTTCCGGCCTTGACAAATATCGGCAGGTCAATCTGCTGAAGAGCACCGGAAGGACAACTGCATTTCGAGTCCAGGGCACATGTGCTATGACGAAGTTTTAGCCAAGACCTTCAAAGCGGACCAGCTAAGCTACATGCAGTTTGCGCACTACTTCCCGCCAGATTAATTAACCCGATAAGTGCACAGACAGCGCCCCTCATAAGCACTTCTCTGTCCGTCGTTATTCTGCGCTGTTATGAACAATAACCAACTCCGCAGCTATCCACTTTGTTATGATAACCCGATAGCCGTCGCAGCTGCCAGTGTCACAATTAGCCGGACCAGGTTGTATAACATGAAGACGCTTGTCAGTTCAGTGGAATGGCTGCGTGTTTATCATTTGACAAATGAACGAAAATTTCTCGAATGCCAGCTTTTTGTTGTTGTTGTTGTTGGCGATCAGGTGTCCCCTTGTGCTGTCCTCCGCTAGCAAGTCAACGTATTATTTTTGCTAAAAAGTCCTCTAGAGATGGTGCTGTTGATGACGTCGTCTATTCAAACATAAAAAATAATAGAACACACTCACTGCATCCATCCTCGGTTGCGGGACACTTGATCGATGGCACCCAAAGGTTAGCCGATCCGGTGTCAAAGATGACCTTGAACGGCTGGGGAGGCGTGCCAAGGGTAATAACGCCGTAGTAATGAAGCTGCAAAACGCAAAAAGAAAGAACGATTGTTTAGATATTTATTATTTCCTTAAACGAAAAAAAACAGTAAAAGGCAGGACTAAAGGAGACTGCACACGCGCATTGGTCCTGTCTGTTGCGCTGTTTTTTCGTTTAAGCATTATGCACCAACTAGCCCGCGTTACATCTCTTTTACAGTTCTATTATTTTCTTTTTTTAGATTCAGAGGCTTTAGTTTAGTGATATGCACTCATTTAGATAACATTTCTGAACTCTGAAAAAGTGCGAAAGATTCAAGAATATGGCGGCGCCGCTTTAGCTCTTCATAAGAGACAAAAACAGCGTTCTGTTTTCTCAGTGTCGCTGAATTAACTACGTGGACCGAGCTTTCCTTGGAGCAAAATGTTTAAGCGTGCGAAGCGGTCATTTATGCAGCCAATAAACTGACCAAAACGGTCCTATTTGTCCTGCGCGAAAGAACAACCATAGGTACTGCGGTTTTAGTAAATATATGTTATCCCCTTTCCATTGGCGCTGTGCTGCTGAGCCCAAGGACGCGGGTTCGATCCCGGCCGCGGTGGCTGCGTTTCAGATGAAGATGAAAAGCGAAAAGGCCCGCGTGTCGAAATTTCTGGGGGTATTAAAGGTTCCGTAGCGGTCGAAATTAATCCGGAGCCCTCCACTGCGGCGCGAATCACTGCCCAGGTGTAGCTCCGGCGGGTTGTCACTTTGCTCTATAGTGTGCGTGTGAGCGTGCGTGAGTGTGCATGTGTGTGCGTGTGAAACTGGTGTGACACCGGTGTGCTGCATGGTTACTTTTTTCGAACTCAGCCTGTCAAATCTTGGGATCGTCCTAAACCATGCGTTTGCCCACTTCAAATGATGTTTCGTTATTACCGAACAATTTTGTTTTTTACGCATAAATTGTTGCCACTACGATCAAACTATCAATGGGACGGGCTACTTTCTTTTATGCGTGTTTTTTTTTTGTTACACTACTTGAGTGATTAATTGATTGTAGGGTTTAACGCGTCGACGCAACGCAGGCGATGAGGCGCGCCGTAGTGGATGGCTCCGGATTAATTTTCACCACGTGTGTGTTGTAGCAAAAGAGGACCAGCAGCGTCTGGCTTCCGATACGGTGATAGAGTCGATTTGCGAGCAGTGAGCGCACCCGATCCTCCTCTTCCTCTTCTCCTACTGTCGCCCCCTGCCTGCGCTTCTTTATTTCTCAACACACTCCCGCCGCCGCCCAGTTGGTTAGGGAGCTAGCTGGCAGCAGCATGGGAAGTGGAGAAGTCCGGGCCTCACTTCGACCAGTTGTTCGACTTCCGGCGGCGCATAATTTCACACTAGCAATGCTTGTAGGCTGGCTGGGGGATTCAGTGGAGCATTTGGCTGGGTGCCTCGATGCCGTCGATCTCGGTACATGTCTATAGCCAGCGTCACGGGCAACGAGCGCTTGCTGGATTGCTAGATCGAAGTGACTTAGGGTCTAAAAGTGAATATCGCGAATGTTCCTATTGTCACCCGGGAAGAGAAACCATGCTCCAGGTTTTCGACCAGAAGGCAGCCGCCGGGATCGAATGGGAACAGCTGATGCGGATGGTCAAATTTGCGGTGAGCGTCAGGAGAGTGGTATGGCATTGCCGTCACGACCACGTCTGATACTTCTTCCATGAAGAAATATGTGTGTTCCATCTGCGTGTCAGTTTTCTTTGCGAACCATAGGATTTCGCTCTCGGTGGACTCAACACGGTACAGAGGCTCGTACACAATCGAGTTGCGCTTTCTGAAGAAGGGGTCGTCACCATACAAGCATTTGTTCTGCTTCGCCTCGAGGATGCCTCCCCACCGGGCTGGCATGAGTGCGGCCGAAGTTCGCTTCCGGCGTCGAAGCTCGCAAACGGAGCGTCGGAGGAGCATGCGCTTCGTTACTCCCTGAAGCGAGTCCATCTTCTGCACGAATCGCGTTTTCGTTGCTGGACCCAATAAAAATATATTTGACTCGAAACGGGGTTGCTGAATTTCTTGCGAAACGAGAGATGTGTCGCCGACGTGAGGGTCGCAACAGGGAAGCTCGGAGGACTCCAAAACAAGAGTCGCATCGTCGACGCCGGGGCCATGGCAGAACGGGTCCGACGTCTCCAGAGCGGTACTCAAGTCGCCAATGCGAGGGTCGCCACAGTGTGGCATGGACGACTCCAAAATGGGGGTTGCATCGATGACGCCAAGTTCACTGCAGGGCCGGTCGGTTGTCTCCAAACCAGTAGTCAAATTAGCGATGTCATGATTCCGGAAAGGGCGTGGTGACGTCTCTGAAGTGAGAGCCGTGTCGGCGACGCCAGCGCTGCAGCAAGGCCGGTCAGACGTATCGGAAAGAATAGTCTCGTAAGTGACAGCGAGGTCCTGGCAAGGTCCCCGAGATTTCTCCATAAAGGCGATCACGGAAACACCAGGGTAGGGCGGTCGCAGGAGCCGCTCTCGCGGGCTGAGACCCTCAGGGTCTTCTTTAGCATCGTTGTAACGCGCAGCGCCCTCTTTGTCGTCGTGTTTCTCTACCCGTGCAACAGTCATTGCCCGAGCAGGCGGCATGTGACCCGTGACCTTTGTGGACACCGTCGGCCGCGCCTCCTCGGGAGGCGAGCAGAGGGTCGAAGTCGCGATGCAGCTAGAAAACAGGGCTGCCCTAGGTTGCGGGACGGGGCTTGCGAACAAGTCTTGGCTCGCGGAAAAGCGTACGCGCGTTCGCAGGGCGCAGATCCGTTCATCGTAGTCGATCGCGTTCAAAATGTCCGCTTCGAATTCGTCATCCGTCAGGTTCGCTTGAATTTCGGCGTCGAGCTGGTGAAGGCTCACCTGGTCATGCAAGATGAGGTCGAGGACATTTTGTCTATCAAGGGCCGTTGCTGCCTGGCTCCGCAGCAAGGCGTAGAGGACTCTCATGGTCCCGGAGACGGTCGCTCGCAGTGCATCTCGGCGAAAACAAGGACGTCCATGGCACCGAACGATGAAGGAAGGCGCTGGGGTTGCGAATACCAAGGGGACAAGGGCGGGCTTGGGCACGAGCCGAAAGGGGCGGCGGCCGAGGGCAAGGCTTCCAGGATAAAGCAGTACGAAGGTATCCAAGCCTCGCGTGCCTCGGAGCCGCTGCGCCGTCGAACGTAGATTCGCTCGTGCGCCGGTTCCCGGGTTTCACGGCACCAGAAAATGTGTAGCAAAAGAGGACCAGCAGCTTCTGGCTTCCGATACAGTGATGGAGTTGTTGTTGTTGTTGTTGGTCCAAAAAAAATGGCTCGTACCCACTCAGGGGGATTGGCCAGGAAATGGGCGCTAACTGAGAGAAGAGAAAAAACTAATTTGGATTAAAAGAAGAAAAGTGAATAATTACAGAAAAAAGGTGAGTATGAACGGGAGTAAAAAGATAATAAGTAAACTGCTAGAAAATAAGGTGCGGTAGCAGATAGAGCTCACCAACTACAAAATCAGCACAAATGAATAAGGAAAGGATTGGCCGAAGGACAATCGTGGAAATTATGTAAGAAAATTAAAGAAAGAAGATTCGGCAACGAAGGGGAGGCAGTGAGCGGGAAGGCAGAGGATACAGGAGCAGACATGTTTTTAAGAGCAGCCCGCCATCTTGAATTAGCTGCTAGCACGGCAGACGGCGTGATTCAAAGATGAATGAGTGTACAGCGCGGCAAAGATCCCCGCGGCAAAAACCCAGTACTGTCGCCCCGAATGATAATATTAGAGGAAGAGTGATTGGGTGGGCCAATTGATTAAAAGGGTTTTCCAAATATCTTTTTCGTGTGGAGGCAAACCGTCGGCAGTGGAGGAGAAAATGTTCTATAGTCTCTAATTCATTGCAAAATACACAAAGGGGTGAAGGGGCCAGATCACAGCGGTACAAATAATAATTTAAATTTGGTACGCCACAGTGAAAGTTAGTTAGGCTAACTTCGCATTCGCGTCATTGGCTAATCCGGCACTTCCAGGAGAACCGGAGGTGGTCGAGCTCAGAACCTACGCACGCAGTTTCAGCCATGCTTTTTAGGAGGCCTAATCTGCGAAAACGTGCCGAGGTGAGGAACTGTATGTGCGGCATGATTTCCACCACTGGGCCGTCCAGTGCAAGTACCGCCAACGTATCTGCCGATTCGTTAATCCAGATGCCAGCGTGTCCAGGCACCCACACCAAACGCAGCTCTCGTAGAGATGTAGGCAATAAATAATTGAGGGCTCTACGTAGAGGAGAGCTATTGGGGGACGAAAGAGCAGTGCAAACTGAGAGAGAGTCGGTGTCGATTTGCGAGCAGTGAGCGCACCCGATCTTCCTCTTCCTCTTCTCCTACTGTCGCCCCCTGCCTGCGCTTCTTTATTTCTCAACAGGTCTCTTTAACGTGCGCCGAAATGTCGTACACACGGGCGTTTTTGCTTTTAGCCTCCATCAGAAAAGCGGTTGCCGCGGCCGGGAATCGAGCCCGCGACCTCGTGCTCAGCAGCGCAACGCCTTAGCCACTGAGCCACTGTGGCGGGTTTGTTACACTACTTGTAGGTTTCAAACACTTTACCACTGTAACAAAGACAAAGGCATATCATTGTAGCCCCGTTTTAATGCTAATTTATGTTAGCCAAAAGCTCAGGACATACTCTACCAAGTTGCTGAGCACGAGGTCGCGGGTTCGATTTCCGGCCGCGGCGGCCGCTTTTCTGATGGAGGCGAACAGCAAAAATGCCCGTGTGTACGAGATTTCGGCGCACGTTATAGATCCCCAGGTGGTCGAAATTAATCCGGAGCCCTCCATTACGGCGCGCCTCATCGCCTGCGTTGCGTAGGCTCGTTGAACCCTACAATCAATCAATTACTCTACCAGGTCACATATGAATGAATTTATAGAAATGTATTTTTGCTATAAAATTTGAAATATTTAATGGTAATATTGGAAAGAATTCCCTGTGTGCTAGACTGGCGAGGTGAAATAAAAGAAAGCGGTTTCAAATAAAACTCGCATACGACGTAACGGAACCAATATTTTATGAAGAAAAAACATTCGGCTCACTTTAATGTATTACTTGCGTCATCTAGGCAATTTTTTGACGCTCGAAAGAGAACCTCCACGACCTAAGTCCGACAATTGGTCATTGCGCTACATGAGTTCAAGTGAAGGGCAACCTGTCGTAAGGAAGCTGTCGTATAGAGTCGGCGAAAGAATTTAACATTCCCAGCATTTTAAAAATACGTTGCCCCCACCCCTCCTTTTTGGGATATAAAATTTCTAGCTTGTCCCTGTCTCCTAAATGGGTCAATAAAAATATTCATTCGAATGGTAAGCGGAAGCCTCACGTTGTTTTCGTTTTCCAATTCTTCCGGCAGAACAGCAGCCGCATCCGAAAGGAATGGTTGTTCCCAAGTATTCGATGTGTTTCTCCACAGATTGATGCTAAAGAAAACGAGAAAAGCAACAGAATTTGAGGACAGTTTGATTGCTATTCATCTCGGGTAATGCAGGGCATGGGGTTACACGCCATCGCTGCGCCATGGAGGGACGGTGAGCGCTGCTTGTAGGGCGCCCCTGAAAGCCATACCATCGGACACTTTCGAGAGCATGGATGTTCGAGAGCGTCCTCTTTCAAGAGAGCTCCTGTTTGGGCGGGAGCTAAGTTGTGTTTCCCCTCCCACGATTCTCAGAATCCAGTGGCCACTTAGGTCATTTCTGACAATGCCAAAAAATGTAACCTCACAGTGAGGCACTGGCAGAGAAAACAGTGGTAAGCTTGAGTTGTACTCCCCACCCCCCCCCCCCCACCCCCCCACCACCACGCCTTCTGTCCGCACTACACCACAGTGATACCTCCAACCAAGATAACATGGTTTTCTCCTTATCTAGTTTACTCTGGAGTATTATTTTTATAATGAACTTCCCGGTTAAATTAACAGCTGTAAAGCTTTATCCGTTATTCTTAGCCTATTTTTTTTTGCCTAAAAATTAGGTGCAAAATGCTGACACAGTGCGGCAGGGGATGTATCCCACGCGCAGCGTTATACTTTCAATAATATCGAGCCCTCACTTTCTCATTGAGCCTTTCTAATAAATTCTAACCTTTGCTTTGTAGAAAATTCAGCATCGTAGCCGGAATTTTTATTCTAATGCAGTTGTATGAAACTTTAACCCTCCCTTCTGTATAATAAATTCAGCACCATAAACCGAAAATGTTTTTTGTTCTTATGCAGTAACAGTAGTAACAAGGAAAAATGCTTCAGTTGTGGACATTGTTTTGCCCGTTTCAAATTAACGGGATAACACAAAAAGAGCACGCGTTTACTTCTAATCCACCTGCCTTTTTTTCCTGGAAGAATTCAAGCCACATAATTAGGTGGCAGTTTCTAAAGAGAGGAGCGCTTCCACGGCAAATTGACAGTGCGTCCGTCTGTTGGCACCTCCGGACATCGCAATCCCGTTCCCTCTCTTGCTTCGGCTTCGGAGGAGGGTTCGGGGTCGTAACGATCGCACGAACATATTCTAAATGCACAGCGTTCAGCTTATAACCAGACTCTAATGAGCGCATTTTGGTTTCCTTGTCCTTAACGGTGCAGAAACTGTGCGAGAAAAAAAAATACCCCGGACTTTTCTTTTAAGCCGCACTCGCAGAAAGCGTGAAAATTTGTCAGTCTTATCCAAAGGTCGGCTTAACAAAATGATCTAAGGTGTACTGCCCTGTTGGTCCTAACTGATATGAAGAAGTACATAAAAAACAGCGGAGTGGCTTCGGAATGAGCAACTGACAAAAATATTTATTTAATTTTCTTGGCACAATAAAATTTGGTACATATTTTAAGAGCGAGTTTGCAGCAGTTTTCGTCACCAGGCTTACCTGGACAGAAGCACTCGTAGTACGTATATGGTAAATTTACCAAACTGTACATCTCCCGTCTCTCGCTGCATCTTGCCGGGAACGGGTTCACAGTTACGTTTTTAAGTTTACGGCATGAATATGACGCCAGTATTGTCCTCTGGGGGGACATTTGGGGTTAATCCCGGAATCAATCCCTGAAGCGTCACTGCTGTACACTTCTCCGCAGAATGCGCGGTGCTGTCGAACGATATCTTCACAAACCATCTTTGTTTTGAATAATTTCGAGTCGTCATTTTCGTAGCAGATAGAGGATGACCTAGAATTTGGTATTAACTTGGCTTAGAAGTACTCGACCGGCGTTAGGCATGTCCCAGTGCCGCAAAGTGGAGGACGCGCGTGCTTCACCTGAACTGGGCAGCCGAGCTCCCCAGGACGGCCAGGAGAAGGGTTATCCCCAGTGGGCCCATGTTGGCAGACTCCCGGAGCAGGCACAAAGATGACCTAGGTCTCGGCGTGCTGTTCGCACTGTGTCCCCCGACTCCACGGGCGCTCTTTTAGTTATCAGCGGCCGCTGTGCTCATCGGTTTCTAGAAGCACTGACCTCGGCCGCCACCCCGTCTCGCCACCAAAAAAACACTCCACGCGACCACAACGCCAGCATTTCTACATCTCCGGATTTCGTTCGGTTAAAGCCTTACCAGGCGCCGAGAAGCACGCGACGTCTTGAGGATGCTGAAGCTGTTTTTCTCCGAGCCAGTTGCTGGACAGAACTGAGAGCAGTTTATCGCACTGGTGTTTCAGAGAGGTCCTGCTATGAGGTCTTAGATTCACTGCGTGCGATAGCAAAGATCACATAAAAACTGGCTTAGTGTCTGAATGAAAGTTTATAAACTAGGACTTCGTCATTTAAGGCAAGAAAAGAGCAAGATTTGGGAAGAGAGAGGGCGGGAGAGCGAGAGGGAGAGAGATGCAGTGAGAGGGAAAGAGAGAAAGAGACGATGCTGGGCCTGAAGCATAACGTTTGATAATGCTATGGAGACAACATGCATCCTTGTTTTATTGTAAAGAGGAACCTTTCACTTAACTCCATTGCAGCCCGAAATACGCAGTTTCTTCGGGAAAAAAAAATCGCAAACATTAGCGAACTTTTGAATTTCCCGCTACACATGGTGTGTTAAGTTGCCACCACTCGAGCGTTGCGATCAAATCCAACCTGACGCACCACTCCTATCGCACAATCATTTTATTGGCGGCATAGGGCTTTTGTCGGCTACCGCCAATCGCCCGAACCAGTCGCTGTGACGTCATAGAAGCAGCTCGAGAAACTGACTGTTGAGTCGCCACTCATCTCTTTTGCTAATTGCTTGAATTTGGGGGTAAAACCGACAGTATATTGTTATTCTGACGTGGCAATCTTTAGGACGAACAAAACTCGAACTTTACCTATCCCCCTAAGCATAAAAAAACGTGTCCGCTTTCCGCGCTTTGAGAAAGAGGTTGACGAGAGAATCAGAAAAGAATGTGAGAATCCGGCCAGCGCATGTATTCCAACTCACAGGAATCACCAAAAAATGACATATTTTGAAGTCGCGCTTAAAAATTAGCTAAGCGAATTCCAATTCATAGGGCCCGTCACGCGCTGGAAATGATGCATCAGTATTTTAATAGAAATCCCCTTGCAACGTACGTGCGTGCAGAAGTGTGCATGTACTTGCAGCCTGGGTTGTTATGACACGCACAAAACATTTCCGGAACGCAACATTTCAGCGCCTTAGCTAAAACTGTAGAACCCAGGCGCAGCGGGGTAACATATATAATTGCCTTGGCGCAAGGGTGGGAACGGGCTCTAAACTTGAGCCTGAGCAGAAGAGAAAAAGCCCAAATGCACTCCCACGACGCGTGTGCGCAGACAATGGCTACGCCACCGGTTCAAGCCAAGGTGAAGGCAAGCAACACGGCCACGAAACGTCCTTGAGAGCTCGTGCGAAAGGTTTATGCGCCTACAGGTAGGTGCAGACAATGACTCGTGGGTGCAATTCTAGAATATCAACATCGTATATGAACATGAGGTTTCTTTGGAATAAAGCATTGCTTTGAGGAAAGTTACCTGACGGTTTCTCGCCGTTGTCAATTCACCATACTCAGGTTACCTGCTAGTCACCGATCGGCCATCCCACTTCGGTTAACCGACGAGTTCGCGACTAAACTGCGCAGAGCCAGCACGGCATGTCTAGAAATCTGAATTGCGGCACCAAAGAACGGCGAGAATTTGTGCATGCACCTCCAAATTCTTGTGGTTAAGAAAATTTTCCGCTAGGATTTTCAAAATAGCGCGCACGAGCAGTGCAGTCTAATGAGCAGTCTAAGCGAGCTAGTTTATTTTGAAATTAAATAGTTAAAAAATTCAGCTCCCGTCCACTCCATGAGGAAGGATGACCAGCGAAGCTAGGCGCAGTCCAACGAGTGCACGAAACAAAAGAGGTTTGTTTGTAATTTGCGATGGAGCATACTCCCTAGCTGATTAGCTGAATGAAACTTTGAATGTTTTATTTTAGCGCACAAACATGGGACTGCCCGTTTCCCTCTCGCGTCGTAGGCATCTTACCGTCTGTGTGGTGGGTGGTGGTGAAAACATTTATTGATCATTTGTTAGCCGAAGAGCAGCCTCTATGAGTGGGGTCCTCAGTCCAGGACTCCAATGGCGGACGCTATCCGGCGGGCCCGCTCGATCAGCCGTTGTTGGTCTTGCGGGGCAGTGCTGGACAGAGCAGCCTCCCAAGAGGAGAGGGTGGGGATGCGTATAGGGGTGAGCCCGTCTGGTGGACGCGGACACTCCCATACAGAGTGGTAGAGGGTGGGAGTGGGGCTCTGGCAAGCCGGGCAGTTGCCAGCGTATTGGGTGGGGTAGAAGAGGTGTTTGTGGTGTAAGTTTGGGAACGTGTGTGTCTGGAGCTGCCGCCATGACGTGGCGTCGGCGCGGGATAGAGAGTGGTGGGGTGGAGGTAGTGTTTTTCTTTGTGTGCGGTAGTAGGCGAGTGTGAGTGTATAGTTGAGAGGTTTGTGGGATGGGATGATGGAAGCTGATGTCTTGGAGCCACCCCGGATCTGTCTGTCCGCTTCCTCTGACGCCCGGTGGGCCATTTCTCGGGCGAGCGCGTGTGCGTGCTCACACACCAACCCTGACCGCTCGACCCACGGAAGTCAGGTCGCGTGGGGCCATAAGACGTCCACGTTTAAATTTCGCACCAGCACAACGGGCATGTCATCGGTGTGCACGTGAAGCCTGGCTGCGTATTGGGTTGGAATGTATGTACATTTTGGCCTGTTATTCGGTAGCAGTGAGAACAGCGCTTCTTCTGGTTTGGTTGTTCGGTGCATCATAACACAGCGTGAGTGGTAGTTGTGCGTATTTGAGCAATTCCTTTTTTTTTTTTTTTTTTGCTGTGTTGGGCAGCCGTGTGAAATCCGCACGTTTTTTTTGTGTGTGGCACGTTTAGTCGCTTCACTTGTTCCGGAGTCGTGTAAAACCATGCCGCTCCATTTCTTGGCTTTTTCGTGAGGGCAACTTGAGTCAGTATTTTGAGCGCTTCTATACTGGCGCCTTCCCTGCTCGGTTATTGGCGCTCCGGATAATGTGGATTAGTTGCCTCCGTGTCTACCTTAATTGGTTCAGCCACTCTGTGCATTCACGGTCTTCCAGAATGTGAATTCCCAGACTTTTGACACATTTTTCTGGTGTTGGTTGTTGCGGTTCTCTGTCAAAGGTATAACGACGTGCTTCTTTGTGAGATTGCGTGTCACCGTGTACAGTATATTGTGCCCTTACTGGCCAGGAGGCAGTTCTGTGAGTACGCTACAGTAGCCTGAAAATATATCTGTATGAGCAGTTGTGTTAGGTCACTCTAGTGGGGGTCAAGCCATATTGTGATATCACCTACGTAGATGGGGCGTACTTGATCTGTGTAAGTTGTTTGGCGATTGCTTTTCTTCGTAAGAAAAGACGCCCCGCATACCCAGATAGATACAAGGTGATACTGCGCAGAAACACAGGAAATAGCTCGCAGTTAGATGCACCATTAAAGGAGTACTGACACCAGAATTTTATCTTCCTTTTTTAAGTGCGAATGCACTTTATAAGCGACCCCAAACCATCCACCGCCGGCGGCGGCGGCGGCGTCCGCAGTGCTCCTCTATATTTAAAAAAGAAACAGCATCCGGCGCCAGGTTTCGATCTGAGGACTTTGCGGCCGCAGCGCGACGCTCTACCGACCAAGCCACGGACGCGACACTGATATCAGTGTTAGTGACGCGCCTTATATCTTTAACGCATTCAAACTACGTCGTCAGCGGCGTGCGTTGACGACTCAGCGGCGTTATAGCGGCTTGATAACTGCGTGGTGTACACGTGATACTACAAACCCGATGGAAGAGATGGAAGAGAAGGCGGCGAGGCGGTGGGCTGCGGGGGCCGAGCGCAAGCGCCGCAAGCGGGCCGACAACCGTGCATTCGCACTTTCACATTCTCCCCCTCGGGGAAATGCGGGGGAATTTTTTATTGCTTTCATCAATGCTTGACGGCCTGGCGAACCCTAAACAGTACTTTAAATACTTGAGCGCGCGTTAATTACTCTGAACGGCGTGAAAATCGACCGTTTTGGTTTCCCGCGCGTCCAGCCCGGAGGGCGCGTGTGACCAAAGCCACCTAGTGTGACAGAATCACGGAATGACCTCACCGTTTTGTGCGGATGACAAAACGCTGCAAATACCGGAGGAGGCGTTGTTTCGTCCGCCCCGCCGCCGGAGTTGAGCGGATGAGCTGCCCGAGGGCGTTAGGCCTAGCATTGCGGAGGAAATATGATGACCACTTTCAATAAAAGACCTGATGGCAGCTTCTGTTACGATTCTGGACTTTATTATCGGCTCCTTTCCCAAATGTGGAACTTTATTTTTGGCAAAAATGCATTTTGGGTGGTGGGTATGCCTGTAGCTCTGGCTACGTGCGTCACTTCGTGAACGCGCCAGCGCCCTATCGCCGCTCGCGGGCCGCGCGCGTGAAGTGACGTCACGACTTTTTGACGAGCGTTGGAGGCAGACGCCTACGTCTCTTTTTTTTCCTCTCACGGAGTGATGTCCAGCTGATGTCCATTTGCTGCGCACCGCTCAGCGTGCTGTTCCGTCGGCACAATATATCAGATCAAATTGAAGTATGTTCCACGCGCCGCATGCAGGCCGGTCATCTCACAGCCAGGGTATTCTGTTCAGTAAAGGAAGCGAACTGTGTTATAATATTAACACCAAAAATTGGTGTCAGTACCCCTTTAACGAAAAGACATACATGTCAGCATCCCGCTACGCCAGGCGCAGTGCAAGCGTCTGTAGGCAGGCATTGATTAAGATCCCGGAGCTGCGGCAATCCCTCAGGGCAACCAAACCTTCGCCGGAGACTTCAACGCTAAATACCAAGCAGGACATCACCAAATAAAAATGGATATCAAAATAAAAATAAATGAACGACTACGTATTAAGTGGCCAGTACTGTAGGGAATGAGCTATCAATAGAAGAACACCAGGGAAATCCTATAGGTGCAACCAGTAGATTAGGCACGCTGTCGACAAAATCAAATCACGTGACCCATTGCACATTATGTGCAATTGATCTCGGCGATCCACATCTGCTTATTCATTCCTCTCTGTGTCCTCATCTTCTTGGATCATATACGACACAGCCGCAGCTTTACCTTTCGTAGTAGCCGGAACCGATGTGCTTTGTAAGAGATCCAGGACAAGGCATTTTGACGATTTATAAACTTGCCATCACGTCGACAAAAAAGACCTGTTAGGAGATGGTTTCCTGAGCGCTGTGTGCGACGTGACTGCGGGTAGGATTTGCACGGATGCTGAGTCTCGAGAGCAGAGGCCACCAAGTCGTCGGCTCCTGGAATAAGGAACCGCATCCACTTCTACTATACCACCCAAAGTTCTTTACTACTATCTCTCGGCCACACATCACGCGCATAGTTGAGCTAAAATATTCTATGTATCCCAATTCCTCGTCAGCAAATTCTAGCTCGCTCAACGGGCTTAATATATTTTCTTGGTGAAAACAAACTACCTGCGCACATAGTGTGTTAAAACGTAATATTAACCCGCCGCGGTGGCTCAGTGGCTAACGCGTTGCGCTGCTGAGCACGAGGTTTCGGGTTCGATTCCTGGCCGCGGCAGCCGCTTTTCTGGCGGAGGCGAAAAGCAAAAACGCCCGTGTGTGCGAGATTTCGGCGCACGTTAAAGATCACCAGATGGTCAAAATTAATCCGGAGCCCTCCATTACGGTGCTCCTCATCGCCTGACCTGCGTCGGCGCGTTAAACCCCACAATCAATCATCAAACGTAATATTACCCGGCGAACAGCCTTTGACTTATCATTCCTGCGCGAAGATTCAGCGCTAATGAGCCAAAGATTTGATAGAAGTGTCAACTAAATATACTGCAGTTGTGCGTTGCTTCAGATATGCGGCACGCTCGTTTTTAATTGACCACCGGTGCAAATAAGCAGCTTATAGACTGACTGTGGTTTTGCCGAACAACAAGTTTAATTCACAACAATAGGTACATGTGCGTGCTTGGCGAATAAATCTGCAAAGATACAAATTTGATGGCAGTGGAATAGTTATACACCCATCACAACCGAGAGTTAATGTGGTTGACGTGCACACATCAACATGTTAGATTGCACTAAGCTTCCACGGAAGACTACAGCTTGGGTCCCTTGTAGATGAACGCCACGTGAACGATGTGACAGAGCGCCGTCACCAGCCCTATCGCCTGCAGAAAAGCAATAAAACAGAACAAGCCATTACTAGCCGTCTTTGATGCGCAAACAAAGGCACCAAAAACCAACTCATTAATACCAGTAACAAAGGCTGCACAAACCAGATACAACACCCGCCGCGGTAGCTCAGTGGTAAAGTGTTCAGTGGCAAGAAGTCACCGTAGGACGTATTCACCACAATGCTCCAGAATGACCCATCTAAGAGGTCTAGTGTGCAAATTTGACAATGACGCGGCCGAGCATTCATTTTTTGAAAAATGGCATCTGCGCAGGTGCATTGCGCAATGCAAAACGCCTTACACGCACTGCGCGTCATCGCTGCGCACATGCACTTTTTTTAGTCAAATCATGTGTCGGGCTTTGTCATTCGCTGACTTTGCTCACTTGGTCACTTCAATTATTCATTCTGGAGCGCTGTGGTGAAGACGACTTAGGGGGATTTCTTGGAGTGCACGGCGTGCTTTGTAGAGGAGCTGAGGCTTGGGCGAATGATATTTAAGTCTGATAATTAAGTCTTCTGACATGCATGATATTTAGCTTTGTTATCAAATATTTTTAAAAACTAAACATGATTTATGTGTTTTCAAACAGATGAATTGGAATGCGAGCTAAGGGACGTGGGCGGGCACACCTGTAAGTGCTGCGAAGCGCGACACACGGGGCGTTGTCACGCTGTCATTAAAGGTACTTTGAGCGCCCTCAGCTTAGTGCGATCTTCTATCTTATGCAGTTTTTGAGGAGTAGGTTCCTTAAAAGGAGAATGGCGGTTAATTCCTGCAACCCCATACGCTCCTTACCATGAGCCATGAATTTCATTCGGCTTGGGAAAAGTGACGCCAGTTAAAACCGATGGGAAAAATAACCACGGAGTTTTGTTACAAAATACTTTACATATATAAAACCTGGAAATAATCTTACACTCGCGGTAGACATCCAGGAATTGGGAACTCAAGTGACGACTCTTGCCTTTATTTTTTATTTTTTTTTACCCACATTACAGCGCAGTCAGCTCGGTTCGCCAGCAAATAGACTTTAGACTGCAATGGACACCGTTGTCGGCGAAGTACAGGCGAGCCTATAGCGGGCAGATGGCCTTCTGCGCTATCGTCTTCTTTGTGTGGGGCTTCCCATGAGTTAGGCTGTGTATCTTCGGTTGTGTATCGAACGCGGATAGGAGCGCGTGTATACTACAATTCCGAAACACGCGCAAGGTTATTCGCACCGACAGCGCCGCATATACGTCCGCTAGCACCTTTTGCTCCGAGTCGACAGAAGCAACAGAAGAAACGCCATAGAACGCTGTAATGAATACCATACCAAAGTGCGCCTTCTTTACGTGCACTTTTCTGGAGAGAACTGACGGGAAGCAACACTCAAAGGAACAAAGGGCCAAGAAAGCATAGGGTGGAGTTACACCCACATTAGGGATATATGAGGCGTTTTTTTGTTTTTTCGAAATGAGCCAGATCCAGAAACCGAAACAAACTCAGATAAAACAGCACTGACAAGAAAAACTCTGCAACTATCCCCTAAAAAATGGGTGGCAACAAAATAGGTGAAGTAACGCTCTGAAAACGTGTGCGCAGATTGTAGTTCGAATCGAAAATGAGTCAGATTTTGCGGTTTCACGGATCAAAATGAGCCAAGTCTACTTGCCCAAAGGGAGTTTGCTTTTGGCTTGACTGTTCAGACTGCTTCGGGGGTGTTTCCGGAAGTTTTTTTTTTTACTTTCCAAAGCTGGCTCATTATGAATTTAGGCGATAATTAGAAGATCGGCGAAAGATTTGTCCCCAGATGTCAACGACGAAGTGAACGGAAGAACCAGTGAACGAAATGAAACTGAGAGATGTGAAACAATGAATTCATCGCGTCTCTTCCGTCCCTACGGAGTAACTGTGGTTATATTTATTTTTCACTACCACTGTTACCATTACAGTACTTAACTAAATAGCCGCCACTTACAAGACCTGACAAATTCCCTCCCCCCCCCCCCCCTCATAGTACGAACCGCTCCATTAAGGTGAAGAAGAATATATAAGCAGCCTTCTTGTGAACCGTTTCGGAAATTGATGGAAGGCAAAGAAGAGCTTGCTTACTTTGTGACGGCCTTAAGGCGTGCGTAAGAAAATGAACCTAGTGAAGAATTTGAAAAGAGCTGCTCATGGTGCCAAGAGTACTCACCTGCTCTCCGTGTATAGTTCTGTTCTTGAAGCCCTTTTGCGTACATTTAATGCCTTTTCCGCCAAAACTCAATTGCACCATTCTTGAAATTCAAGTGAAATAAAGTTTTCATACGAATACCGCATCAACTTGAGTGTTTCAATTCAATATGAGCCAAATCCCCAATATTGCTGAAATTCACCGAGTGATTTTTAATTAATTTTGGCCATAAACGTCCCCTAGTTGACATGTAAAATATATAATGTAATAGCTTTGATGGCGTTGAATTTAGATCCGGTAACAAACTTCCGCTTGTTTCTCAAATTCGCGTTAGGTGGATCTGGCTCTTTTCGAAAAAAAAAAAACGCATCATATGTCTTCGTGACTAGTTACCTGGGAAAGCATGGTGCTACTAAACACTGTACTCCTGTAGCCACCCACCCCACCCCCTCCTTTGCTGTTTCACAGACTTCCCATACTTACTCCAGCGGCGATGGCGCCCGAGCTGGAGGCGACCACCAGGACTGCAATTCCACCGGCGGCGTACAGGGGCACCGCGAACACGTGGAACAGGAAATACTGAAACGTAAGGTGGTCGGATTACTCGTTACGCATTCAGAGAAGACAAGTTTGATGAATGACTAGGCCAAGTTGGGACGAACACTATCAGCCGTCCATTTGGTGGCTCGAGTCATAACTGGTAGAACATTGCAAAAACATCTCAAATTGAACCACAAAATTATGAACTACCGTGAAAACTGGACGCCATACTAGCGATAAAAAAAACTCAAACGTTTAAACCCGAAGTTTCATGCCCAGAAAGAACGCCGGACTCTTTAAGCAGGCGGTACAACGAACAACGAGGCATAACGTATACTTCATTTTTCTACAACGTAAGTGAAAAAAAAAAGGCCGCCATCGCGCCCTGCGAAAGTCTAGTGAAGCTGTTGTCAACCACCACAAATGCTAAAGCCTGACGCATGCACTCGACGCCATGGGCGAGAGCTGCTAGCTTTTGCCCAGCGATGCTGTTGCGCAAGACGATTTTGCTCCCTTCGTCGCTCATTGCATTCGCGCTGATCTTCGGGAGTCTTTACGTGGTCTACCCACGGCAGTCTTGGAATAAACTGAAATGAGTTGCTAACTGCACTTCACACGAGGGCCTCGAACGACGTCAACCCCCGTTTTCAAGAGCAGCGGCAAACCTAATCTTTACCAGGAACACGTGGGGGAGGGGGAAGTTCTCATTGTTCACAGGCGCCTTATCATCCATCATGCGGTTTCGATGCTTGTTTTGTGTGTTTTTTAACGAGTACTGAGCTCAGTGCTGCATGCCTGATGACAAATAAACATATGCCGTTTGCCTTCAATTGTTAGCCTGGGGTTTTTTTGCTTACAACAAGGACAGGGAATTTTCGGACCAACAAGATGAACAAGACCAGCCGAACTGCTGGCGCAGCCGAGGGCAGAGGGCTGCGGGTATGCGCCGGCCCGAGACTATGACTTTCAAGTCTAACGTCATCAACCGCTATCGGCACCTGACGTTCAATGGCACAATGAGTTAGACGTTGTTTGTTGCCTCGTTAGTCTCAGCATTGAGCCTGAATACGGGCATTTAACTCCCACATCACCAGGCTCAAAATAAAGTTTCTCAAAAACAAAGGCGTCTGACCAAGGGCGTCCTTGCGTCGGAGAGAAGGAGGAAAAGGACATAACAAGAAGGGTGATAATAAAAAGGTCGGAACATGGCCGGTTTACCGTTTTGTGTGTTTCGCGTCATCGTACACTCAGCAACACTAACCTCAGTGACATAACTCAGAGAGAAATAATGCTTACGCACTAGCCTCACAAGTTTATTTTTTTTTTGCTTGTGCTTAGCTTTTTCTTAGCTGGTGTTTAGCATTTTAATGCAAAATAGCAACGCTTTTGCAGGAGTTCCGCGACCCCCAATATCTCTATGAACCGCTCCTAGGGGCATGTTATGTGCTCTGTTCATGAGAACAGGCTGTTAATTCGTCTGTCCCTCCTATCCCTTGTTTCCTGGCGTGAGTTGGTCGAGCGGTTGGCTCCGTCAAATTACAAATATCCAGACCGTTCCGCTGAACCAGTGTCAAAATCCCTGTGCTCGGTGCGATTCGTGTTCCGCTACAATGATCTCGTGTTCCCCGTTCCCGCGCTTCTCTATAGCCAAACACTACGACTCGCAGAAGGGATTCTGTGTATGACCCTACAAATGTCTTTAAGAAACGTGCCGCTTTGTCAATCGATGTACGACGTAGAGAGAGAGAGAGAATAAACATGTTTAATTGCGAACTCAGTGGTGCAAGATGGTGAGAGCACCGGCCCTGTAGGGGGCGTCCTCTTATCCAGGATGCCCCGTTCCTTGCTGTCTGCTCGTACCCTCTCTGTCAGCCTGCGCTGGGTCGCGGACCGAGCTCGACAGCCGGTCCACTCAGTGTAGGTTTAGCCCGAAGCACCCGCCCCCCTTACCCGAGTCTCGCCCCACCAACCCCACTCTACCCTTTAACGAGAGATGGAGGATCTTGCTGACCAGCCCCGCCCTGGAGGATCAGCTACTACTGGTCACCAGGGGCCAGGCGGCGAGAGCATCATATGGATTCCCGTGAACAGGGAACCACCTCCGTCCAGTGGGGAGTTCGCAATGAACGACTCTTAAATAAAGTTTCTTCTCTCTCATACCCGTGGAACCGGGATTGGGTAGGAGGGATTGGGATTGTTGGCATTCCCATACCAGATGGTACAGGGTGCCGGGCTAAGGTCAAAAGTTGCAGGTGCTGTAATATTGGATGGGGTAAACACAGTGGAGGAGGGTTGGGGGTGGGTAGGAGTTGGTCTGTAGCCGGCGGATTGGCGTCGCTTCGGCTCGGGAAAGGTGGGAGTGGGGTGGCGGGATCCGTTGAAGGTGGAGTCTTAAGTGCGAGATGGTGTCCGTGTAACCATTCAAAGTGTGGAGGGTTTCTCCTGGTCTTTACTCGCTTCGGAGATGGACAGTAGGTGCGTGCTCGGGTAGCGGCATGTGTCGCCTCACTTCCGTCTAGGGCCTTGTGTCCAGGGGTCCAAACGAGATAGATGTTGGGAAGGAACTTGAGGCCGAGCTGGTAGTTAAGGCATGCGACTTGCGAGTTTGTGATGACTGTGACGTATTGGCTATTTGTTTTGGCCGCTAGGCCGATGACAATTTCCTCAGCGGCGTTTGTAGATGTGGTGCATATTGTGGCGGCTGTGTGTTATGTGCCCTGGTGGTTCACCACATTGACTGCGTGGGCTGGTTTTCTGGGCGTAGCGTGCCACGTCCGTGTAGCGCATCGTATGGTTCGCTGCGTGCTTGTTAGTGACCGCATCGACCAGTGATTTGCGGTGTGCTTTGTTGTTCTTGGGGGTGCATATTTCGCCTAATGCGGGATACACGAATGTGTTGGCGGGTGTGTAGGGGGACAAGTTGTGACTGGTCTTCCTAGGGCGTGGATATCCGAGGCATGTAAGGGTGTCTCGTACGACGGGTGTCAGCTTGAGGTCGGTGGTGTGGGAGTGACAATGAACTGCATGCAATTCTTCCAAGGTATTATGTACTCCTAGTTGGACCAACTTGCGCGTGAATGTTAAGAGTGGTAGACCCAGGGCGAGTTTGCAGGTTTCGCGGATGAATGTATTGTGTTTTCTTTTTCTGTGGATTTGAGAGCCAGGTTTGGTATGCCCCAGTTTAGGCGACTGATTAGTATTGCTTGAGTTATTCTGACCGTTCCTTCTCTTGAAGGCCGTAGCGGCGAGGAACGATGCGTCGCACGAGGTGCATCAGTTGTGCGAGAGTGAGTTGTGATGCAGGTAGGGTTTGAAAGCCGCTTCCGTTTTTTGAAATACCGAGGCCGAGTACGCGGAGGTGGGAGACTATGGGCACTGATTGGTTGTTGATTGCTAACTCCGTGTCGGGGATTGGTCTGTTCGTTGTTTGTAAATGCAGGCACAGAGCGTGAGAAAGACAGGTCTTTTCTGGGGGGCGCAATCTAGTCCGTGAGCTTGGAGGTATGTTTGGGTGGTGCGTATGGCTTCCTGAATTGCGTCTTGTTGGCGCCGGTGCAGCTGGTTAGGACCCACAAGGTGAGGTGGTCAGCGTAAATTGCATGGCGTAAATTTAGAATGGCTGCGAGGAGCGGCGGTAGATCTTTCATAGTTAGATTCAATAATAATGGTGAAACGACGGGTCCTTGTGGAGTTCCTTTGGGCGCCATTGGGAATGGGTCGGACTGGAGATGCCCGATGCCTATCGTTGCCGTGCGGTTGGTCAGAAAGGAGGCGATGAATAGGGATGTGTGCGTTCGCCACAGTTCGTAGAGGCAAGACCTTGCAAGATGGCGTGGTGTGTTATGTTACCGATGCCTATTTGATGTGCGCGGCTATTATTGATTTTTTGCTCTGGTTGCTCAGTGTATACAGAATTTCGTCTCTGATCAGAAATAGGATGTCCTGCACCTATAGGTGGGGGCGAAAGCCGCACATGGTATGTGGGAAGTACCCGTTCTCTTCGATTTGGGGTGAGAGTCCGTTGTGCACCATGTGCTCAAAGAGTTTGCCCACACCAGAAGTGGGAGAAGTGGGGCGGAGGTTTTTGTAGTGAGCGGTTTGTAGGGCTTGGAGATGACGGTGATATCGGCGCGCTTCCATTGTTGGCGGAGGGTTTTGTCTTCCAATTGGAGTTGAAAAATTTCGAAAGTTTCCCAACGGCAACGTAGTCAAGGTTCCGGGGGAGCTTGTTTGGTATGCGGTCTTTTGCTGGGGCTGTATTGCAGGTTAGTTGCTGAACGGCTGCTTCGATTTCCGCGATGGTAAAAGGTGCGTCCATGTCTGGGTTGGGTTTGCCCGTGACTGATGGAAGTAACGGATGAGTAGCAGAAGTCGGTGCTTCAACGCACGACGTAAAGTTAGAAAAAAAAGCCATAGTATCCCTTTCCTGCCCAACAAAAAGATTTTAGAAAAAAAGGCCACAAGTAAATAAGGTTTGTGTATTTACCACTTCCTAATCATGCTTCGACAAGTGGAAATAGAAAGCGCAGATTATTTCACACAGAAAACAAACACACACATATGTGTGGGCTGGGCTTCTATTCGTATGATCTGCGGGCAGTAAGAATACCTTAAAAATGGCACCAGGCGCAGAAAACCTGCATTTTTACGTTTTATTTACGAGTTTTACATTGTTTTCAGGAGTACTTATATTATACATGGGATTTTCGGAAAATAAATAATAGTGAAGTTTTAATTAATATAATTATTAATTATAATTAATATTTTTTCACAAGTAATTACGGAACTAGTTCAAGGTTAAGGCGCGAGAAAACATTACCAACGAGCCAGCACAAAACCGCGAATAAATGAGACACGAAGAAAGGAAGAAAAAATTTTTATCGCTAGCGCTGCAGTGCACGAGCTTGCCACCCTGTAGTGCCCAGCAAAATTTTCGTGACCACAAAAGCCCAGCCCACACATATGTGTGGGTGCATTTTTCAACCGTGATGACGGAACGAAGACGAAGGGAACGGGTGTATTTTTTAGCCAATCGGGTTTTTCCAAGTCCTGCAAGTCGTGTATTACACTTGTTATTCAGAAAATACGAGAATAGCAAGAGGAAATATCAGTTTTCATCTTGAAGGCGGCTAGCGTGATCGCGCTGGCTTGAGCGCCGTTTTTAATGTGCGATTTCTCGCCCCCTGGTGGCGAAATGAGTGAACTAACGAAACCAATGAAGTCTCGAAAGCGTTCGCAGCGGCTACCAAGGGCTGTGAAACTGAAACCGAAACAGGTGCCACTTAGTAAACGATTTGTTGACCCACACGTTTGTGTGGGCTGGGCCGTAAAGGGGTATAGCGAGCGAAAGACAAGACCTAAAGTGTAAGGATCACATTCTCGGCTTCAGAAAACGAAATGTCACTGCCATCTGTACTTCCTGTTCGCTGGTTTTGTTCGAAAAGTGTAAAAATGCCAAAGTTCGGCACTTCTCGCGCTCATTCACCTAAGCTTTCTCCAAAACTCCTACAGCGTCGAGTGTTCGCTTTCCTTCCACAGACACGTCCGTCTGTATTCGGCCATGGCCAAGACTTACGAAGAATGTGTTGGGCAGCAGCGTTCCCGATGCTGAGAGGCAGGCCGAGACCAGGATGTAGAAGGAGACGAGCCAGTAGGCGAAGGAGATGAGAAGCAGGAAGACGCCGCCTGAGTGACCTCCGCCGTAGTTGTAGCACAAGCTGAAGACGATGATGCCCAGCACCTGCGCAGTGAATACGTGCACCGAGTATACAGCGTGAGACAACGAGGCTCTGAAAAATTCACGTCCCCGTTCGCTGTGCAGTTCGCAGGTAGCGGCGGAAACTGGGAAACAAAGAGCAACCCTTTTGGTCGCGTATTATTGGTGGAAAGTCGCTCACCTACGGATACACCCTAACCAGGTGACAAGAAAACGTTCCTCTCATCACTTAGTGGTTGAAAAATGCGAAATTATTTAAGGCGAAAGCCTTCCTTGCCCTATAAGACGAAAAATCCGGCGTTGTGATGCCCACATAGTTCCAAAATTCTGCTTGCGCACGGAATTATAAGCAAAAGGGGATCGCTTGTCATTTCCGACTTGTAATAGTTCTCAGTTAGTTGGCCTATAATTAATGAAACTTGGAGGGACTTCATTCTAGCATACAAACATGGGGCTGTTCATTCCACGGTGGCTATTTGTTATTTGTACTGAAAACTGCTACTGATGCTTATCCAGGATAACTGCTCAGACGGAAACTCTCCCTGTTACGTAGTCGTTTCAGCATTCTAACATCAGGTAAATGGTTTGCGGCTAGTTCCGATAAAATAAGAATACAGCCGTCTTCTGGAACCACACTCCTCTCGTAATAGCCCATGAATTGACAGCAGACGGGAATTTCGAAATTCTTACAACTCCAAGGTGAACTAATTAATTATGACACGTATGACACATGATACAATCGTCTTAGTGTCCAACTACCCTACGGCTTTTTTTCCCCCACGATGTCTACATTAGGTCGAAAGCTACACAGCATTAGCGAGAAAGTTGGCTTTACCGCAAAACATATTCTGATGAAAGGCCAGAACACCAAGCAATCCCGAGCAGTCAGCCATATCCAACTTCGCTGTAAAAAAAGGCCATTTTAAAAACAGAAAAAGAAAGGAAAAGGCCGGCGTGCGCTCATCAGCGGTTCAAGTTCAGGCCTCTTTGTTGTTTATAACCAAACAACCCCTATCATCGTCGCGGCCGTCGTCTTTGTTAACGAAGTATTCGCGAAGAAGCCAAATGGGCAATCATGGTTGTCACCGTCGTTTTTTGTCAAAGATGGATATGTGCCACAAGATAAATTACATTGTGATGTTGCCAGAGGAGGAGTAAATGTTGGTTCATTGTTGATGATGCCTCTACGATGCGCCGATGTTGTTGCGTGTAGAAGAGCCTTCTTCATGATCTGCCGTAGTGCCTGATGGTGCGGCACTCTTGACACGACGGCGATAGTTGATGAGGGGTTTTAAAACTGTGTATTTACACAGAGTAGATATACAGAATATTTACAGATTGAAGTTCAGGTGAACAAAGTAAGAAATCAAGTGAGAGTCTTATCCAGCTAAAACTTAGCGTGCAGTGACAGGGAGAAGCTGGCTGTACCCGACATGGACTGAACTTACGGGTACCGCTGACGCTGGACATTACTGCAGTAGAAGTGACCGCCCTCAGTATTTCTGTATTCTTCCCGCAAGCTGTGCGGGGCTGGATAAATCTCCAACTGCGGAGGCAGCAGTGAAAATTGTCATTAAATTAGTTTTGAATGCTGCGTTACCCATCCGACCAAGTGTGTGCTTTTAGTGTTGCAGTTACATTTATTCACCACTAACACCTATAGAAATGATGCATATGATTTTCGTATACTTTCTTTGAACAAGCTATTTACGTTTGCATATAACACCGTTATTTACGCCACTCCTGCAATAATTCCAAGTAGAATTAACTGTGCTGAAAATAATACCTAAGGAGCGAAATTATAGTGCCACGGAACCTTACTTTCTTCTTTGATATACTCGAAGCATATGCCGCACGATGAACAACTAATTCCAAAAGAACTGAACTGTTAAAACTGAATACAAGAACACGGCAGCTGCCTAGAAGCTGTCCTCGAACAGCGCGCGCTTAGCTTGTTATCAGCAGCCGGCCCTTTCCCCACAGAAAATAAGTGAGCGGGGTTGTGAAAGAGCGGAGCGTATGAAAGAGTGCTGCCGTTCACGTGGGCGCCCCCTGTCTTAGACCATTCTGGAGCGTCTTCACGGTACTGCACTTAACTGACTTACTTCAGCGTCATTACTTATGTTTCGCATGCCATTACATGCTTCAGCGTCATTACCCAGAGTTCCTGTATATCGCGTAGCTAGCGCAAGAGTTGCGCGTCTGGTTGCCACATGCCGCGGGTTCCAGTTCGACAGGAAAGCCGCTTTCAGTGCTGCGCACAAGACCCCGTATTCAGTCAGTTCTGCTCAACTGAGCATCGGCGGTTGCGGAAGCGGCGGCAGCGGCAGCCGCTCAGCTGATAAGCAGCCGACTATTGTGCGCCATTTTTTGTCCGCACCGCTCCTCGCCACTCCTCCTCGCCGCTGACGCTGGCGCGGCGGCGCGGCGGCAGCTCCTATGATGATGATGACGATGATGATTGCTATTGGTTTCCCCTTTGTAGCGGGGTGATGACATGTCATCTTACCAAAAAGGACTAATATACCCTGTTTTACACTCTTGATTTAATACTAGCGCTGCTCAGGGCAGGCACAAAAAGCTTATTAGGCACAAAATACTTTTTTTTTTCCTGTTACAGGTGGTAACTATCCTAGACAATATTCCCCTCTCTGCTTTTCGTCCACCAGCATTCCAATCTTCTTTTCGTCCCCTCGACAGCCTTGAAGTTAACTTTCTCTGTGATACCCTTAAATCCTAGGGCTTCTGGAAGCCGAATATTCCCTTCATGTAGATTTGGATGGATATCCTCACATTCTAACACTATGTGCCGCATAGTTTCTGTTTCTTTTCCGCAGACCACGCATACCCCATCATTTTGTGAATACTTCCCCACAAAACTCTTAGTTCGCAGGCAACCTTCTCTAGCCTCAAAAAGCAAAGTACTGCCCTGGGAATTATCGTAGAAATTACTGATGTTCAATTTTTCAGCCCTGTACATCTCTAACGACGTTTTAGCTTCCATTTTTGCCCTCCATTTATTCGTTTCAATCTGCCTTGCCTATTTTTTGGTTACCTTGGCTGTTTCAGATTCTCCACTGTTCTTTCCGTGTTCCATCGTTAGCCTTCTAGTCTTCCTTAACCACTGCGTGTCCACGCTTTTCAAGTATAGGTACCTAAAAACCTTAGCTGCCCACCTTCTTTGATCCATTGCTTTCAACCTCATCTCAAAGCATATTTTACTCTGTGCTTCTCTAACTTCAAACGACGCCCAGCCCATATCTCCCTGAACTGCTTCGGTAGTTGTTTTTCCATGCGCGCCTAAGGCCAAACCTCGTACTGATCTCTGGTTTACTTCAAGGCCTGATAGAACGTTTGATTTTAAGCAGAGTACAGCATTCGCAAACGTGACACCCAGAACCATTACTCATTTCCACATTCCTCTTTGCTACTTCATATTTGTTATACCCCCACAGAGCTCTATGCTTCATTATAGCTGCGTTTCGCTTTCCCTTAACCTTCAGTTGCTCTTAAGTAGTTATCCCCTTCGTTTATCCACACTTCCAAATATTTATATTCCTTCACTCTAGGTAATTCGCCTTGCTGGATAGACACTACGTCGGTGGTAGCGTCATTGAAAACCATTATTCCTGATTTCTCTGCACTAAAATTTAACCCGAGGTCGGTGGCTTCCTGGCCGCTAATATTTATTAGCTGTTGCATATCGGTTTGGTTATCAGCTAAAAGAACAATGTCGCCTGCGTATAACATTCCCGGAATATGCTGTTGTTCCACTTCGCCTTGCAGCATATGGGTTAGGCTAAACCCTACTTGACTTTCTTCCAGTTTCTTTTCTAACCCTGCCATGTAAACCATGAACAGTATTGGGCTCAAAGGGCATCCCTGTTTCAGTCCCCAATGGATGTTGACCTGTTGGGCGCATTTCTGTCCTTCCCATGTAAGGTGCACTCTCTATTGTCTTTATAGATTGCCATAAGAAACTGTATTAACTCGTCATCCAATCCCTGGAGTTTCAGCATTCTCCACAGCCGTTCTCTGTTTACGTTGTCATATGCCCCTTTAATGTCCAAGAACGTAATCCATAATGGTCTATCCTGTGCTTTCGCAATTTCAATGCATTGCGTTATCACGAACAAATTGTCATCCAGTCGCCTGTCTTGTCTAAATCCATTCTGCAGTTCCACAAGTATTTCATTTTCTTCCATTCATGCTTGAATTTCTGATTTTATTGCCTGCATTACGAATCTATACACCACTGACGTTACTGTGAGTGGTCTGTATGAATCAATACTGGCTTTGTCTCCTCTGCCTTTATATATTAAATTCATCCTACTTTCTAGCCAGTCCTCTGGTATTTGTTTGGTTTCTATCACCTTATCTATTGCCCTCGTAAACGATTCCTTACTTTTAGGTTCAAGCAGGTTTATCAGTTACATTGATATTCCGTCTGGGCCCACTGCTGTCTGGGGGGAAACCTTTTGCTCTGCTTTTTTTCCAATCAAGGTTGCTCAAACTTATTTCCCTTTCCGCAGTGTGGCGCTGATGTTATCGGTGCAGGCTTCCCTACCACTATTGCCCTAAACTTCTCACTAATCACTCGATGAATATGCGCCAACGCGTGCTCTCCTTCTAAATGTTTCCCCTCCTTATCAATCAGGAATTTCTGATGGATATCGTTTTTTGAGCTTAGTAATTTTACATGGTTCCAAAACTTCTTGGATGCGCTTTTGTCCTTCTTCCGTATTTCTGCCATCCATTGTTCCCTTTTCTGCTTGATCTTTGCTTGCACCATTTTCTGCACTTCTAGTTTTTTTTTTCCCACGGTAGATATCCCATTTCTCCTTCACTACCGCCGGTTCCATACCAGTTCTTTTTGCTTCTCTATGTTCTCTGGACGCCTTTCTTCGCTGGTCAATAGCCTCTTTTATTTCCTTATTCCACGACCTTCTCGGCTTTCTCTTCTCTTTCCATCGGTTTCGTTGCTTTGCTTCATTCATCTTACCCTTTATGAAAGCAATAATTTCGTCGTAATCCCAATGTTTGTCTGGGTATTTATTGATTTCATCTTCCAATCTATCAGCGATGATCTTTAACTGCTCATTGTTCAAATTAGTTCCTCCTATTGTACCTATTTCTATATTTGTCCGGGTTGCGCCTCCAAAGTGCAAGCTAAGCCGCTTGTGGTCGCTTCCTAAGCTGTCTGTTCCATTTTCATCTATCCTCATTTCCCGCAGCCTTTCGTATACCGTCTCGGATAAAGTGTAGTCTATGCTGGACTGTCTGTTACCGCTTTCCCACGTTATTTGTCCGTCACACTTGCTTTCCGTGTTTACAATTACAAGCCGGTTTTCCTGACATAGATCTATCACTAGAGAACCTTTGTGGTCTGTGTATCCATCAAAACCTTCTATATGGGCATTCATATCTCCAACTATGATTATTTCGGCCGAACCTTTGAACTCGTCGATATCTCTTCTCAAACAGTTTACCATTCCCTCATTTTCCTCCCTAGCACTACTTCCGGTCCACAGATACACTACTCCTAACCATGTATTTTTCCCCTCTATGGTGCCTCTAACCCATAGATGCTCTTTACAGCTTTCATGCACTCTCTGCAAGTCGGTCCCTTGTTTAATGAGCATGCCAACACCTCCCCCTTTCTTCATTCCTGTGGTCCTGTTGCAACCCTCCCAGACATAATTGGCTATGACAGGTGAGGCTTCTAGGTCTCGGAGGTGAGTCTCGGCTAAAGCGTACACGTCTATTCCTTCCCGTTCAAGTTGCTTTTGAATTTCCACCCACTTATCAGGCTTTCTACCTCCCTGCATATTTGCGTAGCTGATTAAATATTTATTGCATTTGTTTTTCCCTTTCCGCTTACGGGGTCCATTTTTATCTTTCACAAAATGTTTTGCTCCATTGGTTCCACTTAGATCATTTCTGTCAACGTTCTCAGTTACGTCTGTAGGTTCTCCGTTTAGATCTAGGCCTGGCTGCCTCCCAGCGTTGAGTGTGCATGTGTCCCTTGCTTCCCCTTTGTCTCCTAGTTTGCCTTCCTTAGCTGCGCGGGGCCCCCTAAAAAAGCTACCGCTCTCCCACCTAAGCGCCACCCCACCTCGTTTGCTAGCCTGGAGCTGAAGTGAATCCCGTCCCACTGAAAAGCTTGCCTATGTCCAATGCTGCCCACTGCCCTGTTCACGTCTATCACTTCAAGCCCAAGTTCCCTGCTGCGCCTCACGATCTCGCTGTTAGGAGCGAGTACTGCCCGTTCGGTGTGCACGCCCTGCTTCATCACCTCCGGCTTCATCACCTCCGGCACCTCCTACATGCGAGACGGGTGGCTTTCCCGCACGACGTGGAACTCAAGATGGCGGATGGACGCGCAACTCTGCTCCCCTAGGGAAGCTATATACAGGAACGCTAGTCATTACCTATATGCAGCGCCTCCATGCGGGCGCTTGCTCAATTATGACGCTACTACGACCCTAGCTGGTCGTACACCACGATTCTAGACCTAAAGAGAAGCATTCTGCGCATTCTAAGCTCGAACCTTGCGAAACTGCCTGTGTTGCCGTTCTTCCCCCCGCCTGTCCCTTGGTAGCTGCTGGCAAAATTTATTCGTGCATCGAAGTGATCGCTCCTTTGTAACATGGTCTGACATATATTTTTAACACCGGAGCTGTTGTTGCTGGCCGTAATGTGTGCGGTGTGCGGCGTCATCGAAAAGAAAACTCCCACCTCCCCTCGCGGGAACCCCTGTGTAGATGCGACGCATAGGCGGAGCGGCGAAGGGACCGCGTTTTATAGCGCGCGTAACGTTGAGGGGACTGCGTAAGCCGGTCCCAGTCGATGACGACGTTGGCGTACTTGTAAAGCGGCGTGGACTCTAGGTGTTTGAGCCAAGCGTGGATGTTGCTTCGCCGGAGAACGGCACACCGGTTATATGCGCAGCGCGCCCGAAGGAGAGGAAACCGCGGAAGAGAGAGTACTGCACATGCGCCGGCCCCAGCGCGTCTGCCGCGGCTATGACGCAACACAATCCACTTTAATCCAATCCAAGCCAAGCCAAGTTAAGCTAAGCCAATCCAAGCCAATCCAATCGAATACAATCCAATGCCCCTCGCGAGAGAGTGTTCGCTATCGGAGAGGAGAGGGGGTGAGCGGCGGAGAGCGCAGCTGGCACGGCGAGGAGAATGGGGGAGGGGCGGACAACGCCGACGACGACGACGACGACGCCGGAGGGAGAAGGCGAGTGAATCAGATGCTCTGCATCTAAAATCACCGGGTGATTGTTACTCCCGTCCGCCGCTTACCGCGACCCTCATCACGCGCCTTACGAGAAGAGCCCCGTGTTGTCACGTGCGTCCACGCCTTAAGGGGGAAGCCCAAGACCGATCGCGCTACAGGCGCCCAGTTCGCGAAGCCGATTGCCGCCGGTTCTAGCGCGTGCTGAAGCGTTCCACTTTGGACACTACGAGTTCAAAGAGTCATATTTTTCGTGCGTAATGTAACCACGCAGCTGGACTACACTTTTTAAATCCAATTATCATGCTGGGCATTGTTTTCAGCCCACATCAGCCCATTGATTGTAATGATTGGTCATACAAGCTCACTGCGCGGAAGAAGACCCACGGGTATTTTAAGAGTAACCCTGGCGCAACACCTGAAAACATACAGGGGGTGCTGTTGCCTGGCGGGGGGAAAAAAACAGGTAACGGATGCTATTTGCCGTTCGCATTCACGCTCCAGCAACCATCCAAAACTAGAGGTTCTTTCTCTTTCTTTTTTTCTTTTTGCTAAATCCAACCCCGCAAAAACTTATTCGGAAACTTAAAGGCAAATTCCAGTTAGGGAATTGTTGTATACGTAAAACATTAGTAACTGAGACTAACCGCGATAGCCAATGTGGCCAAATTGTTGTCACCTTCCAAGTTCCTGATTCCCTGTGACGCCATACCATTGGCTACCTTAATACTATCCAATTCCATTAAAGCATATTACGGGCTAATCCCCGGCCAGCAGTGCATCCTAGTTACCACAGCGCCCTCAGCAAAGCACGACGCGCACACATTACCTGAGAAGTGTCTGTGCCACGCCCATTAAATTGGACGGATTTCAAATACAATTACGCGTTCATCCACCAGCGTGCAGCGCGTCGTACCGACCGCGGCATACGAACCAACGCACAACGCGCAGTGACAAACACCGAAAACATCCTGCTTCCATGGCAAGCGGATAGCGTGCTCACTGGCGATAAAGAGTTGTGTGTTTTCATACCAACCAGGCGAACCAGAGTTTTTTTTTTTTTTTTTCAGAGTTTCAGGTCGCACACACACTGAAGAGGCTGCCTACATCATCAGACGCGCCAACGCATACGTCATAATTATTTAACTCTCAACAGTTGATTAATCAAGGAACAATTAATCTCGTTCCTCGCTCGATCAAAGGTAGCGTTGGTCCACTACTCCGTTGGGGAGTACTCCCCTGCCCCCTCCCCTCCCCCGCACACGCACACACACGCACGCATGCACGCACACAAGCACACACGCGCGCACACGCACACTTACACGCACACACACACACACACACACACACACACACACACACACACACCGAAAACACTTTATATGTAATAAACGCATGTCAATCAATCCAACAACGCGTCTGCTTCAGAAAAGTGCAGCGCACCTGAACAACCAGTAGTAATATCAATTCGGCCACCAGGCAAACGAATGACGAGGTTCATCATACGATCTGGCCACAAAAAAATGTGTTAGGCCTAGCATACTATACTGGGGCCTGCCTACCCCACCGAGTGACGGCTCCATACCCCCCCCCCCTCCCCCCCCCCCTCCATCGCTGTAATATACCTCCAACTATAGTCGGAGGTAGCGAGTGATAATTCGGGTGTTTTGATACAAAGACTATCCACAGCATTTCTAGAACATAATTCATAGTACACATTTATATTGAACTAATTTATGGTTCGGATCACCTATGCAATTGAATGTTGAATTAAATTGTGCCTGAACGGAGCCGTTGTTGGAGAAAAAGGTTTTCTGGGGAGGTAAGCCCTTACACTTTGCTCCCCTTCTTGGAGAAGAAATAGACAACACAGACAAAGACCAAGGAATTTGGAGAAAACCTTTGGAGATTTTAATCTTCAGACAACACATCCATCCCCTTATTGGCCGCATTTGTCAACGCAGAGCCCCAATGCTTGTCCCAGGTAGGCAGCGGCCCGGGGAAGATTAGCTGGTTTGCAGATGTCTTCAATGCCGGTTTGGAAAGAGGCCCGATGAGGCGTGGTTGCTCGTGTGGCGGCGCAGCAGATTCGGCGGGTGAACGACGCCATGCGTTGTTCGCTGCCCCAAAAGGGCACCGTGACGTTGCACCTCGTGCTGGCTGTGAGACAGACTCGGCGGCCCAGGCATTGCGCGTCCCGGGGGAGGCATACTGGCGTAATGAAACTTCCCGCAGCGCTTGGGGGAAATGTCTTGTGTCTGTGCCTGGAGATTGTGCTGCTGCGTCCTGAGGAGCGGGGTTTGAGGAGCAGCATCGAAGCGGGGCGACTTTTTCTCGTTTGCCGCCGGGAACGGAGGCGGTCCAGGAGGCGGTCCCAGTCTCGGTGCTACCAATCTTGATGCTGTGCCCTGGGGCGGCGCAAGACTGTGGACGGACTTGCCTCCCATCTGGGGGCACAGCCCCGCTTCCATCATAGCCTGCAACACCCTCTGGAGCTGCGCATGGGTAACTCCAGGAGGAGCAATGCCCTTTGCGGGCAGACGCATCGACGCCTGGGGAGCAGAGGCAGGTCGACCTGAATTCGCGAGCACATAACTCTCGCGTGGTGCAGTTTTCTGCTCCTGAGGGCCCTTCGTTTGTTGCGCCTGTTTCTGCGGGTGTAGCTGCTGCTGCTGCTGCTGCTGCTGCTGCTGCCACCGCTGCAGTTCGCGGTGTGAGGAATGTGGCTGACCATTCGACACACAACCACTGGGTTGGTGAGCCGGCCACGTGCGCATTTTTTTCTGCCCCAGGTCTTGCACCTGCTGCAGTTCTTTCTGTTGAAATGCCTGGTTGTTGATTCCGCACCGAGACATGACAGGAGCAGCAATGCCCTTTGGAGGCAGACTCATCGACGCCTGGGGAGCAAAGCCAGGGTGGCCTGAATTCGCAAGCACATAACTCTCGCGTGGTGTAGGTTTCTGCTCCTGCGGTCCCTTTGGCAGTTTCAACTGCTTCTGCAAGTGTAGCTGCCTCTGCTGCTGCTGCTGCTGCTGCTGCTGCTGCCACCGCTGTAGTTTGTGGTGTGGGGAATGTGGCTGACCATTCGACACACGACCACTGGGTTGGTGAGCCGGCCACGTTTGCATTTTTCTCTGCCCCGGGTCTTGCACCTGCTGCAGTTCTTGCTGTTGAAATGCCTGGCTGTTGATTTCTCCTCGAGGCATGGCCGGGAAAGCAATGCCTTCAGGGGACAGACTCATCGGTGTATCGGGAGCAGAGCCAGGGTGTCCTGATTTCGCAAGAAAAGAACTCTCGCGTGGTGTAGTGTTCTGCTCATGTGGTCCATTTGGCTGTTGCGCCTGTTTCTTCGGGTGCGGCTGCCTCTGCTGCTGCTGCCACCGCTGTTGGTCGTGGTGTGAATAGTGTGGCTGACCACCTGGCCCACGACCACTGGGTTGGTGAGCCGGCCACGTTCGCATTTCCCTCTGCACCAGGTCTTGCCCCAGTTGCAGTTCACGCTGCTTAACAGTCTGGTTGTTGATTTCTCCTCGAGGCATGGCCGGGAAAGCAATGCCTTCAGGGGACAGACTCATCAGTGTATCGGGAGCAGAGCCAGGGTGTCCTGATTTCGCAAGAATAGAACTCTCGCGTGCTCCCCTTTGCTGCTCCTGCGATTCTTTTGGCCGTTGTGCCTGCTTCTGTGGTTGAGGCTGCCTCTGGTATTGCTTCCACTTCTGCTGGTCGTAGTATGGCGAGTTCATTTGACCATCTGTTACACGATCGCTGGGTTGGCGAACCTTCCCCGTTCGCATTTTTCTCTGAGCCAGGTCTTCTCCCGATTGCAGGTGATGATGCTGAAATTCCTGGTCATTGATTCCAGCACTAAGCATTGCAGAAGGAATAATTCCCCTAGTTGGTAGACTCATTTTTGCCTTGTAAGTAGGCCCAGGATGGCCTGAGTTCACAAGCAAATCACTCCCCCGTGGCGCCCTTTGCTGCTCCTGCGGCTCCTTTGCCTGTTGCGCCGGTTTCTGCGGATGTGACTGTCTCTGCTGCTTCTGCTGCTGCCGCCACCGCGGCGCGTCATCATGTGGGGAAAACACCTGACGATCTGGCACACGATCGCTGGGTTGGTGGACTGACCACGATCGCGGTTGCTGTTGATGCTCCTGAATTGTCTGGTTTTTTATTCCATCACGGCAAATGGTAGGGCACGCGCTCCTCTGTTCTTGAGTCCTACCATTCAATGCCCTGCCGTTTGGAATCTGCCAAAGTGTGCGGTGGCTGGACCTCTGGGGGTTAAGTGCGAATGCTTTCTCTTCTTCCCAGGGGCCTTCCGAACGATGAGAGCACTCCTTGGAGCGGTGGCCAATCTTGCCACACATGAAGCACCTTCGGTCATTGGGCGGCGGCTGTCCGTCGGTGAGTAGCTGCAGGTCAAAGAAGTAGCCTGTGTACGTGGAGTAGCCGTCAGGAAGCTTGGTTATTGGTGTTGCAAACAGGAACCGCGCCTTATTGAAGACTTTCATTATGTAGGCGCTCATCCTGTGAGACACTCCACCACCCACGTTGTGGTCTAGGTCAAAAGGGTCTTCAATGGCAATGCACTTGTTGGTCCACATTTTCTGAAGCTTGGTGAGCGGTGCCTTCTGGCGGATGCACACCACCTGCTCCTTGAAGTTGAAAACCTCCGTGTAGAATGTCAGCAACCCCAACCAGAGCTCGCCAACCGACTTGTTGTTTTGGCCAAACTCGCTCCACACACCTTGTAGACGGTCGATATCATCGAAGAACCATACATTGCAGCCTTTAACTATCACTTGTGGCTTTTCCCGCCCCTCCTGGTACAACTCCTGGAGCACTGGAACGATCGGAGGTTTGCACTGCTGAAGGTAGTAGATTGTCATGAGGGTGTATGCATACGATGACAAACTTCCGCACGAGGCGTCCCCAATGTTGCATGTCTTAGCAAAATGCTTAAATGTGCAGCCCAGAATTCGAACTCTCTTGTCAATGTCGCTGTACATCCTCAGAAGTCTTGTGTTGTGCAAGGCCAACGCATTGAATAAGCTTATATCACCCTCCAGGTTGCTTGGAACGTGATAAAACTTAACGATAGGCACCCTGGCAATGGTGATAGCAATAATTTTTGCCATATCTGGGTGTTTACGCAGCTTCCTGGCCAGCTCCTTGATCATGTCGGTGTGGCAAATGCTCTTTCCGTCTTCGCTGCTGTCTAACGTCAGACATATGTCAAGGTCACTCCGTACCGAGCCAAAGCCGTTGCAAGACGAACCGTACATGTTTAGCTTGGCGTCTGTGTACAGTTCCCGAATGAAGGACTCCAGTTCACCAAAGAGCTTTTGGCGAACTGCCTCTTCGTGTGGGTGCGGAGAGCAGTCCTTCATCACGTCTTGGCAGACATCACTTAGTATTTCAGAGAAACTCTTTGTAACAACCGGAAGATTCTCCGATTCGGGAAAGCGCTGTCTTGAGCAGCCCTTTTGCAAATGTTTACTGTTCTCATTGAGCGAGCAGACATGTGGAAACGGCTTACCATTGACGAGTGTCGCCTGCGTGAAGCTGCGACTAGAGTCCACTACTTTGCAGCGATCAAAGTCGCCCCGTACTCTCTGGTGTGTCGGCATGCTTGGCTCGACAAACTGCAGCACGTGGGTCACCTGGTGCTGCTGCTGTGCAGCCTGAGTCCGCAGTTCGCCCTTCTTGTCCCCACTGGCCCCCACGGCCTCCTCCAGATCGGAGTCAAGGTTGTCATCGACCTCGATGAACGAGAGCTCGGAGTCGTCCTCATCGGCGTCTTGAGCCCGACCCGACGAGCAGGAGCTAGCGCCGTCTTCAACTTCATTGGTCGCCTCCTTTCCGCCCGGGCCTTCTGGAGGTTTGCGCGACCTTCCTTTGCCCTTGTCCTCTTCCTGATCAAGCTCGGACTCAGACTCGGATATGCAGAGGAGTCGAGCCGGAAGCTGGGTGAGCATGGATCTGGACCGCAGCTGGGTGAAGTAGATAGGCGAGGTGTGGAGGCACCGCCTTATAAAGATCCCCTCACACGAGATGGAATAGGCCAGGTTCGTCTTTGACGAGCACAAATCTTTGATGGCGATGCAGAACTTCTCCCATTTCTCGTCAACGATGAGAACAGTCTTGGACTTCGTGATGCGCATAACACCGTCGTCGAGCTTCAACTCAACGGCGTAGGAGCCCAGGAGCTGCACCCATAGCTGGCCCATGGAGCTGTCGCCCTTGCCCGAGTATCGAACCACCTCTTGGTCTTTGGGTCCCACACATGACTCAGATTCACCACGCCCTTTAACCATAGGAAGATTGCGCCACTCCTGCAGAACAATCAGCGTAGCAGGTTTGCACTGTTGCAGGAAGAACAGGCCCGTTATGGTAAATGCATGATCCGGTAATCTGTCTTCGTCTTGCTGGTCAATGCCACAAAGCTCGGCCGGCAATTGACAGACGGCCCCTAGAATTTGGACATTACGATCGAGCGACACACTGTCATCAAATGGCCGCGAGCGTCTGAGCGAGTTGAAATCGTTAAGGATGATCTCACAAGACATCCTGCTGCTGATGTCCTTGAAGCGCATCTGGGGCGCCTCGGACAGGAAGTCTCTCTGCACCTTGGCGCACCGAGCTGAGCATTTCAAAACAATGCTGCCCGCTTCGAGGAAAAGCTTCGCAGGGTCCACCTTCCCGACAAGAACCGGGTCCATGACCGCATAGTTTGTCCTCAGGCCGAAGCCGTCCACCGATAGAGCGTGCAGGGTGAGTCTGACATCCGGTAACGTTGCCTTGACGTATGCGCTCCGAACTTTGGCTGTTCAACTTCTTCGTTTCTTGCCCCCTCTTCTATGCCACATGCCCGGTGGGGATTGACCAATAGTTCTGGATTTTAGTACTAAAACGCCCGCTTATTGAACCATTTACGGTTAACATAGAAATATTCACGAGAAGAACATAACAAAAACTTGAGAGGGGGGATGGTGGTAAGTAAAAAATAATTAATGTGATAAAAACATGCACAATTCAGAGAGACACTTAAGACTGAATACGTGTTGAAATGCACAAGCATTACACTTTATTACAAGCTATGCAGTCCTCTATGTCTTATGGTAGGTTTGTCCTGATCATGTCATCTTCTGTTACGACAATGCCTCCACCGCCAAAGGGATGTGTGTCTGGCGTCTAATCTTCGCACCGTAACGGTTGCGGCTGTGTCGGCTGGTCGTGTTCTTAGTTGCAGCGAGCGCCTGACTCTTTGCTTGCCACACGGAATTTTCGTATTCCCTTGCATCTTCCTCTGAGGCGTACTTGCGTAGGCAAGTACGCCTCACCCATGTTTCCCATGTTTCACCGCTTTTCGTTGAGGCAGACACTTCAGAATACACCCAATAAAACGTGTTCGGTACTGCAATTGTGCCCTCTCATTACCATCGCCATGACCATTTCCCTCTGCGTCGTTTTTTTTTCCTTCCGTCCGTTACTTAGACAGAGAGATTTTCTCAACCGCCCTCAACCGTCTTACGGTATAGCGTAAACGTGCTTGGCTACATTTATACTGGTATGCTCAAATTACTCCTGTCGGCCTTCAGGGCTACGATTGTGTTCGTTCACTGTCGTCATGATCCTTTTCCCCCAGCGTTGTTTTCCTCTCTCTTGTTTTCCCATAATCCCCCCTTATTAATTAGCCCTCCATTTGCCATTAGCGTAAACGTGCTTTGTAACATCTGCAATTAGCATGCTGGAATTGCATGCATCCCACATCTATAACACACCTTCCTGTGTAGAATGCCGCAACGCATTTGAAAGGCCCCTCTTTGTTAGGTGGAGCCAAGGATATTGTTACGTGGTGGCAGGACAAAGGACGTGAACCATGAGATGGGCGAACGATGAATTTTCAGTATTTACATGATGTCGGCCGTGAGACAACCAGCGCTCGTTGCGCGCCTGCCCAGCCTTTTCTTCCTCGGACGTTGGACCACAGCACCACGTTTCGTTGTTCTCATCCTCTTCGTCTTCTTGTAACAATATATAGGTTCTGGCTTCGCATTCCAGGCCGCGGGTTGCAATCCCAGACCCAAATTCCCCCTGTATATTTTTCTTTTATTCCCTTTGCGCCGTCGGCCATCATCGTTCGGTTACGCTGACGCCAGAGTTTTGCGTAATAGGGTAAACAATAGCCTCCCGCACAGCTTTTCGGGGAAATTTTTTGGGCGATGAGCCTGTTCTTCGTGGCATGCTAGGCGAAAAATAAACGGTAACAATTGGTGCAGAAATTAAAGACAATCAATTTTCAAGTTAAAAATACAAGCAAATATGGACCGCTGCTCTCCTCTCGAAAATCGAATAGTCACTTCACGTTTTCCCGCCCATCACCATGACGTGACAGGGGGAGCCAGTGGTGAACGGCGACAAATGTGGCGTTCCGGAAGTTCTATAACGTTCATCTTAAGCGCAGAAAAAAAAAACAGGGACACAGTATGCAAGGACAAGCGCTACTTCCAACTGAATTTTATTGAATCAGGGTGAAATATATAGCAGCAAAAATACAAGACATACAGAAAAGGTTACGAACCCGCCGCGGTGGCTCAGTGGCTAAGGCGTTGCGCTGCTGAGCACGAGGTCGCGGGTTCGATTCCCGGCCGCGGCAGCCGCTTTTCTGATGGAGGCGAAAAGCAAAAACGCCCGTGTGTACGAGATTTCAGCGCACGTTAAAGATCCCCAGGTGGTCAAAATTAATCCGGAGCCCTCCACTACGGCTCGCCTCATCGCCTGCGTTGCGTCGGCGCGTTAAACCTTACAATCAATCAAATCAAGAAAAGGTTACGATTATACACAGATTAAAATAAAGGAATCGCTTTCCGCTGTCCCACACGTGTCAGTCATTACCACGACCAGTTCTTTTTTAAGAACGCTGCCTCCTTATCGGACAAGGCTACTATGTCGTGCTGACACACTCAAAATCGCCTTGTTGCATTTCAGCTGCCTCTACTATCTCACGCGTGCGCTGATCAGAGTCGTGAAACAATATCACAGAGTTTTTAAAGTATGGCTCACACTTGGGGCATTGACCCCAGTGAGTCGGCAGGTTACCATCCTTTCTTTTGTGTACGTTATTTTGATGCTCATGTAACCTGGAGTTGACGCACCGTGCCGTCTGCCCTACATATACCCTTCCGCAGGCTAACGGAACACGGTACACAACTCCTCTATCACATTTCACGTACTTGTTTTGGTGTCCAACGTTACACCCAGCATGTTCTTTTTGTACAGGACATGTATCTCTGCAGAGCCTCTCGAGCTTGATTGGTGCGGACATTACAACGCGAACCCCAGCCTTCTGCCCTATTTTCTTTAGTCGATGTGCGCTACTGTGCAAATACGGTACAACCGCCGTCTTACGGCCCTCGTTGGAGTCATGCTCACTTGTTTCGGCCGCTTTTATTACCTGTTTCTCACGCCTGCGGACAGCCTCAACGACTGAAGCTCACATGATGGAAGCTCACACTTCTAGCAACAGTGATGGAGAAGTGGTCATTGAGGCAGCGTAAAAGAAGTAAATCGGCTGCAAATTCATGGACTTAAATCGTCGTGACGGTCGTGAAGGTTGAGTACAGCTTCGCTGCCTTGAAGTCTGACGCGTTAATGTGAGCTTCCTTAATTTCTTTTTTTTTTTTCGGGGGGGGGGGGGGGGGAGAGGGGAATCGTTTTTTAAAGTATTATGCGTAAAGAACTACACGACATTCTTTCTGCTAATGAATCGACATTTGGGCATGTTGTTATCGGTTTGACATATTGGGGGGCAGCGTAGTAAACGAATGCACAAGGAAGAAACAAAAGACAGGACGGCTCTGACATTTGTTACCTGGTGGTGGAGGATGAGAATGGTATAATTTGGATATGATGATGCTCTTTGGCATCCAGAGTACTCGGAGAGCGCGCTCGGCTTATGTCTACAGCGACGACGTGTCGACGCTTGGCCAGCGAGGAGGTATACTTAGGGGAATATATTTCAATGTTCATAGAAAAACCGAAAAAACATGAAAACATGCCGCCATGGCTCCCGAGGCAATGTCCCGAGGCCATGGCTCCCATTGGCAATGTTAAAACCTATCTCAAAACGGCATCAGCCCTGGACGGGTTGGCGGTATTTCCATTGATCAAAAGGGTGCAAGAGTAGTTTGTATAAATTTTTGTTGGCTGCAGTGTAAGCTTTTACAACGCGCGATCTGCAAGATCGAATTCTTGGTTTTAGACCGAATAGTATGGAGCTTCCCTTAACTATAAATATATTCCCGGCTTTTAAAAGAACGTATTATTCTGCTTTTTAACGTCATTGGTAAACTAGGTGTTTAACTGACAAGGTTCATCATTGCAGTTTATTCGACTACCTTTCGAAGTACTTAGGAGAGGTGTGCACTATTCAAAAGTATGCTGTACAGTGATGTCATTAACTTGATTCTTAATACGTCGTAACTACACTATTATTTTTTACTCATAGTGAAACGCACAAAAGAATGTCGGACGATGTTGGGCTTTCTCGGTCGCTAGCACGCGTTCATGCAATACCTCTGCCTCCATCGTTTTACTGGCAAAAAAATTATGTTAGAACAACTGGAACAACTTTATGACTATGCGAGCGTTTCTCCCTCTCCCTCGCGAACTTAAGGCTCGGCCGTATGCGCACGCCTTGTTGTGGGTTTAAAGTCCGAACACAGTGTTTTTCGCACGCCCCTCCCACACCGTGCCAACCGCGCTCTGCGTTATAACCCCATCAGCGGTCACGGCTGCTCGCTTTAGCGATGGCAGTGGCTCCCTATCGCCCTTCTGTTATCCACCAGCACGAGCGATGTGCCTCCCTCATACCCATTTCATCCTCCTTTGCTGATTACTCGACCTTCCAATCGCTGCACAATCCATTTCACAAAGCACACAATCTGGAGGCATCGAAACGTTGTGCGACGGGCGTGACCGCCACCACTTCGACTTGACGTCCCCCTAGCAACAAGGTGAACAGCGATGCGAACGCAGCGCCACCACAGCCGATGCCGCTACCAGTGAGGCTGACGTCACACGCTCCGCACGCGCTCTTTCAATCCCTATTCTTCTGTCGTTCTGTGTCCGCGGATCGACGACGTAAATATTTGCCTTCGTGCCCCATCTATTGCTCACGCAATAAAAGAATGACCGCCGAGTCGCCGCACTAGACCCTACGTGCTGGCTGCTTGTGCTCGCTGATAGCCATGGTCGGCACTGGAAACGGACTCTTTCGTCCGGCCCAGCTGCGTTCGTGACAGTTTGTCGCCGCTCTTCAATTACCCGCATGTCATGGTCACGTACAAAATTGGACTGCGGCTGGAATGCGGGCACCCACGAGACAGGTTGCTCGCAGTTGGTACTGACTAGCATTTAGACGTGCTCATTTCTTTTTTAGCAGCTGGTAGGGGAAAATGTGTGGTCTCCCCAGAGATGGAAAGACAAAGTGGAACATTGTTTTAAAGGGGCAAGTTGGCTAATTGGTTTACCTCACGGGTAAATGAAGTGAAAACAGTTTTTTTTTTTTTCAGTTATAAATTATTTTTAATTGCTTGAGTCACGATGCTTAAAAAAAAAAGCAGGAGAGGCAGTAGTGACTGTGCGGTTAAGATTCTATGGGTCGTTTCTAGTGATTTGGGCTGGAAAGGGAGATCAGGGTAGGGACAAGCAAAACCGCACCGGAGGGAAAACAAATCACAACATGAAAGAACGAATAAGCGCGGAAATTCGGGGTGCTAGAGCTCGAGAAGCGCAAGTAAAACTTAACTGGGCAACGAGGTACGCCGAAATGGAGGGCTACAGATTAATTTAAACCGCCAGGGATCTTTGACGTGCGTCGACAAGTCGTTCACACGTGCATTCCGGTTTTTCGCCTCAACAGAAACACGAGTACCCCGGCAAAGAACCAAAGCCGCAACCTCGTGCTGAGCTGCGCAACGCCTTAAACACGAGCCGACGAGGCAGTGGGGCTCGGGTTAGAGCTTGTCAAAAAAGAAAAAAGAAACGACTGGAAGTTGCGGCGTCGGCCAAAGGTTCAGGCTATCAGCGCACGCACTTAACCTCAGGGTAAGACACTAGAGCACGTCTCTCACTGCTGTATAGAGAGCACGCAACCAGGACGCGCGTAACGCGCGTGCCGCACAATTTGAACGGGCAAAGGGTCTGCGGTTTCCCTTTGAACAAACACTTGGTCTTCCCTTTTAAGACCGCTACTATTTTGACGCCCTGGTAACTGGCTTAAGCCGATATATGCGAGAGAGATAAGGCCACTCGTATCAATTTCAGTGCCAGGACAATATTTGTGAGCCTCTATAAATGTTACCTCCAAAACAACGAGCGACCCTGCCCTCACCAATGAGCGGCTCCGGGCGTTCCTTTTACACACCACTGTCGAAATAAGTGAACGCGCTATATCACTAAGCGCAAAAGAGTGCTGAAACCGAGTCCGGGCGACTGGTAAAGGTGGAAGAGAAAATGTGCAGCGTGCACAATTAATGATAAGCAGTATATTTGCAACGCACCGTGAAGAGAAGCTTGTAGGACCGAGTCGATTCTTATCTATACTTTCCAACGTGTATTGCCGGGGATAAGAAAACTGAATGCCTTGTTCATCGATTACGATAGGGGAGGCCTACGCGGCGAGTTTTCTGAATCGCATTCGGAGACTGTACTTACCTTGTTTCGCAGCCCACATTCACAATTCCGTTAGCACCTAAGGTATCGCAAGAGCAGTTGGCGATTGGCTGCCACGAGTATCGTCTCACCTTTCGCGAAAGTTCAACCGGCAATCCCAAACTGTTTTTATGATATTCTGCGTACAAATAGCTTTGTGAATCTTTACCAAAGAGAGAGATAGAGAGAAAAAACTTTATCTCCGGTTAGACTTAGACCTATTGGTATTGTTCCGCCATGAAAAAATGTCCCCCTTTTAACCCAGTGGTTCTGCAAAAAACCGAGATCGCGTTTCCGTGCCCCTCCAAACTGCTATTGACGCCCGTCCATTCGCTTTGGTAAAGTTTCCTGCACCGCCAAGGGTCCGTCGGCACAACGAACTACTCTAAAGCATTCAAAACCTTGTTGAAAAACAACCTGTTGTATTTATTAAAGGGGCACTGACACAAAATTTTGAAGGCGAGATAACTTCGGAGATAGATTGGTGGGAACACACATACATAATCTGCAAAATATCAGCGGCGAATACAGCCTAGAACATATTTAAAATCAGTTTTGAAGTGTGCGAAACGCAACCGAGCAGCCAGAAGAGGACCACGCGCAATTGTAAATAAACAACATCCAAACACGTCACGAGTTTGTGTTTGCCGCTTCCGCACTACCGGCGTTTTGCGCCGGCTCGCACGGCTCGCCGCTCCAATCGGAGGGCCGGAGGGCGGAGCTTCTGCTCTCGAGAACGAACGACCCGATCGTTGGCGGCGGAGGCGCCGTGATTTCGTCAGCTAATCGGGCAGCTGGCCGCGACCAAAGTTCTACAGCGATTCCAGGCACTCTGTTTCTATTACTGTTTATTACCATTGGATGCGAAAACGCGCCGGAGGCACGAAAAGCTCACTGAGCTAGCCGCACGGTCGCTGTGCAGGCGGCGGCCACGGCCGCGAAGTGGCCCAGGCCGGCGCAGGTAGCTCGAGTGATAGCTTGTTACCGCTGCACGAAATTGTCCCCAAGTCCCGACCATGGTGGCTTACGTGAGAAAGGAGTTAATGATGCGATGGCGGGTTGCATTAAAAATTGTCATCTGCACCGCTTACGAGAGCGGCACTCGAATATCCGCCGCAGTGCTGAGCCGAACACATCTGTAGGCGGACCTGTAGGCAGACCGGCCGGCTGCTCCCAGCGCGCGTCTTGCCACCCACCGTCTCGAGCGTCGCGCGTCGTTCTTTAGCCGCGGTAGCATTTGCACTCGCAGCGCCTGCGTCACATCCACGGTCACTTTTTAATTAGGCGCTTCACGAGATCAGTACGTGGGGGCATTCGCAGAAACTGCCGTCGATGCGGATTCGACAGTGCTACGGCGGCTCTGCTCTGTGATATCCCTCCGACGGTCACGTGGTCAGCTTTGTTCACACAAAATCCACAAAATCCATCGTTTCGCGGCACTCGCTGAAACCGAAACTGCGACTGGCCGCATTGAACATGCCTCTAATTAAACAACCGTCGCACGCTGAAGCAAATGAGGTTTCTACAGGTTATAAGTAGGTCACTAGCTACTTATCGCAACAAAAAAAACAAGATGCAAAATTTTTGTGTCAGTGCCCCTTTAAGGTTTTCGTTCCTGTTTCGCATCAATGTATAGGTTACGTGCTTATCCTAACCGTTTCTCTTTTTTTCAATTTTGGTTAACCCTGCATGCAGATTGTCGGACGTATTAGACATACCGTTTTGTTTTTATATGTATTTGTTTAATTTTGTTAATTTAAGACACAACTGGTGCGCTTAAGGGCATGTTGTCTTTTTTTTTCATACGCTCTTCCCGTGTTCGAATGTATATTTACTTTTTTTGTTGTTACTTCGTACGTCCTAGCACTTCCTTGGAGGCCGCCAATGTCGCCTCGTGTGCGAATCTGAATGCTTGGGTTGAGTCTTAAATGCTGATTCTATTGTTCAAAAGTGAAGTTTGGTTTTGTATGCGCTGCGTATGCCGCAACGCGTGGGTCGTGTTGACGTGCGCGTAGTAGTTTATTTTTATTCGTTTTTCGTTTTAATATAGCTTCGAAGACAGCATTTTCTTATATTTTTTTAGTCGTGCACTTATTTAACACTTGGTTGCCCTGCACATAATGCCTCCTTTGTTAACTTTTTTGTTTTCGTTTATTCTGCTTGTTTCAACCTCTCCCAATTACTTGTTATACAATAGCCGGCGGCCGGCACCGCCAACATCCTCTAATTTCGTCATAAATCTATCAATTCAAAAACAGGAGGGTATGTTGGCTGGCAGCCCCAAAACGATAACAACCCAGTGGCGCCACTTCTCTCGCAGAGGACGGCAGGAAAAAAGATGGGGTGGTCATCGCACACCAAATCAGTTGCCAATTGGATGCCAGCCGCGGTGCCGTGGCAGTCGGCCAATGCGAACGCTGTGAAAACTTCCGCAATGAGGCTAGAGGCACAAGAAACGTCGATCTCAAAATTTCCCGCCGTATCGCACAGCCTCTCGGCTTGTCTACTGCCAGGTCTAAAAAGCTAGCGACGCGGGATACATCCGTGGTGGATTGCTTGTTGACCCAATGTCTAATTACAATATTCAGTTTAAGCTTACACACACACACACACACACACACACACACACACACACACACACACACACACACACACACACACACACACACACACACACACACACACAGAGAGAGAGAGAGAGAGAGAGAGACGCATATATATATATATACAAGAGAAGAAAAACTTCGAACAAGGTAAAAGCACGATTGTCGCCAACGTTTCAGCAAAGAGACTTGCTTCCGTCAGGGCATATATATATATATGTATATATATATATATATATATATATATATATATATATATATATATATATATATATATATATATATATATATATATATATATATATATATATAGAATTCGATGAGTTTTGCAACGGGCCAGAAGAAACGTTCAGGTAAAAGATATGAACAATTTTGCGGTTAACTTATTTATTATAAATTACTCCAACAGTTTCGGAAGTGGAACTTGCTTCTTCAGGGACAATCTTACAATGCCAATCTTACAATCTTACAACGCATTGTAAGATTGTCCCTGAAGAAGGAAGTTCCACTTCCGAAAGTGTTGGACTAATTTATAATAAACAAGTTAACCGCAAAGTTGCTCATATCTTTTACCTATACTGAAGATGAAGACTGGTCCTCCAATCGAAACGTCAGTAAACCACTGTTTTTTGTTTTTAATCGTGCGTCTACCATTTTCTCAACTATATATATATATATATATATATATATATATATATATATATATATATATATCCATTCCCCCCTTTCCGAATTAGTGCCCGCCGCTCTTTGTCGTGTGTTCTTTTTCGCATACCGAGGTGTACCGAGAGCGAAATCTTTTGAGCACAAAACGAACCACGCAGCTATGCGTACGCTGTCACCCAACGTTAAAAAACTACATCTCGTCTAAACTAATCTCGGTACTTCCTCCCTGTGCGGCCACACCTACGTCCTAGACGTAGTTCCGGTATGTTAAGCCTCGATTTCGATCACACTCTTCAATACGCAAAATGTCACTGCGTGAGCCACACCATCGCCGCCAGAATGTTTCGTTCTCATTCATGGGAAACTAACCGTGTGGTGTAATTTTCCCTCGCTGATGTATTGTCATAAATTATATATTACAAACCGGGTCTTTGCACGCATATTCAATTGAGAAATTTGACATAACAGTTGAGGCATATTAAGTTCTGCCTCAGTCACTACAGAACGCGCCTCCATGCGGCAGCAGCTGCTGTTGCGAACAAGGTATGCGATTCACAACCGTAAGGGCTGTGTTTTTTGTGGCTTGGAAAGACAAAAAGAAAATGCCGATGCACTTTGAACATTGGTGGACGTTGAGAATCCCAGGTGGCCTAATTTCTCCGTGGGCATCCAATATTAAACACATCAAACTTTGCGCGCAGCTGAGGCGTGCTAAACGCCAACCTTGACCATTGAATTTTCAGACTGTAGGGTCTCTTGTAAAGTGGATTTTACTTTTATCCACCTGGTGGGGCCGGAATTTCCTTGTATGCATTTCGTCTCCCGGATATCTGTTGATACAACGCATGCATGCCAGGCGTGTTATCTGTGTTTGCTGTTGGGTGTGGATATTTGTCCTCCTGGAGCCCGTATGCGGTCAGGCTCACGATATGTGCTAGCACAGGGGCGTTATACGACAGCGCACACAACGTTTCGCCAGCCGGATACCTCTGCAAATTCCAGCCAGTATGTGGGTGTTTGCGTGCGTGTGAGCATATATATATATAGTATAGTTCAGAAAAAAGGTTCCTGGTTTCACGGTTACCTATACGAAGCGAAAAAAAAAGGCCGCGTATCTTCTCCTCTCGTTACAAATGTCGCCGAAAGACGATAGTCGACTGGAGCCCCTGCCAAGTAAAAGCCTCCCTTCTCTTTCCCGCTCACCTCTCATGCTAATCCTCTCCCGTCTCCTTCCTCCCAAGATAACACGCTAGAGGTTTGCTCAAGTCAATTTAAATTTACCGCGTTCCACTGCTCAAAGTCGGGTGTCTCGATGCCTGCGCTGCAGTACGGCGGTGACGCGCGTGAATTGAGGTACCCTACTACAACGTTTATAGCACCACGTTGCCCTACTCCACGGGCGTTCCAAGCGGAACGTGGATCCCATCTAGTGGAACCTTTTGTTGCTATTGCCGTTTGATTTCTTAAATGCCGCCAGGAGGTAACGCTGGCAACAGCAGGCGACGGTTTTCTGCCATTGATGTAATATTTCATTTGCTATCGCAGAAACCAAGCATCCATGAATTTTTTTAATAAAGGAACACTGCAAATACCACTCATGTATTGATTTGCTGCTTTATATTTTAATAATCTCTTGTTTTTGTTTAACAGTGTTGACAAGTATGAACACTGACATCGGACTTAAACGTTTAGATTTGACTGTGAGTATATAAGACTATTGCACAGCTTTCCTTTCGCTTTGGCCGGATGGCTGAATTCAGTCACAGACAGACAGATACACACACAGACAGACTAAAATTTCTGTGTTTAAGTAGCTCAAGAAAGATTGTCGTCTTTACAAAACAAGATTTATTCTAGTTGTGTTTTGCGCTGTGACTACTCAATCGTATATATATATATATATATATATATATATATATATACAAAGTAAGAAACCTCGGTAACAGCAACAGCGGAGGGTTTATTTCGACGTTTCGACTTCGAGACAAGTCTTCTACAGGAATGATGGCTTCGGTCGTTTCGGAAGAGAGCATATATGTCGAAAGTGGAAAGCGGGTTTACGAATGGCCAACGATACCACACACAAACATACGTGAACAACACAAACACGAAGCGGGAATCTTCCTTATTGGAAGAATGAACAAAAAATGAACAACGAAGAGAGAGACGCCAAGATAGTTGGAGAGAAAAAAAGAAAAAAAAAAAAAAAAAAAAAGGAAGAAAGGGAGATGAAAGAGCACTGAACAGGAATTCGAGTGGTGGCGGAAACGCGAAAAGCTCAACAGCGTCCGAAAGTGGGGTTGTAGAACAAAGGAGAGAAGGCAATATATCTTCCGCCGCTAGCCGTCACTATGCTAACGCCCAGACGCTCCGAGGGATCGCGTTTCCGTTGATTGAAAGCGAGTGTCCCGCCATATGTTCGGAAAGTGCAAACAAGGCATTTTACAGCCCGTTTATGGGCCTGTTCCCGGAGCTGAGACAATTAAAGGACGTTTTGTGTTCGTGCAGAAGGAAACGGTCCGCCACCATTCCACCGTTCCCTCGCGGGACGGACGCCTTCCGAGAACGGGGCGCTAGGCCGAGTTTTCAGGTCTTTGTTAAGAGCTGCCACTTTGCAGTTCAGCGACAACCCGTGCGTCGTCGGTGTCTCCCCTCCGCTGAGTGGGGGATGGGGGGGGGGGGACAGCCAAACCAGAACGCAAGCTGCTCAACGGGATGGGGGGGGGGGGGGGGGACGGAGAAAATAAACCCCGATGGTTCGGTAGCCGGGCTTAGAAGACGACTGTAGGTGCAAGGGAGGGAAAAATAGATTTGCAAGCAGTCAAAAATGTAACCAGTCCGCGGGGGCGAATAGTGATAACAGCGGCAAAGATATGTGCGCTCGAGTAATAACGCAGACCCCAGAATTGTATTGCTTATCTTCCGGGTTATGCGCCATACCCAAACGTTTAAATCCCCCAACCAATTTTCGAACACGTGTTTTGGGGAGAAGGTAAACAGAAGTTATTGCTGAAACAGCACCGACACTAGGCAACATTACTTAATTGTAAGATTGTGACGGAGATTTAGAAAAGGTTTCCAAAGTTATAACACAAGATTATAAAAGAGAGAATTAAGAAAAAAAAAAAGGATAGGAGTGAACACGAAGAGCGGAAAAGGAGAGAAGGAATTAAAATGAAAACAAAAACGGAAAGACATCAGCAATGTGGGAAAAATCCACTGAACCAACGCTCACGTGCATGCGATTTCGAGAGTCCGGTTCCGGCTACACCCACAGCGCCACTGATACGGTTAGGTAGATGACAATGTTTTAATCGCTGCAAGTGTGCCTGGGTCCTCATTTATACCTTTTTTGATTGTATTGAATCGGTATATGAGGTATGATTCTCGTTGTTCTCGTTCCCGGTTTGACCTGAACCCCGTCTCTAAGAGCGTGACGCTTAGTTTATCGAAAGAATGATCTGGAAGGCTGAGGTGTCTGGAGAGGGGCAGGGTCGGGCGCGTTTTGGCGTGCGCTTTGTGATTATTGAACCGGAGCCTGAAAGAGGTCCCTGTCTGCCCTATATATTGCATTCGACACACATTGCATTCAATCAAATAAATCACATTGGAAGTGTCGCACGTCATGTTCCCGCGAATTTTTAAAGAGTACTCTGAGTTGGAGCTTTGAGCAATGCTTGTCTGTTGCATTGCCTTGCAGACAAGGCACCGCGGTTTCAGGCATGGCCGGCATTCATTACGCGCGGACAATGAATTTGTCCTTGCGTTCACGAGTGTGTCTTTGAGGTTCCGGGATCGTCGGTAGACGACGCCTGGAACGGACGGAAACGCCCGTTTGAGGCGTTCACTTTGTCCGAGAATGTTGTAGTGCCGCTTCAAGATGTTTTTTACGTTAGGAAAGTTGGTGCTGTACGTTAAGCATAGGTCTGTTCGTTGTAAGTCGCGTTGTGGGGGACGGTTCGCAATTAGGTCCACGCGGTTGAGTGCTTCGGCCTTTTTTATGGCGTCATCAGTTACACGCGTTGGGTACCCCTGCCCCTCCAGCATGGTTTTTAAATTTTTGGCGTTGGTAGTGAAATCTTCCGATTTTGAGCAGATTCGTTTGAAACGGTGGGCCTGGCTATAAGGAATGCTATTCTTACAGTGACGTGGGTGATCGCTTTGGTAATGTAGATATTGCTGGCGATCTGTTGGCTTCCGGTACAGCTTTGTCGTGAGTTCACCGTCTTCAATTGTCACGGTCACATCCAGGAAGTTTATGCTCTCTTGAGAGTAGGTGTGAGTAAAATTGATGTTCGGGTGTGCAGAATTGTAACAGTCGATGAAGTGGAGGAGCTCATCCTCGTTGTAGGTCCAAATAAAAAAGATATCGTCAATGTACCTTTTGTACAGGAGGGGTTTTAAGTGGGATTCAGACAGGAATGTGGCCTCTAACTTCCCCATAAACAGATTGGCGTAGCTTGGTGCCATCTTGGTTCCCATGGCGGTTCCACTAACTTGCCGAAAGTACTCATTGTTGAATTCAAATGAATTTAGTTCTAAGACGAGGGCCGCTAACGTCGCAACTACATGGCAGTCTGGGGTATCTGGCTGTTTATGGAGCGCATACATGCTGGTTAGTGCGGCTATCCCTTCGTCATGGGGGATGTTAGTGTAAAGGGAAGATACGTCAAGGGTTACTAGGTACGAGTCCTTTGGTACACGAAGATCCGAAATAACTTTGAGGAAATCCGTGGTGTCTTTTATGTACGAGTCCAGGACGCTGGGAATGTGCCTTATTAGTTTGTCCACAAACCCCGATATGGGTTCGGTGATTGTGCCAATGCCGGATATGATTGGGCGCCCTGGGTTGCCAGTTTTATGGATCTTAGGAAGCATGTAAAATCGGCCCGGACGGGGTTGCACTGGTCGCATTAAACTGTGCTCACTGGAGGTTATTTTTCCCCCGTCCAAGAGATCTTTTAATACCGAAGTTACGATTTTGGTGTGCTCAATCGTGGGGTCCTCCGCAAGGCGCTCATAAAAGTTTGAATCATCAAGTTGCCGGTGCCCTTCTCGAATGTAATCCACAGTATTCATGATTACAATCGCTCCTCCTTTATCGGCAGGCTTAATTGTTATGTCAGTTCTATTTTCCAAACCCTTCAAGCACGCTTTTTCAGACTTTGTTAAATTTTGACGTTTACCTTTGTGAATTTCATATTCCCGCATGACATCTTTTTGCACAGCGGCGATGTACAGATTCAGGCACTCATCACGTTGAGTGCCTGGCGTCCAATCCCTGTTTGGGCGTGTCTGCGCATCTTGAACGTTAGGAGGCTTATCTAAAAAGTATTCTCTTAGTCTTAAATTTCTTGCAAAGTTATCTAGGTCTTGTAGTAACTGGAATTCATTAAAGCAGCCGGTTGTGGGGCAGAAGTTCAGCCCCTTCGAGAGTAGTTTTGTTTCATCAGGTGACAGGGCAGTACTAGATAAGTTTACGATAGCGGTGCCGCGTGGTTCTGTAGTAGGTTGGTTATTCACTATGCAAGAAAGTGGTTGAGGGTCGGGGCTATAGTTGAAAGGCGAAATTTCAGGCAAAGTAGGGTTGGGAACTCTATCTCGTCTTAGTTTGTGAATTTTTGTGTCTATGAGGTCACGATGTTTAGCTTTTTCGAACTCCGCTAAGGAGTTTATTTCGTCTGGTGACAGGGGCCCGTTGGAGCGGATAAGAGCTATCGTTTGGGCAGTTAGCTGTTTCACCTGTTTTTCGCTATGATTGATGGCAATTTTTACAAGTTTGAGAGAAGCACTTGAGAGAACGTTCTGCCATGCTAGTCGGTCGTGATGATCAAGGTTCGTTATGGAAGGCGCGTGAGAGAGCGAGATACCTTTAGGGGTTACTCCAGCTTTTAGATACACTTGAAGCGTTGATTTATGAAGATCATGTCTAATTCGTTTGTCAGAAAGTTTTCTTATTTTTAGGAATGTGGCGCTGTGGAATGTAGGCACAGAACCGGACTCACCATTTACATATCAGTCGGTCCTAATGCGGGGAGCAGGTGTGGGCGGCTGGCGTAGGTTATCGGTCGTCAATATGGAGCGGCGTTGTTGTACAGGTGTTCCGGGCGTCATGCTCTGGGCGATTGTCGGAAACTCCACGTCGATGTTTTCAGCCAGAACTCCGGGAAAGGGCACTTGAACCGTGTTCACAATGGGGGGGTGGCGGCGGTCTTCGGGGTTCTCCGCTGTGGCGGCCGTGCTTGCTGCATTGATGTTCTCCTGGTTGGCATGATGATCGGTGATGCGTGGCTCACTTGACGCGGCGTCGCGAACCGGAACTCTGTTGGTCTGGGTTGCCGGTTGGTAATGCGAGGGACTGCTGGCAGTGGCCGCTTTTGATGACCACCCGGGTGCCGTCGTTGTTGCATCCCGTATCAGAAGACCCCTCAAAGTTTGCGCCATCACAGCGACTCCTAGGAAGCTGGGGTGAAGCCCGTCCGCAGCCAGGAAACGACGGGGCGGGAGTGAGTCAAACTGATAGTCCACGTACGTCACTTTGGTTGGGCGACGACAGTAGCTCCGGATTGTTTCGTTGAATTTGCGGGCTTCCCAATTAAACCACTTCACGAAGTGGTCGTTTGGTCGGTCAAGCCGGCGGTTGGTGTGACGTGGCAACACACATGACACGACCAACTTCTGGAGCTCCGGTCTGGTTCGAAGGGTGTTGTTTACCAGTCGGCGAAGACGGCGAAGGGTCTCATCGCAGCCGTAATGCTCCAGCTCACTTGTACCGACGTGGAACACCAGTGTTCTCACAGTTCTTGGAATACTTGGAAGCTCACTTTCTATCTCGAACGTGGTCGCTCCTCGGATGGTGATGAAGGCAGGGGCCGCTGTGTCATACGGATTGAAGTGCTGGTGAAGGTAACGAGTCTGTGAATTTCCGATCACTGCAGAGGTAGGCGGATGTTTGGGGAACCTCCGCGTGAGTTGCTGCTCCGAGGGTGCGCCGGGGGCCGGTCTTGAAACAACTGGCATGCTGGCGATGGGGCCGAAGGCGTGGTGAACACAAAGTAAGAAACCTCGGTAACAGCAACAGCGGAGGGTTTATTTCGACGTTTCGACTTCGAGACAAGTCTTCTACAGGAATGATGGCTTCGGTCGTTTCGGAAGAGAGCATATATGTCGAAAGTGGAAAGCGGGTTTACGAATGGCCAACGATACCACACACAAACATACGTGAACAACACAAACACGAAGCGGGAATCTTCCTTATTGGAAGAATGAACAAAAAATGAACAACGAAGAGAGAGACGCCAAGATAGTTGGAGAGAAAAAAAGAAAAAAAAAAAAAAAAAAGGAAGAAAGGGAGATGAAAGAGCACTGAACAGGAATTCGAGTGGTGGCGGAAACGCGAAAAGCTCAACAGCGTCCGAAAGTGGGGTTGTAGAACAAAGGAGAGAAGGCAATATATCTTCCGCCGCTAGCCGTCACTATGCTAACGCCCAGACGCTCCGAGGGATCGCGTTTCCGTTGATTGAAAGCGAGTGTCCCGCCATATGTTCGGAAAGTGCAAACAAGGCATTTTACAGCCCGTTTATGGGCCTGTTCCCGGAGCTGAGACAATTAAAGGACGTTTTGTGTTCGTGCAGAAGGAAACGGTCCGCCACCATTCCACCGTTCCCTCGCGGGACGGACGCCTTCCGAGAACGGGGCGCTAGGCCGAGTTTTCAGGTCTTTGTTAAGAGCTGCCACTTTGCAGTTCAGCGACAACCCGTGCGTCGTCGGTGTCTCCCCTCCGCTGAGTGGGGGATGGGGGGGGGGGGACAGCCAAACCAGAACGCAAGCTGCTCAACGGGATGGGGGGGGGGGGGGGGGGGACGGAGAAAATAAACCCCGATGGTTCGGTAGCCGGGCTTAGAAGACGACTGTAGGTGCAAGGGAGGGAAAAATAGATTTGCAAGCAGTCAAAAATGTAACCAGTCCGCGGGGGCGAATAGTGATAACAGCGGCAAAGATATGTGCGCTCGAGTAATAACGCAGACCCCAGAATTGTATTGCTTATCTTCCGGGTTATGCGCCATACCCAAACGTTTAAATCCCCCAACCAATTTTCGAACACGTGTTTTGGGGAGAAGGTAAACAGAAGTTATTGCTGAAACAGCACCGACACTAGGCAACATTACTTAATTGTAAGATTGTGACGGAGATTTAGAAAAGGTTTCCAAAGTTATAACACAAGATTATAAAAGAGAGAATTAAGAAAAAAAAAAAAGGATAGGAGTGAACACGAAGAGCGGAAAAGGAGAGAAGGAATTAAAATGAAAACAAAAACGGAAAGACATCAGCAATGTGGGAAAAATCCACTGAACCAACGCTCACGTGCATGCGATTTCGAGAGTCCGGTTCCGGCTACACCCACAGCGCCACTGATACGGTTAGGTAGATGACAATGTTTTAATCGCTGCAAGTGTGCCTGGGTCCTCATTTATACCTTTTTTGATTGTATTGAATCGGTATATGAGGTATGATTCTCGTTGTTCTCGTTCCCGGTTTGACCTGAACCCCGTCTCTAAGAGCGTGACGCTTAGTTTATCGAAAGAATGATCTGGAAGGCTGAGGTGTCTGGAGAGGGGCAGGGTCGGGCGCGTTTTGGCGTGCGCTTTGTGATTATTGAACCGGAGCCTGAAAGAGGTCCCTGTCTGCCCTATATATTGCATTCGACACACATTGCATTCAATCAAATAAATCACATTGGAAGTGTCGCACGTCATGTTCCCGCGAATTTTTAAAGAGTACTCTGAGTTGGAGCTTTGAGCAATGCTTGTCTGTTGCATTGCCTTGCAGACAAGGCACCGCGGTTTCAGGCATGGCCGGCATTCATTACGCGCGGACAATGAATTTGTCCTTGCGTTCACGAGTGTGTCTTTGAGGTTCCGGGATCGTCGGTAGACGACGCCTGGAACGGACGGAAACGCCCGTTTGAGGCGTTCACTTTGTCCGAGAATGTTGTAGTGCCGCTTCAAGATGTTTTTTACGTTAGGAAAGTTGGTGCTGTACGTTAAGCATAGGTCTGTTCGTTGTAAGTCGCGTTGTGGGGGACGGTTCGCAATTAGGTCCACGCGGTTGAGTGCTTCGGCCTTTTTTATGGCGTCATCAGTTACACGCGTTGGGTACCCCTGCCCCTCCAGCATGGTTTTTAAATTTTTGGCGTTGGTAGTGAAATCTTCCGATTTTGAGCAGATTCGTTTGAAACGGTGGGCCTGGCTATAAGGAATGCTATTCTTACAGTGACGTGGGTGATCGCTTTGGTAATGTAGATATTGCTGGCGATCTGTTGGCTTCCGGTACAGCTTTGTCGTGAGTTCACCGTCTTCAATTGTCACGGTCACATCCAGGAAGTTTATGCTCTCTTGAGAGTAGGTGTGAGTAAAATTGATGTTCGGGTGTGCAGAATTGTAACAGTCGATGAAGTGGAGGAGCTCATCCTCGTTGTAGGTCCAAATAAAAAAGATATCGTCAATGTACCTTTTGTACAGGAGGGGTTTTAAGTGGGATTCAGACAGGAATGTGGCCTCTAACTTCCCCATAAACAGATTGGCGTAGCTTGGTGCCATCTTGGTTCCCATGGCGGTTCCACTAACTTGCCGAAAGTACTCATTGTTGAATTCAAATGAATTTAGTTCTAAGACGAGGGCCGCTAACGTCGCAACTACATGGCAGTCTGGGGTATCTGGCTGTTTATGGAGCGCATACATGCTGGTTAGTGCGGCTATCCCTTCGTCATGGGGGATGTTAGTGTAAAGGGAAGATACGTCAAGGGTTACTAGGTACGAGTCCTTTGGTACACGAAGATCCGAAATAACTTTGAGGAAATCCGTGGTGTCTTTTATGTACGAGTCCAGGACGCTGGGAATGTGCCTTATTAGTTTGTCCACAAACCCCGATATGGGTTCGGTGATTGTGCCAATGCCGGATATGATTGGGCGCCCTGGGTTGCCAGTTTTATGGATCTTAGGAAGCATGTAAAATCGGCCCGGACGGGGTTGCACTGGTCGCATTAAACTGTGCTCACTGGAGGTTATTTTTCCCCCGTCCAAGAGATCTTTTAATACCGAAGTTACGATTTTGGTGTGCTCAATCGTGGGGTCCTCCGCAAGGCGCTCATAAAAGTTTGAATCATCAAGTTGCCGGTGCCCTTCTCGAATGTAATCCACAGTATTCATGATTACAATCGCTCCTCCTTTATCGGCAGGCTTAATTGTTATGTCAGTTCTATTTTCCAAACCCTTCAAGCACGCTTTTTCAGACTTTGTTAAATTTTGACGTTTACCTTTGTGAATTTCATATTCCCGCATGACATCTTTTTGCACAGCGGCGATGTACAGATTCAGGCACTCATCACGTTGAGTGCCTGGCGTCCAATCCCTGTTTGGGCGTGTCTGCGCATCTTGAACGTTAGGAGGCTTATCTAAAAAGTATTCTCTTAGTCTTAAATTTCTTGCAAAGTTATCTAGGTCTTGTAGTAACTGGAATTCATTAAAGCAGCCGGTTGTGGGGCAGAAGTTCAGCCCCTTCGAGAGTAGTTTTGTTTCATCAGGTGACAGGGCAGTACTAGATAAGTTTACGATAGCGGTGCCGCGTGGTTCTGTAGTAGGTTGGTTATTCACTATGCAAGAAAGTGGTTGAGGGTCGGGGCTATAGTTGAAAGGCGAAATTTCAGGCAAAGTAGGGTTGGGAACTCTATCTCGTCTTAGTTTGTGAATTTTTGTGTCTATGAGGTCACGATGTTTAGCTTTTTCGAACTCCGCTAAGGAGTTTATTTCGTCTGGTGACAGGGGCCCGTTGGAGCGGATAAGAGCTATCGTTTGGGCAGTTAGCTGTTTCACCTGTTTTTCGCTATGATTGATGGCAATTTTTACAAGTTTGAGAGAAGCACTTGAGAGAACGTTCTGCCATGCTAGTCGGTCGTGATGATCAAGGTTCGTTATGGAAGGCGCGTGAGAGAGCGAGATACCTTTAGGGGTTACTCCAGCTTTTAGATACACTTGAAGCGTTGATTTATGAAGATCATGTCTAATTCGTTTGTCAGAAAGTTTTCTTATTTTTAGGAATGTGGCGCTGTGGAATGTAGGCACAGAACCGGACTCACCATTTACATATCAGTCGGTCCTAATGCGGGGAGCAGGTGTGGGCGGCTGGCGTAGGTTATCGGTCGTCAATATGGAGCGGCGTTGTTGTACAGGTGTTCCGGGCGTCATGCTCTGGGCGATTGTCGGAAACTCCACGTCGATGTTTTCAGCCAGAACTCCGGGAAAGGGCACTTGAACCGTGTTCACAATGGGGGGGTGGCGGCGGTCTTCGGGGTTCTCCGCTGTGGCGGCCGTGCTTGCTGCATTGATGTTCTCCTGGTTGGCATGATGATCGGTGATGCGTGGCTCACTTGACGCGGCGTCGCGAACCGGAACTCTGTTGGTCTGGGTTGCCGGTTGGTAATGCGAGGGACTGCTGGCAGTGGCCGCTTTTGATGACCACCCGGGTGCCGTCGTTGTTGCATCCCGTATCAGAAGACCCCTCAAAGTTTGCGCCATCACAGCGACTCCTAGGAAGCTGGGGTGAAGCCCGTCCGCAGCCAGGAAACGACGGGGCGGGAGTGAGTCAAACTGATAGTCCACGTACGTCACTTTGGTTGGGCGACGACAGTAGCTCCGGATTGTTTCGTTGAATTTGCGGGCTTCCCAATTAAACCACTTCACGAAGTGGTCGTTTGGTCGGTCAAGCCGGCGGTTGGTGTGACGTGGCAACACACATGACACGACCAACTTCTGGAGCTCCGGTCTGGTTCGAAGGGTGTTGTTTACCAGTCGGCGAAGACGGCGAAGGGTCTCATCGCAGCCGTAATGCTCCAGCTCACTTGTACCGACGTGGAACACCAGTGTTCTCACAGTTCTTGGAATACTTGGAAGCTCACTTTCTATCTCGAACGTGGTCGCTCCTCGGATGGTGATGAAGGCAGGGGCCGCTGTGTCATACGGATTGAAGTGCTGGTGAAGGTAACGAGTCTGTGAATTTCCGATCACTGCAGAGGTAGGCGGATGTTTGGGGAACCTCCGCGTGAGTTGCTGCTCCGAGGGTGCGCCGGGGGCCGGTCTTGAAACAACTGGCATGCTGGCGATGGGGCCGAAGGCGTGGTGAACACAAAGTAAGAAACCTCGGTAACAGCAACAGCGGAGGGTTTATTTCGACGTTTCGACTTCGAGACAAGTCTTCTACAGGAATGATGGCTTCGGTCGTTTCGGAAGAGAGCATATATGTCGAAAGTGGAAAGCGGGTTTACGAATGGCCAACGATACCACACACAAACATACGTGAACAACACAAACACGAAGCGGGAATCTTCCTTATTGGAAGAATGAACAAAAAATGAACAACGAAGAGAGAGACGCCAAGATAGTTGGAGAGAAAAAAAGAAAAAAAAAAAAAAAAAAAGGAAGAAAGGGAGATGAAAGAGCACTGAACAGGAATTCGAGTGGTGGCGGAAACGCGAAAAGCTCAACAGCGTCCGAAAGTGGGGTTGTAGAACAAAGGAGAGAAGGCAATATATCTTCCGCCGCTAGCCGTCACTATGCTAACGCCCAGACGCTCCGAGGGATCGCGTTTCCGTTGATTGAAAGCGAGTGTCCCGCCATATGTTCGGAAAGTGCCATATGTTCGAAAAGTGCAAAGTGGCAGCTCTTAACAAAGACCTGAAAACTCGGCCTAGCGCCCCGTTCTCGGAAGGCGTCCGTCCCGCGAGGGAACGGTGGAATGGTGGCGGACCGTTTCCTTCTGCACGAACACAAAACGTCCTTTAATTGTCTCAGCTCCGGGAACAGGCCCATAAACGGGCTGTAAAATGCCTTGTTTGCACTTTCCGAACATATGGCGGGACACTCGCTTTCAATCAACGGAAACGCGATCCCTCGGAGCGTCTGGGCGTTAGCATAGTGACGGCTAGCGGCGGAAGATATATTGCCTTCTCTCCTTTGTTCTACAACCCCACTTTCGGACGCTGTTGAGCTTTTCGCGTTTCCGCCACCACTCGAATTCCTGTTCAGTGCTCTTTCATCTCCCTTTCTTCCTTTTTTTTTTTTTTTTTCTTTTTTTCTCTCCAACTATCTTGGCGTCTCTCTCTTCGTTGTTCATTTTTTGTTCATTCTTCCAATAAGGAAGATTCCCGCTTCGTGTTTGTGTTGTTCACGTATGTTTGTGTGTGGTATCGTTGGCCATTCGTAAACCCGCTTTCCACTTTCGACATATATGCTCTCTTCCGAAACGACCGAAGCCATCATTCCTGTAGAAGACTTGTCTCGAAGTCGAAACGTCGAAATAAACCCTCCGCTGTTGCTGTTACCGAGGTTTCTTACTTTGTGTTCACCACGCCTTCGGCCCCATCGCCAGCATGCCAGTTGTTTCAAGACCGGCCCCCGGCGCACCCTCGGAGCAGCAACTCACGCGGAGGTTCCCCAAACATCCGCCTACCTCTGCAGTGATCGGAAATTCACAGACTCGTTACCTTCACCAGCACTTCAATCCGTATGACACAGCGGCCCCTGCCTTCATCACCATCCGAGGAGCGACCACGTTCGAGATAGAAAGTGAGCTTCCAAGTATTCCAAGAACTGTGAGAACACTGGTGTTCCACGTCGGTACAAGTGAGCTGGAGCATTACGGCTGCGATGAGACCCTTCGCCGTCTTCGCCGACTGGTAAACAACACCCTTCGAACCAGACCGGAGCTCCAGAAGTTGGTCGTGTCATGTGTGTTGCCACGTCACACCAACCGCCGGCTTGACCGACCAAACGACCACTTCGTGAAGTGGTTTAATTGGGAAGCCCGCAAATTCAACGAAACAATCCGGAGCTACTGTCGTCGCCCAACCAAAGTGACGTACGTGGACTATCAGTTTGACTCACTCCCGCCCCGTCGTTTCCTGGCTGCGGACGGGCTTCACCCCAGCTTCCTAGGAGTCGCTGTGATGGCGCAAACTTTGAGGGGTCTTCTGATACGGGATGCAACAACGACGGCACCCGGGTGGTCATCAAAAGCGGCCACTGCCAGCAGTCCCTCGCATTACCAACCGGCAACCCAGACCAACAGAGTTCCGGTTCGCGACGCCGCGTCAAGTGAGCCACGCATCACCGATCATCATGCCAACCAGGAGAACATCAATGCAGCAAGCACGGCCGCCACAGCGGAGAACCCCGAAGACCGCCGCCACCCCCCCATTGTGAACACGGTTCAAGTGCCCTTTCCCGGAGTTCTGGCTGAAAACATCGACGTGGAGTTTCCGACAATCGCCCAGAGCATGACGCCCGGAACACCTGTACAACAACGCCGCTCCATATTGACGACCGATAACCTACGCCAGCCGCCCACACCTGCTCCCCGCATTAGGACCGACTGATATGTAAATGGTGAGTCCGGTTCTGTGCCTACATTCCACAGCGCCACATTCCTAAAAATAAGAAAACTTTCTGACAAACGAATTAGACATGATCTTCATAAATCAACGCTTCAAGTGTATCTAAAAGCTGGAGTAACCCCTAAAGGTATCTCGCTCTCTCACGCGCCTTCCATAACGAACCTTGATCATCACGACCGACTAGCATGGCAGAACGTTCTCTCAAGTGCTTCTCTCAAACTTGTAAAAATTGCCATCAATCATAGCGAAAAACAGGTGAAACAGCTAACTGCCCAAACGATAGCTCTTATCCGCTCCAACGGGCCCCTGTCACCAGACGAAATAAACTCCTTAGCGGAGTTCGAAAAAGCTAAACATCGTGACCTCATAGACACAAAAATTCACAAACTAAGACGAGATAGAGTTCCCAACCCTACTTTGCCTGAAATTTCGCCTTTCAACTATAGCCCCGACCCTCAACCACTTTCTTGCATAGTGAATAACCAACCTACTACAGAACCACGCGGCACCGCTATCGTAAACTTATCTAGTACTGCCCTGTCACCTGATGAAACAAAACTACTCTCGAAGGGGCTGAACTTCTGCCCCACAACCGGCTGCTTTAATGAATTCCAGTTACTACAAGACCTAGATAACTTTGCAAGAAATTTAAGACTAAGAGAATACTTTTTAGATAAGCCTCCTAACGTTCAAGATGCGCAGACACGCCCAAACAGGGATTGGACGCCAGGCACTCAACGTGATGAGTGCCTGAATCTGTACATCGCCGCTGTGCAAAAAGATGTCATGCGGGAATATGAAATTCACAAAGGTAAACGTCAAAATTTAACAAAGTCTGAAAAAGCGTGCTTGAAGGGTTTGGAAAATAGAACTGACATAACAATTAAGCCTGCCGATAAAGGAGGAGCGATTGTAATCATGAATACTGTGGATTACATTCGAGAAGGGCACCGGCAACTTGATGATTCAAACTTTTATGAGCGCCTTGCGGAGGACCCCACGATTGAGCACACCAAAATCGTAACTTCGGTATTAAAAGATCTCTTGGACGGGGGAAAAATAACCTCCAGTGAGCACAGTTTAATGCGACCAGTGCAACCCCGTCCGGGCCGATTTTACATGCTTCCTAAGATCCATAAAACTGGCAACCCAGGGCGCCCAATCATATCCGGCATTGGCACAATCACCGAACCCATATCGGGGTTTGTGGACAAACTAATAAGGCACATTCCCAGCGTCCTGGACTCGTACATAAAAGACACCACGGATTTCCTCAAAGTTATTTCGGATCTTCGTGTACCAAAGGACTCGTACCTAGTAACCCTTGACGTATCTTCCCTTTACACTAACATCCCCCATGACGAAGGGATAGCCGCACTAACCAGCATGTATGCGCTCCATAAACAGCCAGATACCCCAGACTGCCATGTAGTTGCGACGTTAGCGGCCCTCGTCTTAGAACTAAATTCATTTGAATTCAACAATGAGTACTTTCGGCAAGTTAGTGGAACCGCCATGGGAACCAAGATGGCACCAAGCTACGCCAATCTGTTTATGGGGAAGTTAGAGGCCACATTCCTGTCTGAATCCCACTTAAAACCCCTCCTGTACAAAAGGTACATTGACGATATCTTTTTTATTTGGACCTACAACGAGGATGAGCTCCTCCACTTCATCGACTGTTACAATTCTGCACACCCGAACATCAATTTTACTCACACCTACTCTCAAGAGAGCATAAACTTCCTGGATGTGACCGTGACAATTGAAGACGGTGAACTCACGACAAAGCTGTACCGGAAGCCAACAGATCGCCAGCAATATCTACATTACCAAAGCGATCACCCACGTCACTGTAAGAATAGCATTCCTTATAGCCAGGCCCACCGTTTCAAACGAATCTGCTCAAAATCGGAAGATTTCACTACCAACGCCAAAAATTTAAAAACCATGCTGGAGGGGCAGGGGTACCCAACGCGTGTAACTGATGACGCCATAAAAAAGGCCGAAGCACTCAACCGCGTGGACCTAATTGCGAACCGTCCCCCACAACGCGACTTACAACGAACAGACCTATGCTTAACGTACAGCACCAACTTTCCTAACGTAAAAAACATCTTGAAGCGGCACTACAACATTCTCGGACAAAGTGAACGCCTCAAACGGGCGTTTCCGTCCGTTCCAGGCGTCGTCTACCGACGATCCCGGAACCTCAAAGACACACTCGTGAACGCAAGGACAAATTCATTGTCCGCGCGTAATGAATGCCGGCCATGCCTGAAACCGCGGTGCCTTGTCTGCAAGGCAATGCAACAGACAAGCATTGCTCAAAGCTCCAACTCAGAGTACTCTTTAAAAATTCGCGGGAACATGACGTGCGACACTTCCAATGTGATTTATTTGATTGAATGCAATGTGTGTCGAATGCAATATATAGGGCAGACAGGGACCTCTTTCAGGCTCCGGTTCAATAATCACAAAGCGCACGCCAAAACGCGCCCGACCCTGCCCCTCTCCAGACACCTCAGCCTTCCAGATCATTCTTTCGATAAACTAAGCGTCACGCTCTTAGAGACGGGGTTCAGGTCAAACCGGGAACGAGAACAACGAGAATCATACCTCATATACCGATTCAATACAATCAAAAAAGGTATAAATGAGGACCCAGGCACACTTGCAGCGATTAAAACATTGTCATCTACCTAACCGTATCAGTGGCGCTGTGGGTGTAGCCGGAACCGGACTCTCGAAATCGCATGCACGTGAGCGTTGGTTCAGTGGATTTTTCCCACATTGCTGATGTCTTTCCGTTTTTGTTTTCATTTTAATTCCTTCTCTCCTTTTCCGCTCTTCGTGTTCACTCCTATCCTTTTTTTTTTCTTAATTCTCTCTTTTATAATCTTGTGTTATAACTTTGGAAACCTTTTCTAAATCTCCGTCACAATCTTACAATTAAGTAATGTTGCCTAGTGTCGGTGCTGTTTCAGCAATAACTTCTGTTTACCTTCTCCCCAAAACACGTGTTCGAAAATTGGTTGGGGGATTTAAACGTTTGGGTATGGCGCATAACCCGGAAGATAAGCAATACAATTCTGGGGTCTGCGTTATTACTCGAGCGCACATATCTTTGCCGCTGTTATCACTATTCGCCCCCGCGGACTGGTTACATTTTTGACTGCTTGCAAATCTATTTTTCCCTCCCTTGCACCTACAGTCGTCTTCTAAGCCCGGCTACCGAACCATCGGGGTTTATTTTCTCCGTCCCCCCCCCCCCCCCCCCCATCCCGTTGAGCAGCTTGCGTTCTGGTTTGGCTGTCCCCCCCCCCCCATCCCCCACTCAGCGGAGGGGAGACACCGACGACGCACGGGTTGTCGCTGAACTGCAAAGTGGCAGCTCTTAACAAAGACCTGAAAACTCGGCCTAGCGCCCCGTTCTCGGAAGGCGTCCGTCCCGCGAGGGAACGGTGGAATGGTGGCGGACCGTTTCCTTCTGCACGAACACAAAACGTCCTTTAATTGTCTCAGCTCCGGGAACAGGCCCATAAACGGGCTGTAAAATGCCTTGTTTGCACTTTCCGAACATATGGCGGGACACTCGCTTTCAATCAACGGAAACGCGATCCCTCGGAGCGTCTGGGCGTTAGCATAGTGACGGCTAGCGGCGGAAGATATATTGCCTTCTCTCCTTTGTTCTACAACCCCACTTTCGGACGCTGTTGAGCTTTTCGCGTTTCCGCCACCACTCGAATTCCTGTTCAGTGCTCTTTCATCTCCCTTTCTTCCTTTTTTTTTTTTTTTTTTTTTTTTTCTTTTTTTCTCTCCAACTATCTTGGCGTCTCTCTCTTCGTTGTTCATTTTTTGTTCATTCTTCCAATAAGGAAGATTCCCGCTTCGTGTTTGTGTTGTTCACGTATGTTTGTGTGTGGTATCGTTGGCCATTCGTAAACCCGCTTTCCACTTTCGACATATATGCTCTCTTCCGAAACGACCGAAGCCATCATTCCTGTAGAAGACTTGTCTCGAAGTCGAAACGTCGAAATAAACCCTCCGCTGTTGCTGTTACCGAGGTTTCTTACTTTGTGTTCACCACGCCTTCGGCCCCATCGCCAGCATGCCAGTTATATATATATATATATATATATATATATATATATATATATATATATATATATATATATATATATATATATATATATAAGAGTTGGCAGTCAGGAAAACCTCGGAAAGCAAAGGGGAGGTTGTGGTAGGTCATTGAAACAGATAAATAATTTGGAAAGAAAGAAAGAAAGTGGAGAAAAAATGCCCGCCAGGTGGGATCCGAACCCACGACCTCCAGAATACCGGTCCGGTGCGATAACTGTCGCGCACGGAACGCCACGAAACTACATATACGGCCCCCGGCTCTCCCAACTGCGTGGTGTGTTTGTGTTTCGCCTGTGGCCCCCTGCGCTCAGGCGCGTGGTGTTACGTTTCACCGGATGCTCGCTGCGCGGCGGACTCGTGAAACGGGGACCAGACCCGGCGGTGTGGGCGGCGAGACAGCGGGAGAGGCGGGCGCCAGTCGCCATCCAAGCCCCAACGAAGAAGCACCATATGTGTAACGTTCCGTTCCTTACATTAAATAAGTTGTTTAGCTCACCTCAAGTGCATATTTTTGTGTTTTAAGTGCACTTTATAAGCGACCCCAAACCATCCACCGCCGGCGTCGGCGGCGTCGGCGTCCGCAGTGCTCCTCTATAAAGAAACAGCATCCGGCGCCAGGTTTCGATCCGCGGACTTTGCGGCCGCAGCGCGACGCTCTACCGACCAAGCCACGGACGCGACGTGGTATCAGCGTTAGTGACGCGCCTTATATCTTTAACGCATTCAAACTACGTCGTCAGCGGCGCGCGTTTGCGACTCAGCGGCGTTATAGCGGCTTGATAACTGCGTGGTGTACACGTGATACTACAAACCCGATGGAAGAGATGGAAGAGAAGGCGGCGAGGCGGTGGGCTGCGGGGGCCGAGCGCAAGCGCCGCAAGCGGGCCGACAACCGTGCATTCGCACTTTCACATTCTCCCCCTCGGGGAAATGCGGGGGAATTTTTTGTTAACGTCATCGTCACGGACAACAATAACCACTACGCTACCGGCGGGGCGATTTTCCCCTCCACGTTCTGGGGTATTTATGTTAAGGTATTTTTGTTTCCTGTGCTTGGGGGTGGTAGCCAGCGCCACTCGGACTACTCGGGGTGAAGGGGAACTTGTTTTTAACCCCCGGGCCGTGACTCAAGTGTCTACAACATGTCCAGAGTGGTCGACCAGCGTTGAACCCTCTTGAGTCACGGGGTGTGTCGAAAGGCGTGGGTTCGGTCCCCACTCTGGGCGCGTGTTTTTCTTTATTTCTTTCTCACGTAATAATAATAATAAAATATAATGTAACGTCACTAACGGTAAAAAACAGTCTAACCAGTCCCCTTGTCTTCTTTGGCGTTGTAGACTGCCGGCATTTCTTTCTATATATATATATATATATATATATATATATATATATATATATATATATATATATATATATATATATATATGCAGACGTAGAGACTACACAATGAATGTCAGACTGTTTTCTACGAAGCCTGGGTGTGTACAACGGTGTTCAGAGAAGCAGCTGCGCCGCGCAACGTGCCACGCCAGACATGACTGTCCCAATTCACTTTAACGCGCGTGTATATCTATTTGTAAAGCTGTGCTCCGTAAAAAGTAACTTTTTTTCGGGCGGGGAATCACAGGCGATTTGTAATTACAGCAGCGTGCTTTCACTAAGCGCTATTACGCAACACTAACGCAATGCGGCGAAAAAATGAAGGTCTGTCATGTTGAGCCCTAACAGCATGTGCGGGTGAGCGCTCGTTAGTATTAATATGTACTCATGTACGAACCAAGCTATTTTACAACTTGGGTTGATATAAAAGTATCTTTGCGAGCTCTTCCCCTCTTTTTCCATTCTACATGTATGAGTACACGTAAGCGTAATTGAGTATGCAACCTTTTTTAATAAACCGAGAAAGGCGGGTTGTTCCAGGAGACCACGCTTATTAAACTGCTCCCCCTGAACCTTCCGAGAAGACATAGTGCACTGTGACGATGATTACACCCAGGCGATAGTGGCGATGATGGCACGGCTATTAGTGATTAGGAAGGGTACCTCTTGGTGCCCACAATGGATATGCCAATGATGATGGCGTGTTCGCAGATGAATATATCTCGAAAACACATTCATAATGCTCACAATATATGTACAATGATGTAGAGCTGCAACACCACAGGGTAAGTCACTCTTGCTACTGGGTACCCCACCCTGGTGAAATTTTCCTCAACAAATTCTAACGCGCCCTGCAGACCACTTCAGCAAGAGGTAAACGCCTCCTCTTGACATCCCCCGCTCTTCGCTGCCCTTACTGTGCTACCAACACACCAGCGACACTCCACCACCTAATATAAAACCATGCTTTCACCGCTTATCGAAATTTCACCCCCCCCCCTCAACCCCGGTGAATTGAACACTCAAATTAGGACCTGGACTTAGGTCCTGCGGAAAATAAAAGTTTGTTCTCTCTCTCTTTCTAGACCACCTAGAAGACCCCCACAATCTCCATTCTAACACTCTTCATAGAATCACCATCTACTCGCTTAATAGAAGTGGCCTTGCACGGCCACTCTAAACACTCGGTCTACAGTGTATAGTGCAAATTAGGGTACACCATAGCGTGCTCGCTGTGCTTAAAATTAAGCAGCCGATGGGAAGCAGCTTGAGGGCTGCTATTTCCAGACTTCCAAAGTTTAATGCAATAGAGCTCGTGTAAAAACGCTTCTCGAAGCAGTCGTACGCCAAATGGGCGAGTTCAAGCACGGAAACTGCAACCACACTCATCCGGAGTGCAGTAGACGCCAAAGACACGAGTGCCCAAGTTGACGCCACGAGTCAAGGGGCGCCGCCCAAGTACCTCACCGCTAATACAGCCAGCCCACTAGCTGCACGCCGCTGTTGAAATAAATATGCAGTTAAACCAAATCGACCCACTAATGAAAGTAGCAACGAAATATTTATCGATAGTTAGGGTTTATGCCCAGACCATTATTACTACATGGGGGATTCAGACTGCTTACATTCAAACACGTAACCCGTAGGCGTTAGAGGAAGGTGGAGGTTCGAATTACATGACGGACAACCGGAGGAATGATCGAAGCGCAGAGACTTGAACATCTTCCTAGATTTTTTTTTTTTTCAGTACGATTATATGTGTTCAACAGGCAGTGCTGTGCCATTGAATAGAACAGGCTAATCCTCTGTTCTTAATCGTGAAGTTAACAGGTTCAACCCGGGCCTAACGCGCCGCATTTGAAGGCTACGGATTACTTTAGACAGAATATGAAGTACGGTGACATCAGGCGCAGGCGAGCAGCGGTGGCTCGATGGCTAAGGCATCCTGCTGAGCACAAGGATGCAGATTCAATCCCGGCCGCTTCTTCGGCCGGGATCGAATGATGGTGGCGAAATACGAGATATTTAGGTGACTTACAAGATACCCAGGCGTTCAACATTAATCCAAAGGCCTCCACTAGTTAAACGCGCCTCATAGCCCACGTGTAGTATCCAGACGTTAAACCACCAAAATTGCAAACATTACGCCCGGAGACGCTTATCACGGGCGCACGTAAGGACGATCCATTAAAAGAAGAGCAAACGAAATTAACCGCAGGAATCTAAGGTGTACCTTAGCAATGTACTTCTCGTTTATGAGCTTATTGCACGACAACCCGCCCATCCACGCCAAATTTGTACGCTTTGAAAAGCACCACATAAGAGCGCTGTTTGCGCGTAGCACTTCAAATGCAGCGCTTCAGCATTCCTTTTGAGGCGCATGAACAAACTCCCGCACTTTTGTTCATACTCCTTGGAAGGTGGCACGACTGACCGGTAATATCAGTTGTTTCCCAGTAAAGACAGAAATATGAACCAGGGGAAATCGTTGACTTACAAGTTCAAGCAGGGTCAAAATTCCCGCAATGCTGGTCAGGAAGGTTGTATTCACCGACAGGGCAATAACTGACGGCGAGCCGGACGACGTCACCGTGGTGGTTTGACGAACAGTTGTCGTGCTAGAAGACATTGTATTCACCTGGGCGAAACCATCGTTACGACACCTTAACTTTTCATTTTTTTTGTTGCCTTTAAGTCGAGACATGTTAGTCCACGCATGTGCATCTGCAATGCATCCAATTCACTTTTTCTTGGGGCTTTGTTCTTTTTTCCGCCCATAAACACCGGCCCTGCACCGTATTACCTTCCCCTCAGTAGGGCTAATCCCTGTTTTCAGCCCGTACACACCCGTCGTGCAATTTAAGAATCTTCCGTGGTTCAACTTCGCCACACCGCATCTGAACTCTAAAGAAATCCCGTGGTTCCGCTTCACCACAATGCATTCGAGTGATTGGTCCGTGTTGCCAGCAAAGCAAATTCGGTGAATGACAGCAACGCGCAAACCATGCGACTCAAAAATGTGATCCGCGCTGTGGCGCTTCGCAAGGCGGAACGGCTTGCTTGCACTGCGCAATTGCAAAGCCCAAATCAGATTTTTGAGTCAAATGGTGTGCTAGACGTCCTCATTTGCGAAATTTCACTGTTGGCTGCGTGTAACGGTCAATCGAGTGCATTGCGGTGAAGCTGAACTACAGGATTGTATACTAGAGTGTCAATGACCAAGCGCTGCGTCCAACGGAACGAATTAGACGAATAGCAAGCATACGACTTCACCCTTAAATGTGGTGTGCACGTGTTACACGACGTGACGCTACAAGTCACGCTTGCATTGTGTTAAGTCACACTGCAGACCACATTTTCGGAGTCAAATCGTACATTGTAGGACAATCCTGTGGTTCAGCTTCACCGCAATGCACTCGATTGACCGTTACACGCAGCCAAGAGTGGGTTTATTTCGCCTTTCATCGCATACAAACACACCCTGCATGGAATTCATTCCTTCTTGTGGCTTATTTACCCCTTTTAATTCCCCCTATCATCCCAGGAGACAAGTTTCTGTTCACAACAAAATCAGGATGGCTGCCCCGCCCACTTTAAGCAGCGTGGCATATAACCTCGACGCATGCTCTTCAGAATGCGGGGAAATCGGAAAGAAATTTCAGTCATCCCTGAGTTGTTCACTTGTTGGAAGTTCACTTCGGGTCTGCGCACATGCAAGAAGCCAGTCATAACCGACGCACAGAACAAACAAAAAAAACTTCAGCCACTTTGTTTCCGCGTCTCGCGATAGCGTGCACATCCCGGATCAGCAAGAGGCCGAGAGCCGTACTACGCAGTAGGAAACGTACCTTCGAGCAGGTCCACGGGGGGCCACGCCGGGGAGTGGAAAGCGAGAAGTTTGTCGCGCACAGCAGAAGTAGGCCGTGTGTAATAGGTGCGCGTCTGTAGAGCGCGAAGCCTGAGTGCCGCGTCCGGAACAGCAGCCGCAGCTATCGTCGCAGCGGCAGACCAGAACGGGATGTGATGTCAGGATGGGCGTCGCTCGTGCGCGCACGCTGCGAGGGAGACGGAGGTGTGCGAGACGCGCGGCGGCGATGATATTGCGGGCCGCGCGCGTCGACCAGGAATGCCGAGGAGGAGCCCAAGGACACGCTCGCCCCACAGCGGCGGCGGCCCGGTTGGGAATAAGTTGTTTATACGGGGACCCCCGTTTGGAGCGTAAGTGCTCGCCTGCGGTTCCGCGGCGCGTACTTGTCGGGCTATGTTTTCACGCAGCATCGCGCCGAGCCGCTACGTCGAGGGTTGCATTCCGCGGGGGCCTGTGCCAATTGAGATGCTGATTAAGAGGCGCGCTGCAACCAGCTGCTCGCGTGTTCGCGACGACGTGCGGAAATATTACGCGAAGGCAAAGACAACATCGCCCCCTTGTCTACGCTGGTTTCATCGCACTGAGCGGAGATCAGGATGGTTGAATGCGCGTTGTACACTCCGCTGCGGTAACCCAAAGCGCTGACAAGAAACCCAACTAGTTCAGAAAAGAATGTCGCCGCTAAGGGCCGTATCCAGACCCACCGCCCCGAAATATTTTATATCTTCGACATTTCCGGTGATCCGAAAATATATACTGCGAGGACTCCTGTCGACCGACTGCCTCTCCAGTGATTGTAACGTGTGCCTGCCCCTCCATGTTCGTTCACTCCACGCTCAGACCACGCTGCCACATGTGCGGCTTGCCCTTCGTGACACCCATCGCAATATCCGACACCAGGCCTCCAGCTCGAACTCCTCCTTCCTCCGACCACCGACAACCGCTTGCGCTCCTCGCACCGACGTGTCACGCCGGCAGCGACGGAAGCCTCCCACTTGCTTCTTGTCGGAGCCACCAGCTCCGGGCCGTCCCACTCGCCCCGAAGTCAGCGACTACCAGCGACGGCCCTCGAGGCCCGACCATTCCTACCTTACTTGTATCGGGGCGACACTTCCAGTCTTGTCAGGAGCCACCGGTAGGCAGATATCAGGATCTCGTGAAGGATGTATAGAACCCCGTGAAGCACTTAATATATGCACACATTTCGTGGTTGTGCCCTCAACGAAGTACGAATACAACGGATGGAAATTGCAGCTGGAGTTTTAATCTTCACGAGAACGATTTCTCTGAACGTGAAAAACTATTTCGCTGACAGTCATGGCTCACAGTGGTAGCGGCATGGCGAAGGCAGCTAGCTACTTCTCATAAAACGAAGGGTAGTCCATAGCTGCTTTGAGAAAAGGTATAACCCGAACATCTACTCTTTCCTTTACCAGTAATTAATTTCGGACGAAGTTTTTCTTGTAGAAAAAAAATAATTTGAAAATATACTTTTATTGCGGAGTTATAGCAGAGCAGAGAACCGGTCCTGGTACGGCCCCCGGTACACGGTTGGTGCACCTGCACATGCGCCCAGCCGGTCTCCCCCCTTCTGCGCACGCGCAGTGGCGCCGGTTGGTTACCGGGTACCGTACCGGGACCGGTTCTCCGCTCTGCTATAAATCTCTATGATATGTCACCGATGCGCATGATTCACATGCGAAAATAAACCAACATAAATTTTCAACATGGCCGCCGTTGTGCCCGCAACCCCCCCCCCCCCCCCCCCCCCCCCTCTCAAAAAAAAAATTCTGTGTACGGCGCTGCCGTCGTTATCCCGGTACGAAGCAAGGACATGCATACCTTCGGCAACCGTTCTAAAGAAAACCAGACAGATGACTATGCCCTGAATTGGGAAAAACAGAACAGCTGCCAAACTTAATTGCATGAACAACATTAGTCTTCAATTTGTTATCCTATGACCCTAGCCTCCAGGAAAATTTCCAGTGACGCCCAGACGACTGTAAGTTCGGCTTTTTGTGGTCATATCACAGGAATGTTACTTATTTGCAACTCGTTTCATCACGGCTACTTTTTCAGCGCAAAACTGAACTTACGCAGAACGTTGTGTTTATGGCCTTTTTCACTTGGTACCTGAAATGAATCTTTCACTGAATATTGCGCTAATTAATCTCAAAAGCAACATGGGAATAACGCGATTACATATTGCGAATAATCTTTAACACACTTACAGCACGCATTGTGTACAAT